>NC_136503.1:11554849-12102349 GCF_053919585.1 Euprymna scolopes | reverse complement strand
GGCTAATTCTTATGGATCAGTGCCTCATTAAATGATTCAACTATCCCTTCAAATGCACCCATCCCAGTTCTTTTATGGTCTCTTCTCATATATGCAGTAACTATTATTACAGTTGATACAATAGAAGCAAAAATCAGCAGATATACGAGAAAATGGCTGGGTTTGCCTCCAGGATTATCAAACGCAGCCCCATATATAGCAAACAATCTAAACTAAAATCACTGCTCAACTCTATTGCAGAGGAGTTCAAAGCAAAGATTGATAGCCTTCTCTAGTTTAGATCCTATCGCGGTGCACCGGAAGGAAGCTTCACATGTCTCTCGCAGTGACTTAGTTTACAATGCATTGTAATCTGCATTACACTGTAGAGAGCGGCTGATTTTATAAAAGTTTTGTTTATATATAATGGCATACATTGACGTTTAAAAATGCAAAAGTCAAGTATCATGCTTCAGTTGTGGTCTAAGCAGAAACATTTATTTAGAATGCACCCCTGTCATGTCAAAGAAATTACTGTTTATTTTATATGTCGGCTTGTGTGGTAATAAGACTTCTCAAGTGTACTTATGATGTTAGGCTGTATAAGGTATTTACTTTGGTCACAATCGCCTATTCTTTCTTTCATCGGATTATTTCGATTATCGATATTTATCGAAGACATTCCGATACAAAACCTATCTGAGAACACTGCCAGGCACATAAAGTACCTTCGTGTGAAATTTCATAAAAATTGGCCAAATCGTTTTCGAGTCCATAGGAAACGAACACACACACACACACACACACACACACACACGGATACACACACACACGGATACACAGGCACACACACACAGGCACACACACACACACACACACACACACACGGATACACACACACACACACAGGCACACACACACACACACACACACACACACACGGATACACAGGCAAAGCAATGAACACACGAAATTTAAAGTTCTTTTCATTAATCCATGAATTTTCTATGCATGTCTCATCTCTTCAAACGATTAAAGAAAGAATTATAAAGAGAAGAACAAAACAGAAGGGAGCAAAGCGAAAGTTCTTATTAGGGGAAATATGATAAGGTGGAGGAAAGGGAGCGAATGGTTATTTAGAGAAAAGGAAACTGTCCGGCCGTGAAGAGGGAAGGGAGACCGCAGACAGCGCAAAAGAGAAATAGGGCAAGGGGGGGGTCTTTTTTTTTTTTTTTTCTAATATTCATTCGCTTCCTAATAAGAGCTTCTGCTTTGAACCCTTGTGTTTTTTTCTTCTCTATATTTCTTCATCTCTTTAATAGTTTGCTTCGCATGTGTATAAAAATGAAGCTTATACATTTAACATTAATTTAGTTGATATCGTAACACCAAGCAACAAAATATGTTTTATAAACATTTTTAATTTCGACTATTACATATATGATACTTTTCAATTGGTTAACGTCAAATTATCTTAAATTTATATATATATATATATATATATATATATATATATATATATATATGTATGTATATATATGTATGTATGTATATATATGTATATATGTATGTATGTATATATATGTATATATATATGTATATATATATGTATGTATATATATGTATATATATATATGTATATATATATGTATATATATATATATATATATATATATATATATATAGTAAGTTATAAAATATATATGGCGATTAAGCTACACAAAATATTCCGCGTTTCATCCACTCTAGGACTCTTCAGGCTTATGCGCATAAGCCTGAAGAGTCCTAGAGTAGATGAAACGCGGAATATTCAGTGTAGCTTAATCGCCATATATATTTTATAACTTTATAACTAGCTCTACTTACGTATTGAGTCTTTTGAAGTAAATACTTAAAGTTTACGCATGAATTTATACTTTCGTATATTAATCTATGTGAGTAAATGAAGTATATATATATATACATATATATATATATATATATTATGTATGTATGTATGTATGTATGTATGTATTTATGTATGTATTTATGTATTTATGTATACATACATATGATGGCTGGTTTTGCCAATTGGCAACTTCACATGTTCCGATATGATTTTTCAATATAAAAGCTTTTTTCTGCCTAATACGAAAACAAATGTTATTTATTACCTCCATGCTTTTACTCTGGCGAGAGATCTTTGTCATTTCTTCTGTGCGCTTGATTCGACAATTTTGGACTTTACCTTCAATATTGGAATCATTAACCAGTATAAAATAAACAAATAATAATAATCTCTATTCCCAGTGCATCACTCGAATCGCGTACCTGGAATGCATATATTTTGTTTTTGTTTAATCCAATTCTCCCGTTGGATCATAACGTCATTTTCTATGTTCCTTTTAAAAAAAAATTAATTAATTTTCAATATATGTACTAAAAAGCAAAATTAAGTTTTTCCATGATGATTATTTTGCTAAAGACATTTCCGTTGAAGAGATGAGCCATGCATTGAAAATCCATGGATTCGGGAAAGAACTTTCGTGTATTCCTTGTTCAAATAATAAATTTTGTTTAAAAATTCCATATTTTTACTGCAAAACAATTCTTACTTTTCTTGTATATCGAGCTATTTGGTTTGACTGGGATTGTCTTATATAAAAATATTTCCCCCTCAATAATATTTTGTAAAACTGCAAACCACAAGATTAATTTACCTGTGATTTAACTCATCTCATTGTTCGGATATATATATATATATATATATATATATATATATATATATATATATATATATATATATATATATATATATATATATAAATGTATATATGTAAAAATATTTTAACCTTTATATATCTAATTTTAAATAAGAATCTAAATATACTAAATACTAATCATAGTGGGGATGATAAGTAGTTAAATGGATTAATCCTAATCTTATAAATACAAGACTGATAAATTAAAAAAATATATCCATTTTAAATGTGAAAATTGATGAATCACACAGGTAAGAAATTCATTTTTATAGTATGAAAAGGTTAGTAATTCCAATTAAGAATAGGAAATTAGATCAAATGTTTGTAACATGTCTTCTTCCTAAGATTAAGGGAGGTGGCGTTTGATCAACACTGCTGTGGAGCCATGATGTAATATACTGTTTTGTTTTTAAATCCCCGAAACAGTGTTTCATGGTAAACAACTGATGATCCCTTGAAAAATAAATTATTAGTACTATAGTAAATTCGAGAGCGAATTGATGCAGTGATTGTAGGGGATTAAATGACTTACTGACTAGATGGTTTTCTAACGAATGATAAAAAATATTTTTTGTATAGTTTTAAAGGTTAAAAACTTCAAAGACTATATATATATATATATATATATATATATATATATATATATATATATATATATATATATATTCTTGGTTAGGCAGTTAAAAGGAAAGATTTAAGTGCAGTGTAAATCAATAAGTATAAACCCACCATTACAAATAAACGCGGTTAAATCAAATTTATAAAAAAATTACTCAAAATCTTAGAGATATCAAATCAACTCAATGTCGGAAATTTCAGATGAAACAGAGCTATTGTATAGTAAAATGAAATAAATAATTTATGACATATCATTTATATCAGTCCCATAAATTAAACAATAATAAAACCTCCTGGTGTACGATCGTTTCTAAGACGAAGGAGATTTGTTTATTTTTGTTTTTTGTTTGGATTTTTTGCTTCCAATATGTTTCTTTCACAGCACCATTACGTACTAGTAGATGTCAAACAAAACATTAACATTAAAAATCACAATTCGATAAAAAAAATTTTTTTAATCTTTATTTTCTATGGAGGCATTCCTTGATCCTTATCAACCCGGTTAAATCTTTCGTTTGGTTTTTATTTCTTCGTGTGTTTAATTATATTTTCCCCTTTGTCTTTCATATAGTAATTAATTATAGAATGTATAATAAAATGAAAGGGTGTGCTAATAGACAATATGAAAGACAAAGAGACAAATTGACCTTATCTGGTGTGAGCGAAATACTCTGTCAATTTTTAGTATGCAGACTTAAAACTGGATATGTAGGATTTCCGGACGTGTGAAACTAATTCGATTTAAGTTTGGGCCGGAAAAGGGAATTTCTAAGCGATCAAATTTGACAAGTGAGACTTTGGCAGGGATAAATCGGTTTACTGTGTATCCTCTACGCATACACAAATATATATTTATACGTTTAACTGCCTTAATCTTGAAAGTTTTGATATGCACGTTTCCTTGGCAGCGAATACTGCTGGGAAGCTAAATGTTTTGGTTTCGATTCTAGCTAATGGTATCAAAATCATTTTTTTTTTTTTAGCTTCTGAAATCACAACTATATATTTGATACAACAACAACAACAACAACAACAATAATAATAATAATAATAATAATAATAATAATAATAATAATAATTTGAAAATTGTCTCTATAATAATAAATACGAAATCTGCATGACTACAAATATCGTATTTAAGCATATTTTACAACCGGGCAAAAACGAAGAGGCTGATCTTTACGTGGGAGTGGAACTTCAGTGGGAAAAAAATTAAGTAGGAGTAAAGTTTGGGAGTGAATAAAATTCTTCTAAGAGAAATTAATCCGGGAGTGACGGGGCAATTTAAAATAAAAGTGAGGAATGGTGTTTGAAATCCACTTTATTCATTGAATCTGGCGACAGATGGCGTGACTCATTACTGAGAACACAAACGTCGCAAGCAAACAAATCCAATGTAGATGAACACCGTAGAAAATGATTTATTGAATGACGCGTGTATATAAGTTTAAAGGATTATTTTTTGCCGTAGTTCATGAAAGCAGATCAAAACAAAAATCACAACACTGGAAACGAGTCGCATTTTTTGTTTTCTTTATAATTATATGTTTAGATGAGACGCCTGTTTGATTCGTGTACGACACCAATAAATAATAATAAATAAATAATAATTAGACACTTTCAAAATGTTAGACTCTTGTCCCATCAACTGACCTGGCCGGTCAACCGAACTTTAATCTCCAATCACCTCTTGATCCGACCTCGCGGATTCCATTAAATCCTATGTCAAATACGTTAGATCTGGAATCAACATAGACACGTGCATAATTCATGCCTTCCAAATCCGATTGTCTCGGAGATAGCAATATTTTCAGACAACATTTTATAACAACATTTTATTATAATAATAATAATAATAATAATAATAATAATAATAATAATAATAATAATAATAATAATAATAATAATAATAATAATTACCAGGACCTGTGGAAATTCCACAGCGGCATCTTACGGATGTAATATATTGCTGCTGGCCATTCTGTGGACATTCGGCGTGAATGAAGGCCCCGCGATATTATTGTACCTATTTACTATGCCTCCCCACGGGACAGAGTTAGACACCAGGGTCGTTTTTTAACGTGGAGAAAAGGTACAAAAATAAAAATTGTCTCAGTCGTGAAGGATTTCTCCTCCACCGAAAGAGAACAAGAAAATGAAGTGCAGCATCTGAAGAACAGATAGTACACTTTGATCTTTACCAAAAGGCCAAGAAGGAATGTTAAAACCGTAAAAGTATTTATATAATTAATCTAGTTAATGTAGCGTCAGAATATATCTGGTTATTACGATTTATTTCCAATATCATTATATATATAGGAATTTGTGAGATGTTTCTATTGCATGGACGCCCGACGCGAATGGAAACTCCACGATATCATTATACCATCTTTAAATAGAACAGATACTAACTTTGGATTCTATGCAGAAGACCGAGAAAGTATTTTTAGTTTCGCGTGCCGCCAAAAGCGACATGATTTATTTTATTTATTTATTTATTTATTTCATTACGTCATCGTTCATCGGGCGGATGATAGAAATTAAAATACTACGAACATTAAATTAATAAATCATTTTTGTTACATGTCATTATATTTTATCTTCCTTTTTAATAAATAGGATATCCCGATCGAATAATTTATAATCTTAAAACTGTGACACACTACGTGCTACGTTAAAAGTACGACCGTATTAATATATAGATTATAATAATAATAATAATAATAATAATAATAATAATAATAATAATAATAATAATAATAATAATAATAATAATTTGCGTGAATAGAAAGGTGAGAATTTACAAGACCTCCTCAGTAGTTGTGAGAAGTTAGCTCCAAAGGAATACAAGAGAGAGCATGACAATATTGCGAGAAAGATACACTGGGATATACGCAAGAAAAGAACGTTGAGATGCAGTGAAAAATGTTACCAGCATTTTCCAGAAAGGGGCGGTAAAGAGTGATAATATGATATTATTATGGGGTATGAATATCCAATGTGATAATGTGATTGAAGCAAGGAGACCAGAATTAGTCTTGTCGGAAAAAAAACACGGCTATAATCATTAAGAGAAAAGGGCATCACCCACTAGGTTAAGAAGTCTATATTGAACGCTATCAGACATAAGGTGCTTGTGGCAACAGTACTCCATTCTTGGACGTACTTGATTCTTATACAGATAGAGAATTGCATCAACAGTGAAGTATCTATTGTAGCGGTAGAATGATCCCACCATTTTTCCAGCAGCCTTGGCAACAGATTTGATGTACGTGTTCCATCTCAGATCAGAAGTAAAGGTCAGACCCAGAAGCTTGTCAAAACATGGAGCCTCTCCGAGATGAGAGCCATTCATTTCAGTTGATGCCAGGCGGAGATCAGAGCGTTGATATATATATATATATATATATATATATATATATATATATATATATATATATATATATATATATATATATATATGTATATATATATATATATATATATAATTTAAAGGAGATTAGAATAATAGTCTAAAGAGCTAAGTGTATTTTAATGTAATAGTGAAATTACTAGTTTAATTAAAATACAAGAAATGCTCGTTGTAATTTAGATATATAATAAGCTCGATAGTTAAATGTCCTAGAGCTAATTCAATATTAAGTAATGTGATCTATAATTTAAAAGTTTTAAAAAAATTTTTAATTTAAAAATCAAAATTTAATTAAATTAAAAATCAGTTTCATAAGAAGGAACAACAACAAAGTCAATTATCTGTACGATCGTTTCGGAAATCCGTGCTTTTTATTTGTGGTATACATGAAGTCACGTAGAACAATTATACATAGTTTTTTTGGTAAGCACGGTCTCCTCATCAGCAAATTTAGGAGGATTTCTATTGAATTGAAAAGACACCAAAAATAAACCTAGCATTAACAGTAAGGCAGATGAATCTGAAAAATTGAAGTAAAAGGTTTGGATTTAAAATTTATAAGAAAATTAATAAGAAAATTGGTATAGGTTAGAGATAGAAATGAGTAGAAAAAATATATATTTTTTTTGAATTTACATAATAAATTTGATTTAAAAATATATAGATATATAATTACCTTTTGGTTTTTCTTTTTTTGAAATCAGGAACTGTATTTAAAGTAGTCATTTAGATGTTTGCTATAGCTTTTTATTTTATTGAATGATGAATTTTAAAAAGGGCGACGCTCGTGCAGTAAATTGTTTCCGTTAGCGTATTTTGATTTAGAGACGCTACAGTTAATATCTATAGAGAGAGAGTATTTTTTTTTATTTTTTATTTTTATTTTTTTTTTTTTTTTTGCAAGTTTTTAAGGGGAGATAATTGTCATGGCTTTATTTATTATTTGATTTACGAGTCTAAGGGCGGTAATTGGTTTAACTTAATTTATTAGAAAAAAAAAATCTATTTTTACTAATGAGTAATTTTTAATGATTTAAGGTGGTTTATATTTATTAAATTTAAACCAACGTTTATGATTACACGATAGAATCTCGTGTCTTGAATTTACTAGTTTGGTTGTGATTTTTATATCTTCATATTTTAAAATTTTTAGGGTTTCTTTTGTACATAATGTACAAAATTTATCTCCTGGTTTATATGATTTGCAAGTCTCAATTATTTGCCATTTTAAGTTGAAAGAAATATTGCTATTTTTTAGTTGCCAAATATAGTTGGATAGAGTAGTTTGGTTTGATAGAGAGTTATTTTTAAAAGAATGTTTGTGCGTTGAAATTCTATGTTTTATTGGGCCAGATGTGGAACCAATATATATTACCTCTTGATTATTATGATTATTTTCCGTTAGGTCTATTGTTGGATTATAATGTGGTGGGTTGGTTAATAATTGATCGGTAGATTGATTTAAGTTGGTGTTATTATTTAATCTGGTAGTTGAGTTATGGCTGTTGATAGGTTCTTGTATATTTGGAGTTTTTGATACTGTGCAGCTATAGATAACATTTTTAATTTTACATGAGCCTTGTAGGGGACATTTATTTTTTCTTCTACAGTTACAGTCCGATGTATTTTGTATAGTTGCATTTTGTAGTTTATTAATTTTATTATTATTAGAGCTAATTATTTTCTGATGAAGGTTGGGCATAGCAGAGTAAGAGACTTTAATTGTGTTCTTATTGAAAATCTTATTATATCTATGGGGGGCTTTAAAGTTCTTATCTAATATTTTAAAAAATTCTCTAGCTATGTTTGTTTCTAGGTTTTTGGAATACGGGGGGTTGAACCATAGGATCTCCTTGTGTCTATTCTTACGTTTGCGGGTTTTAGTTTGTTGTTTATTTATATTATTATCTAATATTTTTAGTTTGGTTTTATCTTTTTTTGTCTCCTGGTTATTTTTCTTAACTCGTATACGGGAAGACATTGCCATATTATATGTTATTACGCTCTTAATAGGTTTATTTTTAATGCAGTTTATGCTTCTATCATTTTCATTTATGAATTTAATTTGTGAATTATATCCAGAGTTTTTAAGGGCTTCATTATAGTATTTTTCATTTTTGGTAAATATTGATTTAGTAGAAGACAGTCTAGAAATTCTTAGAGCGATATTGGGAACTATTGATTTTAATATTGATTTAGGGTGGTTTGATTGATTGTGGACATATAGAAGTGATTGGTTAGGTTTATGGTATGGTTCAAAGGTAGAATTTTCAAGATTTAAGGTTATGTCTAAGAAATTAACACTTTTTTTATTAGGGTCGATTTTTATACTAAGTCCATAATTTTTAAATAATTTATGTAGAGCTTTAATTGCATTTTCATAATTTTTATTAGTAGAATTCGTTATGAAAAGTGCATCATCTCTATATAGCCCTCCTTCAAGTTTGAATTGTTTATGGAGTATACAATGTATTTCATTTAAAAGGAAAAGGCCAACTAGATCAGTGACCTGAGTCGAGTCCGTCGATCCCATTAAAATGTTGAAGTGGTTAGGGGTATTTTTCCTGGTCCAATATTTATTATCAAATGTTATTAAAGACTGTCTAGCTATAAGTATTAGTTTAATTTCGTCTTGAGTTATATTAGTTTATTTTCGTGCCATTAATAGAGATTTATTAAGTAGGATAGGTGATATAGATTGGTAATATGATTCAATGTCAAAAGAAAGAAATTTAATATTATTTTTATTTTGAATATTAGAAAACCAGTCGATTACTTGGTTTGAAGATTGCCATAGTGGGTATTTTATTATGGATTTAATTTTGGGGATAATTCTATCTAATATTTTTTTACTAACCAGTCCTATATCTGATTTCGAGGGGCAAATGAGTCTAATAGTAGGGTTAATATTGAAGCTGTGTTTGTGGTCTTTTAAAGTAAATCTCGGGGTACCTGGTACCGTTATTTCTGTGTATTTATCTATTTTAAGTTTAGTTAAAATGTTTTTTGCATCATTATTTATTTTATTTAGTGCTGATTTATTAGTAGTTTTATAATTTTTATTAAGTTCTTTATATATTAGATTTTTATATTGTATATAGTCCATTGTGTAGAAATTTCCAGTTTTATCTGCCGGTACTATGAGTTTATTTTGGTGGCTTGTAGAAATAGATTTTGAAAATTTATTTATTTTTTTAAGTGTTGGAGTGATATATTTTTTATTTTTCTTAAACTTAATATTTTTAATTAGGTTGATTAAGTCATTTTCAAAATTTTCAGTGTCTATGTTTCTCTTAGGGTTTTTGTATGTTTTTAGTCTGTAGTATTTCGCTGCTTTTCTTTCTTCATTGTCTTGTCTGAGGATGGTTTCTTTTATTTCTCCAGGTTGGTGGTGTATTGGTTCTGTGGTTTCACTTTGGTAATTATCAAAATGGTAGGCTTTCCATCTCAAGTTCCTTATAAATGTATTTATACTTGTAATTAAGCTAGTTATAAAGGTGTCTTTAGGGGGTATGGGGATGCATTTAGTTGATAATTGTATGTCCTTCTTATGAAACATATCTACAATTACGTATATAAACTCAACCTGTTATAGGGAGCTAATAATTTAAAGGAGATTAGAATAATAGTCTAAAGAGCTAAGTGTATTTTAATGTAATAGTGAAATTACTAGTTTAATTAAAATACAGGAAATGCTCGTTGTAATTTAGATATATAATAAGCTCGATAGTTAAATGTCCTAGAGCTAATTCAATATTAAGTAATGTGATCTATAATTTAAAAGTTTTAAAAAAATTTTTAATTTAAAAATCAAAATTTAATTAAATTAAAAATCAGTTTCATAAGAAGGAACAACAACAAAGTCAATTATCTGTACGATCGTTTCGGAAATCCGTGCTTTTTATTTGTGGTATACATGAAGTCACGTAGAACAATTATACATAGTTTTTTTGGTAAGCACGGTCTCCTCATCAGCAAATTTAGGAGGATTTCTATTGAATTGAAAAGACACCAAAAATAAACCTAGCATTAACAGTAAGGCAGATGAATCTGAAAAATTGAAGTAAAAGGTTTGGATTTAAAATTTATAAGAAAATTAATAAGAAAATTGGTATAGGTTAGAGAGAGAAATGAGTAGAAAAAATATATATTTTTTTTGAATTTACATAATAAATTTGATTTAAAAATATATAGATATATAATTACCTTTTGGTTTTTCTTTTTTTGAAATCAGGAACTGTATTTAAAGTAGTCATTTAGATGTTTGCTATAGCTTTTTATTTTATTGAATGATGAATTTTAAAAAGGGCGACGCTCGTGCAGTAAATTGTTTCCGTTAATGCTAGGTTTATTTTTGGTGTCTTTTCAATTCAATAGAAATCCTCCTAAATTTGCTGATGAGGAGACCGTGCTTACCAAAAAAACTATGTATAATTGTTCTACGTGACTTCATGTATACCACAAATAAAAAGCACGGATTTCCGAAACGATCGTACAGATAATTGACTTTGTTGTTGTTCCTTCTTATGAAACTGATTTTTAATTTAATTAAATTTTGATTTTTAAATTAAAAAATTTTTTAAAACTTTTAAATTATAGATCACATTACTTAATATATATATATATATATATATATGTATATATATATACATTACATTTAATCACAGAAATTAATAGACAAAGATAAAATTTTATGCGTAAATTTCCAGTATTTACTTCAACAGTGTTCGATACATACGTAGATATAGGTAGTAAGTTATGAAAATATATATGGCAATTAAGCTACACAGAATATTCCACGTTTCATTCTCGTGAGAATTCGTCAGGCTTATGCGAAAGTTTTGGTTAGCACGCCTTTTTATATACGCGTATGCTATTAAATTTTCTAGTTAGCCAATCAGCTTTCTAGTTGCAGCCACGCCCATCCTAATCAGCCAATGGGAGGGTACTTACAGGACAAAGGAATAGTTGTCATCAGGTTCACCCATCTCCTTTGTGTGTTTTATGGGAAAGGCAGATATTCTTTGTTGGGTAAGTTGACCTACTTTAAACCTAAGTGTAGGTAGATATGTTATTTTGTGTTTTATTTTATATTTCGGATATATAAATTATTTATATAACATATATAAATTATTTATGAATATGTATGTTTATTTTATTTTTTTCTTTTATTTTTTTTCTTTATTTTATTCATTTTTATTTTTATTTTATATTTATTCATTTATTTTCCATTGTTATTGTAAATTTTAAGATTATTCCGTATCGCTACCTTAGAGTAAAGTTTATCCTGTACACACAGTTGTTCGCTATTTCTCTCTTACAGTTTAATAGATGTTGGGGTTCTTTAAAAATAGGATATCGAATTTTTCATTCAGGCATGATCTACATGTACTTGCTTGTCTAACTATTTTCCATTCAACTTTCTTTAAGTTTCCAGTATTGGTTTGCTAGTGACGTTTTCATTCGGCATTTTGTTTTTGTTTGTTTTTTGTTTGCTTTTTAACGTATTTTTATGGTCATAATATCTGGTTTTGAAATCTAAGGAGGTCATGCCTACGTAATATTTCTTGATATTCGGTTTTTGTTGGCAAATATTGTAGCCTGGTAAACTATGCTTTTTGTTAGACACTTCAAAATAAATGTCTAACAAAATCATAGTTTACCAGGGAGAAGCAGGAATAAAAGTGTTGTGGTGTTAATTGTTGAATACTTGGGTAAATACGGATTTTTTCGTTGCCAAAGTGTTTTTGGGGTTTCTTGTGTAAGT
Organism: Euprymna scolopes; assembly: GCF_053919585.1. Taxonomy (NCBI): domain Eukaryota; kingdom Metazoa; phylum Mollusca; class Cephalopoda; order Sepiida; family Sepiolidae; genus Euprymna; species Euprymna scolopes. The sequence goes on along the minus strand of NC_136503.1, from coordinate 12,089,832 downwards.
TTGAAATCCTCGCTCGTCAGTTTTGTGGTGTTAGTTTTTGAATAATCGATGAGAAATACACAGCAACAATTAAATATGTATTAACAAAAATACATAAAAGAGGTAATGGAACAATATCTTTGCTCACTGCTGGACTAGTTGTGACGACCATACTCTCCGCGTGTCTGTTTCTGACTCCTCTGATAAAACGGTTCTCGTTACCCGGAAGTGATGTCATGAACAGAAGTGACGTCAGGAAATAGTTCATTATTCCAAGTAGTAGGGGTGCATCCCCAACAAAAAAGATGAAAAGCAAGGAAAAAGCCATATTGTCTCAGGCCAACAAGAAAAAATGGCTGGAATTTGCAAAAAAAAAAAAAAAACACAAGAAAATTGGGCACCTGGTGATTGAGACAAAATTGTTTGGTCTGACGACAGTAACTTTGAGGTACGTTAACAACTTCTATTTCATAAGTTTTGAAAGGATCAATTAAACTTTTTATGTGAATACACATCTATAACATCTATTCAAAAATTGTGGCAAATTCTAATTTTTTTTTCATCCGATTTTTGGCACTCCTGAAGCGGTTTATGTTTGCCGTAGGGAAGGAGAGACATGTCATCCTGATTGTGTGGTTTCAATTGTCAAATTCGGAACGGGAAGCTGATTTAATTTGGGGCTGCATGGCTCCTTCGGGCACTTCAATGTTGTGCACATGCGAGGGCAGAATGAACTCTATAATTTATACTAACGTTCTTTACCAGGTTTACAAAACCTCGTTGACTAAAATATTTAATAATAATATTTCAAGTGATGTAATCTTCACACAAGACAATGAACCATGCCATGCTACAAAAGTTTTAATGGGTTGGCTTGAGAAAAAAAAGGATTACAATGATGAAGTGGCCCCCTCAATATCCAGACATAAATCCCATTGAAACTTTGTGGACATCTAGAGAAAAAGTGAAAATGCACAAAAGTTCATCAAAAAAAGCATTAGAGGCCAAATTTCATAAAGTGTAGCAATAAATAAATCTAAAGAAAATAGATCCTAGCCTCTGAAACAATTTAGCCAATAATATATAAAAAAGAATAAAAGAATAAAAGAATAAAAGAATAAAAGCTGGTACAAAGAAAAACGGAGGACAAATATTTATTGTTGTTAAAATAGATTTATTTATGTTGACTCTATTCTTTACATTTAAATATATAAGTTTGGATCATAATTTCGATTTTTCATTGGTGCTACATAATTTTGACCAAGGCTGTACACACACACACACACACACGCACACACACACACACACACACACATATATATATATATATATATATATATATATATATATATATATATAAATATATATATATATATTTATGTAGAAATATATTTTCTTATAATATACCGATCCTTATCTAAGAAGCTCAATGTAATTACAGAGCAATATAGAAATATATATATATATATATATATACACACGCATATTTATATAAATACACACACACATATATGTATATACAAACATATATGCATATATATATATATACACATATATATATAAGTGAAATTTATATATAAATGCACACACACTTATATAAGTGTAATTGTTTGTCTGTGTGTGTACATTGTCCTATCAAACTACTCTGTCAAATTTCAGTCTACAGACTCGAGGTTTGACATAAAGGGTATTGAGATTTGGAAAAATCTTCTCGGTTTTCGGCCAGAAATGTGGCTGTTAACGTGTCAAAGTTCAACGATTTGACCTTTGAAAAACTCTACCAAACGCCTCCGTCAATTTTTGGTCTAAACACTTGAAATGCAGATGTAGGTTACTTGGACATGGATCAAACTTTTTACTTTGATTTGAGCCCAAAACAATAAATGTTAAGGAGTCAAAATTGGAGGTCAAATTTTTTTTTAATTGAGACCTCTGCGGTTTCTCTAACAATTTAATCAACCAATTTTGGGTTTAAACATTCAAAAGTTTACATAAAGTGTATTCGGACATGGGGCAAGCTTTTTAATTGGTTTATGGCCGAAAATTTGGTTGCAAAGGGTCAAAGTTCAAAATATTTGACCTTTGCGGTCTCTAGTAAATTATTCAACAAATTTTGGGTCTAAACATTTGAAATGTTACATAAAGGATATTCAGACATGCAGTAAGCTTTTTTATCAGTTTTTGGGGTGAAATTTTGACTGCCAAGAGGTCAAAGTTGAAATAGTTTATATTTGAAGACTCTACCAAACTCGTCCGTCAATTTTGGGTTTAAGCACTTGAAATTTTAGATGTAGGTTACTTTGACATGAGTCAAACATTATAATATATTTATACATATGCACATAAAGTTATTAATAGTACATAGGGTGCCTTCAGTAAATTACTAGAATGTTTTGTACAAGCATTAAAAATTGTCTTAGACTCTTGAAAACTCAGTATGTTGTTGCTATACAGCTCATGAGATGGCTGACTAATTTTTATGATTTCAGGTTCAAATGAACAGCTCCGACAGGAAGTGAAATACACCCTACTAAAGCATGATTGTTACAGTTGGTGACTTTCAAAAATGCAAGCTGGACGTGAGGACACTTTAGAAGAATAATATGCAATAAGATTGTTTTAACTTGGAAAACGTGCCACAAAAACGTTTAGATTGCTACAGACTGCGTTTGTGCCATCTTGCATTAATCGAGAATCAGTTTTTGAATGGTATAGGAGATTCAAGGAAGGCAGGCAGTCTGTAATAGATTATGAGAGGTATAGGAGGAGGAGGAGGAAGTCAGAACATCAGAGTTGATTGGTCAAATAAAGAATTTCATGTATAAGGACCGTCGTGTATCTATGCAGAAAATAAGTGCACAGTTTGATGCAAGTGCGGGAATTGTATACACAATTATTCGCGAGGAACTGAAGATGCAGAAGATGTGTGCAAAGTTTTCCCAAGAGGTGTTCAGAGAAGATCAGAAAGAAAGACGTTGTCAAGACAACAGTGAGATGGTCGAGCCGATCAATTCAGATCCTGCAGTTCTTGATGCTCTGGTAACCTTCGATGAAAGCTGAATCTACTGCTATGATCCAGACCAAGAGACAGAGTTCCCTGTGGAAGCATGCTGGCCCTTTCAGACCCAAGAATGCCAGACAGAGCTATCCACCCAGAAACTTATGATCCCCTTTTACTTTTTTTTTTTTTTTTTTTTGACAGCATGCATATGATCTATATACACTGGTTTTTCACTGGTCAGACAGTCAACAAGGAATACTATGCTGATATGCTTAGATTTTAAAGGTGTTCTGGAAGAAATTCCGTCGGAAGTAGCCAGCACTCTTCAAATCGGGTCAGTGGCATTTTTTTTACTCTGAGGTCACCACTTATCAAGGCCCGGAAGCCACTCAGGATAAGGGTTATTGCATGTACAGTAACCAATGGGATAGTATCGTAGTAATCGTTAGTATTGGATATTTGATAAAGTGTCTTACTTAAGGGGGAGGTTCATCAGGAATTTGTTTATGTTGGACTTGAAGACATCCAAGTTGTAGTCAGGTGGGAAACAGGCAAACGGAAGAGAGTTCCACAGGTGTGCACTTCTAAGAAAGAAGGTTTGCTCATGGAATCTATGCTTTGATTTAGGCGCAGATAAAGAGTGGGGAAATTAATGACAGTGGTTTCAGCTAGACGAGTGTTCATCGTAAAAGATTGGCCGGGGGGGGCAGAGATTGGAGCTCAGACGAGCACTTGCGATGGAAATAACGGTAAAACAAAGACAGGCTTGCAACATCTCTTCTGTGGGAGAGAAGTTGCAGGGAAGAGAAAAGAGTATCCCCCACTAAGCCACGAAGTCTATTTTGTACTCGGTCAAGGCAGGATAGGCTGTTTTTAGCAGCTCCTGTCCAGATGTGGCAGCAGTACTCCATCCTTGGACGTACTTGGCTTTTATACAGATAGAGAATTGCATCAGTAGTGAGATATCTTCTGGAGCGGTAGAAGATCCTACCATCTTCCTAGCGACCTCGCCAACAGACTTGATGTACGTGTTCCATTTCAGATCAGAAGTAAAGGTCAAACCATTTCCACCAGGACAATGCCCCAGTTCACAACTCCATCCTTGACGCAGACTATTTGACGAAGATGGGCATCACCCTCTCTAATTTCAGACCTTGCTCCCTGTGACTTTTGGTTATTCCTTAAGCCCAGAAAAACTTTAGAAGCTGTCGTTATGCAACAATTAAGGCGCTACAAGAGGAGTTGACGGAGGTCATTTACACGCTCGCATAAAAGGGCTTCCATGGGGCTTTTCAAAAGGTGTAGGAACGGTAGAGCAAGTATATTACAGCCGAAGAAAATTACTTCGAATTGGACTAGAGTTTCATGTTCGTACTATTAATAAAAGTGCCCATACGAAAAAAATCTGGAAATTATTGAAGGATCCTCGTATATACGCACACATATCAACATACCCCCTACACACACATATATATACTTCTATAGATTTGTTTGTTTTTTTCATATTAAAAACCCTTTTTTCTATTTATTTAAAAAGAAAATACAACTTTGTTATATAGGGGTCCTGGAACTGCATTCAACTACAAAAGATCTAGCTAATTTTCACATTCTTTTAAACATTGATTTTAATTTTTCCCAACAATTTTTTCGGTTTTCTTATAGGATGATTATCTTTAGTTAACTATTATGTGTAATTGTATTCATGAAGATATTCTACATGATTAATATTTGCGTAATATTTGCATAAAAACATTACAGTAAACACAAGCCTCTTTCCATATATATTTATATATGTGTATATATTTGTTTAAAAATGTTTGCCTACCAAATTCCTTTGTCAGACATAAAACTTAATGTAAATATAGGGTATTCGAACCCACGCGAAACTTGGTTTTAGCCGGGGAAAATCGGTGCAAACGTGTGAGAATTAAAAAAATAGAATTTGCCAGATGAGTGTCGAACAATGGCATTATGAATATGAATGCGTAACATAATAGCTATTGGTTCATGTTATAATTTTTAGCCTTACACCAAACATATCTGTATAGGTCAGGCATTAACGTCAAAGGAAAAAGTAAATCGTAAGCTAAACGTTTTGGTTTCGATTCTCGGTGGTGGCACATGAGTCATCTTTTCACTTTTTAAATCATTATAACATATTGTGTCCAATATAATATACTTATAAATACGAAATCTACATTCATCGAAATAAAAAAATTTAAGCATATTTACTATCGGGCAATGCCAGGAGGTTTGCTAGTATATATATATATATATATATATATATATATATATATATATATATATATATATATATATATATATAAGAATTACAGTTAAGTTTACCAAAATGATCCAAGATGGCAAAACTAAAGTAAATTATAAATATTAAAGAATTAATATTTATAAAGTAATCTCAACCAGATGTAAAAGCTCGATAAAACCAAATAGGAGATAGAGCTTATAATAAGAACAAGTAGTTAATAAAACATGTTAAAAAACACTTTGAAAAAGAGTTAAAAACATATTTAATTTTAAAAAGGAAACATTAACTAAGTGGATAGTCCTTAATCTGCGGAGTTTCGAAGAAATACTTTCCTTCTCATCAGAGGGTAGGATTTAGCAAAATGCGGGATCGGATTTTGGTTGCAAAAGTATTACATAAAACTGCAAGTAAGTTATAGATCTTACTTGATAACAAAATGTGAAGCAGAGGGAATAAGGTGAATAAAAAAGTGATTTCACGTGAATGGACAGTCTGGTAAGGGTAAAGTATCCAATGGCGGTAAAATCCAAAGATGCAGAATCCAAGAAATTAGTTAAATTTCCATTCGCACAAGTAAAATCCAAGAGAATCGCGTAAATAGAAGATGATCCAAAGTAATCCAAAAGGCAGAAATCCATGGAATAATTCACAAATAGGTACAAGGAAAAGGGAAAGACTTCCAATATATTATTAAAAGAAAGATAAAATGTGCGTAAAAAAAATTAAACAGCTCGACTGTCGAGGCAAGGCTGAATTATGGTGTCACAATAAAACTCTTTAAATTACCATAAAAACAACATTTATTATAAGAAAGAACAATTTCATACATCAAAATACTGTAGACAAACATAGAAATCATCCAATTATTTATGAGTGTCCAAATAATTGGATATTGTGGTCCATGAACAGCTAACAATGCTCACTGATTAAATCGAAAACATTCCCAATCAATTAAATTGGTATGTTGACACATCTTCTTTCAATGGTTGCTTTCAACTCATTCATTGTAGCTCGTTTTGTGGTGTGAACCCTATGTTTAACATGCCTCCACCCACCCCCCAAAAAGAGAAAAAAATTCATTGGGAGGGGGTCAAATCCGGTGAGCGTGAACAGTACTCGATACTTCCTCTTCGTCCTAATTATCTGTTTCGTAGGTGACTATCAAGATATGCTCTTACGTCATGATGATAGTAGAAGTGTTCCATCCTGCTGGAAGTGGCATTCTTTATTCCTAAACATCTCTTCGGAACGTGGCATAGCGTATGTATGTCGCAAGTTAAGATAATTTAAAGAGTGTATATATTTTATTGGGACACCCTGTATAAATGCCGTTGTTTTTTTTCTTTTCTTTTTACTTGTTTTTAATTGAATAAGTATGTAAAAGTTGTTTTCAAATTATGTTCAGTAAAAATATTAATCGAATTTTAGAATTTGGAATGAGGTTAACATGCGATAGTAATCTGTTGGTCTTTGGAATGTGGAAAACTCGTATTACATGTATTTCGGCTATTAATCAAGGCGTAGGTATTTTCCGGGATTCGTCATTTTCTGCCACATTGAATAATCTGTAGGTGTATTCGCCATTCGCCGGTGTAGATATCTATATTTATACAAATACACTTTAATATATTCCAGTTTTTAATCAATGCGTAGATATTTTCAAGGATTGGCCCTTTTCTGTTGCGTTGGAAAATCTGTCGGCGCGTAAGACCTTCTCATGTGTAGACATCTCCGTTGGGTTGATCCGGGCGCGTAGCCATTTTTTCTGTCATTTCGCTATGAATTCAAGTCCTGGTTTGATTAGCGAGACATGTCCTCTTCAGTGGGATCAACTCTCTCTCTCTCTCTCTCTCTCTCTCTCTCTCTCTCTCTCTCTCTCTCTCTCTCTCTCTTTCTCTCTCTCAAAGTAAATAATGCTGCAGGATTTATTCCGCCTTTATAACAGTCCTGCTTTTCTTATCATCCCGCATGAATCATGGCTTAGAGTACAGAGGTGCCGTAAGGCCCTATTAATGTCGTGTGGGATTATGGAGCAATGTTAGGACGTTTTGTCCCAACGGTAGCCTCAATCCAAAAGGCTTTATAAATCTTGTTTTCTCCCAGCTTCCTTGATTTTCCAGTCAGACCTTTTTCTTCTTTCTCTTCTCGTTGATCAATGACTGAGTTCCTTTATTTGTTACCCACTAATAAACGATCTTTTTTTTCTCGCGTCATACCTTTCAGAGAGAGAAGGGAGAGAGTGTGTTTGAAAGAAGGAAAGGGGGGTTGTGCTAACGGTATATTGCCCGCAGTGGCTGCCGGGTCAGGTTTGAATGATAGGGGTCGCCATTGGCTACAAAATATTTACACATGCTGTAGAAAAAGGTTTCTATTCGTATTGATTCCTTACATATTTTTTTCTTTTTTAAATAAACTTTAGCCGCTTTTATTTTGACACGAATCATTACAATATATGACATATGCATGACGTCATTTATCAGTTAATAGGTTTTGTGTTTTGGTGGTGTTGGTTCAACTGACATTTGTGCGTATGCGGCCTTTGTCAGTGCATGAATGTGTGAAGTTCGGTGTACGTGAGTTGAGCATTCAATTGTCTTGCGTCAGTGTGTGTATATGTTGATCTTTGTTAATGAATGCGTGTGTTTGCAAGGTGTGTAGTCGTTTGCTTGTTTTCTCTGGCCTTGAAAAGCATTGGGTTATTTCTAAAGCTGTTTGCCTCTGTTTGAGGAGCAATGTCGCGCTACTCCTTTTATCAGAAATTGGTATTTCACACAGGCTCGTTAAGTTTATTGTTTTGAACGTGCGGGAATAATTTGCAATGATATAAAATTATATTATATTAGGGTGGTGGGAGGCAGCACTGCTGTTAAAAGAAAAGACGCCTACTTCCCTCCGCTAAGTCGGTGAAAGACCAATGGGCAAGGTTGGGAATTCACTATAGCCTCCTGATCAAGGCAACGTGAGGTCATGGAAAGCTGGTGACTGACGTAATACGGAAGCAATGAGGAATAATCCTGTTCATTATTTCATATCTCGTTGTGCTGGGCAGAAGATCCCTTTGGGTACAATGGTCAAGACAATCGCTTATTATGGGCATTGCTCGGACAGAAAGAAACTGCAACCTACTTTCTGTACAACTGCAAAGAAAGCTGCGGCAATACGTCAGAAACTTTCAAGAAAACAGCATGAATAGGGATGGGAATGATGAGCAACAATGAATTCACGAATGACTCAAAGGAAAGAGATAGATGGAGAGTCATAGCCGTCAATGCCTGAGCCAGACAGGGCACCACTTGAATGAATGAATAAAAATATGGAATTCTTACATTTATGTGAAATAGTGTTTATTTCTATATTTCGAGGACGGTGCAAACGAACAAGTAAAATAAAATGAACTAAGAAAAGAGAGTATTTCACTCCTGACACACAAATTTTAGAATGAAAGAATTAAACGAAATTTTTCATCTTCAAATGTTTCTACTGCGAAAAGCAACCAACTGCTGAGCTGATTCAATTTCGCGGCAGAAAATGTGTTGCTGTATCTGTAAATATTTTTAATGGAAATGCAAAGATAAAAGATGCAATCATTAATTATTAACTAGTGAGGAAATGCAGAGGAATGGATGGAATTTCAGTAGTTTGGAATTCGGTTAAGATTTGTTAACGGGCGGTGAAAGTTTGGATTAGTTATGAACCAAAGTTTTCGTCCGTTTAAAAAATACAGGAGATGATGATGATGATGATGATGATGATGATGATGATGATGATGATGATGATGATAGAGGAGGAGGAGGATGATCATTCGGTCAGGAATGGAGAATTATGATCGGAATGAAATGGGAAAAAATTGGATGAAAAAGAAACAAAAAAATAATAAATAATTGTTGTGCGGTACAAATCACCCCTATTTCAGAACTAAATGGAATCAACCAGTCCTATGAATACCACTGGTTTCAAAGACTTAAGGGAGACATTCAAGCCATGTTTAACGCATGCTATGAACACGTTCCTCTCATACCACTTTGGTGGCTCCTGGGTTCTTTATGATAAATACAAAAAAAAAGTCTCTCATGAAATTGAACATTTCACAAATTATATTTGCATATTATCTGAACTCAAAAACACGCGGCTTTTTTTCTCCTAAAGTATGCATTACTTCTAGCTAAAGTTAATACATAACCCTAAAGGTATTACTTCTTAACCAGCTTTTTAAACGAGTTAAAAATAACCAGATTTTTTCAATTTGATAAAATTTCCATTATAGCATATTTATTATGGGGTGGTCGAACATTCTGGCATTAGATAGATAATTCAATGTTGAATTTAAAAGAAATAAATAAAAATACAATACTCACCAAGATCCCCCCCTGACCACCGCCACCCAACATATCCTTTAAATATCGGCATAAAAGCAGGCTGACTGGCTGGCATTCCTCCTCTTTAAGCTATCGACTCCAAGCTAAGTCGAACTCTACGGTCCCAAAAGCTAAGAAACTTTTCTATTCGTAACTTTTGCAGCCTACTAATCTAAAAACACTAACATGTTTACTTTATTTGTTCTCTTTTTCTTTATCACAGGTTTGACTTTAATCCTGAATATTTGTCTTGTTTTCTTATCTTTCTCCTAAATCTTTGTCAAAAATACTATTATTAACCAATACTTTTTCTTATATTTAAAACGAGAAAAAAAAATAGTCTCCCATGAAATTAAACATTTCCCAAATTATATTTGCATATTATCTGAACTCAAAAACACGCGGCTTTTTTCTTCTAAAGTATGCATTACTTCGAGCTAAAGTTAATACATAACCCTAAAGTATTACTTTTTAACCAGCTTTTTAAACGAGTTAAAAATAACCAGATTTTTCAATTTGATAAAATTTCCATTAAAGCATATTTATTATGGGGTGGAGCTGGAACGGTTTAACATCCCAGCTCGACCTATATAAAGGCAAAAAGTATCCATGCATTAACATGGATGGGGAGACTATCTTCAAGTACTACCCTCAGCCGGGAATGGGACAACGGACTTCTACTAAGTAGATATTAATAAGTCCTTCTCACCTTTTATATTTTATTTTATTTTATTTTATTTTCTCAATGGAGAGTAGATAATGCATGTGGATGTGTTATCGGCAGCTCCAGTAACTCTCGCTTCTCTTTTTTTTTTTTTTGTCCTTCAGTCCCCATTTCCAATGAATGATTTTTCTGACAAAAGGTGAAGAAAAGCTGCTTTCTAGGTCGGTAGTACTTTGTAAAGAGTAGCCTGAGATGTCGGAAATTTTCTGTTTCTATGTCTATCCTTGTGGTCATGTCACTAGTAAGGGTGCTGGAGGTAAACGTTTCATCTGGGCTGACATTACCCGCCTGATAGTCAAGGATCCGAACCTTGGATTAATCACCAAGGAGGCTGTCCTATCAGCAGGTGCAAAGTACCGGGGCTGCTGTATTGCCATTTGGTGAGTGGATTCTGGGCCATACAGTAGTTTCTGGTAGGGCCTCTCGATGCGATACTAGTGGGTAATTGTTACGGCTTTACCTTATCATCTGCTACCAAAAAAAAAATCTTGTCTTTTTTCTCTCTTATTTTCCCTCTCTGTCCTGCTCCAACCAAGTCTACCGACCTGCTCCACAAACCCCAAAACCTCAACAATCATGACAAATCTCCAAAAAAGAAACACAAATAAATCTAGAACCCAATCCGCCAACGTAGACCCCTACTACCAGGTCTCCTTCTCCAACATCAGGGGTCTACGTTCCAACCTTCCAGAGGTTGAAACACAATTACAGGAGACGAAACCGGACATATTCTTTCTAAGTGAAACTGGCATAGGGCCAACCACTTCTCTAGACGAATTCATAATTAAAGGATACTCTAACTCAACATCTAAATCTGACCCCCAAGATGCGCCATGGGCATGGAATATGTGCCTACATCAAAGATGGCTTTCCATGTGGTAGGGATATCTCCAGAGAAGACCCTAACTTACACCACTGCATTTATATTTGCCCTCTATCGCCCCCACAACAGTGGGGTTACTATCTTTAAGAGCATATCTGAGAAAATTGACCACATCCTGTCTGCTCATCCTCCGGCTAACATTCACATTTGCGGTGACTTCAATGTCCATAATGTAGAATGGCTGACCCACTCAAATAAAACCGATGACGAGGGGAAGTTTTGTCATCATTTTGTCATTGCCTATGACCTCACTCAGATTGTTCACGAACCCACCCGTGTGCCCGATATATCCGGTCAATATCTAGACCTTTTCCTCACAACTTCCCTTGGGCTGTGTTCATGCTCCGTTCTATCTCCTCTGGGATCCTCTGACCACTCTGTTGTAGCAGTTAAGATAAAAATGAAATGTAATAAGTCTTCAGACGTACCTCTCCACCGTACTGTATATCGATACTCTATGGCTGACTGGGATAGCTTCCGTACATTCATATCTGACCTACCTCTGCATTCCATGTTTAAAAAGGATGTGTCCTCTATAGTATCAGACCTAACCGAATGGTTAATTGTAGGCATAGACCGATTAATACCATCCAAAAAATTCCAACAAAAACCTAACAGCCAGCCATGGTTCTCCCCTGAATGTGCTGCTGCCATCATGCACAGAAATCACTTTTTCCATAGCTACCGACGTAATAGATGTAATGAGACTAAAGCTGCTTTCAGGACTGCCAGCAACCACTGTAAAAGGGTAATAAAAATGCAAGAAAGCTATATGTTCAGTCCATTAAATCCAAAGTAGCTGAGCAGCGGCTTGGTTCCCACCAGTTCTGGCAGATAGCAAACAGGATCCTGAACAGAAGCATGCGTTCTATCCCAACTATCATCAATGGACCTGAGGTCATCTCGTCAGCATCAGACAAGGCCAGACTATTCGCCAAGAACTTTGCAGCTAATTCTACCCTATGCGACAATGTCCATCAACTCCCTGCATTTCCTCCTATAACAGACAACACGCTATGCAACATACAAATATCTGTACGTGAGGTCGCCAAGCTAATCAAGAACGTTGCGCTTCGTTATGATATAAGCAATTTATCTCTAATGTTAACCATAATCCTAACCCTAACCTCATTATGCTATGAGAGAGAGATTTTTTTCTGGCAAATAGATGTACCTTAAAAACCTGTAATATTAGTTTATTTTGTCTTGTCGATGTGATAATAGCTCAGTTATTGACTTATAAAGAAATTATTACTCCGTATTTTTTATGGGCAAATAAAATCTATGCCTGAGAGCATATGGCAGTCAATAAACACCTCTATGTCTAGAATAGTCTATCAGATGCCATATTGCAGCAATCAAGCAATTAAAACATGAGTTGCTTGCATCTGCAATCGCCACAACATGAATAATATAAACAACCACTAATCGGTGTTTTTATTCGGATTTAAAAACAAACTAATTTTGTGTATTTTCAGATTTCTATGTTAAATTACGATGTGGTTGGTTTTCAATCGTTTCAGAGATCAGCAAGCGCTCTCTCATGTAAATAACCATGTATGCTTACATTTGGTCAATTGTAACAAAAAAAAACTAACGAAGAGACTTCTACACATTCATAAAAGACTTCCTTTTTTTTTCTTTATATTTAATGGCATTTTATCTTCCTAAGAAACAAACCAGTTTCTCTACTAAGAAATTTAAATCCGTTAGTTTTATGTATGCATAATCATATAAATTTATGTAAACTTTTATGGAAATCTAATGAACTAATTTTCGAGAAAATTAAAAGAATAACATAATAACAAACTAATAGAATAACAGAATAGCGAGCTAATAGAATAACAGAATAAAACTAATAGAATAACAGAATAAAAGAAAAACGAACTAGAATTACATAACAACGAACATAATAACAGAATATAGAATAACAAACTAATAGAATAACAAAATAACAGAATAACGAATTAATAATGAACTACTAAGATCAAAGTGTAGTATCTGTTCTTCGGATGCTGCACTTCCATTTCTTGTTCTCTTTCAGTGGAGGAGAAATCCTTCACGACTGAGACAATTTTTTATTTTTGTACCTTTTCTCCACGTTAAAAAACGACCCTTGTGTCTAACTCTGTCCCGTGGGGAGGCATAGTAAATAGGTACTAGATTAACGATAACGAACATATAGAATAGTAGAATAATAGAATAATGCATTAATAGAGTATATAATAGAATAACGAACTGATAGAATAATTTAATAACAAACAGAATAACAGCGTAACGAACTAATAGAATAAAAGAATGATAGAATAACGAACTAATAGAATAGTGGAACAACACAATAATGAACTAATATCATAATTGAATAAAGATTCTAGGTCGGCAGGATTTTTGCGTGAGCAGTCGTCTGAGATATCGGAAATTTTCTGTTTCTATTTCTATCCTTGTAACTATGTCACTAATAAGGGTGCTGAAGGTAAACATTTTACTGAGCTGACGTTATCTGCCTGATAGTCAGGAACCAAAACGTTGGACTAACAACTAAGGAGGCCGTCCTATCAGCAGGTGCAAAGTACTGGGGCTGCTGTATTGCCATTTGGTAAATCGATTCTTGACCATGCAGTAACTTCTGATGGGGCTTCCCGTTGCCATATTTGGTCTGGTCTTCATATATATATATATATATATATATATATATATATATATATATACATATATATATATATATATATATATATATATATATATATACTAGCTGTACCCTGCCACGCGTTGCTGTGGCTTAATTTCGTGTAATGGAAAATTCTAATAAAAAGAGAAAATGCATGTTTCTTATATTCTTAGTACAGCAATCCACTCCAAAAAGTCAAAAGAAAAAAAGGCGAAAATGAAAAAAATATGGTACTCTTGCAGAATTGGATCCGGATCCTCGGGAGTTAGCATCAATCATGGATTGGGCTCGACCAACATTCAGTGGATTAAGCCGAAAGTTGCTAAACCATTGAAACGCTAAATAGTTTTCTTTTTTATTGTATTCAAAAATGTGAGTTTTTAATTAATATTTGGGTAAGGGGGGTGTTACTATACACAGATTCGAAAAAGTTGTTCAAAAACGAATAAATGAAAGCAAAGGTAAGGTAAATTACGTTTCTATCTAACTGGATAATTTTTTAGTGTTTTTATTTAATGTAAAATGTTTTATCGGCTCAAAAACGCAGTGTTTATCTATGTATTTGAAAAAGACGAATGGTCGCGGACTCTGTTGAATATGTTAAGTTTGGGAAAATCAGTTAAAAACTATACAAAACAATGTCAGTCACCTACTGATTATATGTTATTGTGACATGGGCTGACATATTCGGTGGGTTTCTGATAGTATTTTGTATAGTTTTTTAGTTTTAAATCATTTTCTCAAACTTAACATCATCAACAGTGTCCATCACCGTTTGTATTTTTCAAATACACTGATAAACACTGTTCTTCGAGCCGACTAAACGTTATAGTAAATAAAACGGGTTTGTATTACTAAACACAGAAACGAAAAAGTTGTTGACAAATAAATGTTATCAAAGGTAAGATAAGTTACTTTTCTACCTAACTGGATAAGATTTTAGTGTTTTTATTTAGTGTAAAATGTTTAATCGGTTTGAAAAAATGTAGTGTTTATCTGTATATTTGAAAAATACAAATGGCGGTAGACTGTTGAACACATTAATTTTGGGAAAATGAGTTAAAACTAAAAAAACTATACAAAATACTGTCAGGAACTCACTCAATATATGTTACTGTGACATAGGCAGACATGTATTCAGTGGTTTTTAACAGTATTTGTATAGTTTTTTTTAGTTTTAACTCATTTTCCCAAACCTAATGTGTTAACACAGTCTGCCGCCATTTGTAATTTTCAAATATAACAGTAAACGCTGTGTTTTTTGAGCCGAATAAAAATTTTGCATTAAAAAAACAAAAAAAAATCCATTTCGGTAATAAAGTAATATATGTTGCCTTTGATAATATTTGTTATGCATTTATTTTTTGACAACTTTTTTCGCATCTATATGTACAGTAGTACAAACCCAATAAAAACACTAAAAATTATCCAATTAGGTAGAAAAGTAACTTATCTTGCCTTTGAAAATATTTACTTGTTATATATTTGTTTTTGTTGACAACTTTTTCAAGTCTTTGTACAAGTACAAACCCAAAGGTGTATTTTTCTGTCTAATTTTATTTTTGTTACCGCGCTTAAATTTAAATTTCACGATATCTTTTTGGGGGGGGGGTATTTTTTTTACATTAGGTCCACCTCCACAATTTTCGACTATGCTGAATAAGAAAATCTCATTTAAAATTTGCAGAGGCCATTAGTTTTCGAGATATAAAGACCTGTACTATGCACTATAATTCACTGACGGCCATGAATAAACACTCCCAACCTCCCCATATTAAGAACGGCTTTCGGAATAAACAACACCCATGCCTAACCACATGTTTTAACCTTTTACCAGTCTTTCGTCTTTTAAAAACGGCTTTTGGAATAAATACCACCATTCTCCCCATGTTAAGAACGGCTTTCAGAATAAACACCCCCAACCTACCCATGTTAAAAATTGTGGAGGTGGACCTAATGTGAAAGTTACCTTTTGTTTTTTTAATAAATTGTTAGTTAAAAGCACAGAATAGTGACAAAACATCATCCTCCCCTTGGTAAGAATAGCAAAAAAAAAATACTAGTTTTCTTGGTAGAAACTTTTTTGTATCTCACCTAACAATTTCTGGTGCTAATGAACTTACTGATCCGCGCTATTTTTTAAATCGAATTTCCAAGTTTAATTAAAGTTTTATGATATGTTTTTTTATTCAATTGTAAGGTTAAAGTACAGAATAGATACAAAACAACCTCCCCTCCCCATGTTAAGAATGGCTTTTTAAATAATAACGTTATTATTTCAGCACGGATCACCCTCTACATGAGTACCTAATATTTTTTTCAGCCATTCTTACCATAGAGAGGGGATGGTGTTTTGTAACTATTCTGTAACAAACAACTTATTATTAAAAAAAGATATTGTGAAATTATAAAAAAAATAAAAAGATATTGTGAAAGTTGAATTTAACTTAAAAAAAAAAAAACAATGTGAACGGCGCGTTCAACATTGTAGCCGGACCTTATTTGGCAATAAGGTCACGTGAGTCGATTAATGGATGCTAATGCACTTACTGATCCGCGCTATTTTTTTAAATCGTATTTCCAAGTTTAATTAAAGTTTTTTGTTTTTTTGGTATTTTTTTTTAGATTAGGTCCACCTCCACAATTTTCTTTTAAATGACGACTTTTAAAGGTTTCCGACTATGCTGAATACAGAAATCGCATTAAAATTTTGCAGAAATAGTAGTTATCGAGATATAGATAGTTATTTTATGAATTGTATTCTTTGGCGGCCATCTTTGTTACGCGCGTAGATTTGTTTATGACGCGTGAAAGCGTGTAAAAAAGACGGCTGCCAGAGATTACAATGCATTATACAAATTTTTAATATCTCGATAACTACTTATTTCTGCAAAATTTCAATGCGATTTCCGTATTCAGCATAGTCGAAAACCTACAAAAGTCGTCATTTAAAAGAAAATTGTGGAGGTGGACCTAATCTAAAAATTTACCGTTTTTTTTTTCATTCAATTGTAAGGTTAAAGTACAGAATAGGTACAAAACACCCTCTTCTCCCAATGTTAAGAATGGCTTTTTAAATAATAACGTTATTATTTCAGCACGGATCAATAAGTGCACGAGTACCCAATTTCTTTAAAAGCGTTCATATTTTCTTATATAAAAACAACTTCTGTAAAAAAAAAAACGTGCACTTTCAATCTTTGTTAAAAAAGGTTTTCTTGAAAAAAACAAAAAAATACGGCAAAAAAAAGCAAAGAACAAAACGTTAATCAGTATTCATGCAGAGAGTGATCCGTGCTGAAATAATAACGTTATTATTTAAAAAGCCATTCTTAACATGGGGAGGGGAGGGGGTTTGTACCTAATCTGTACTTTAACCTTACAATTGAATAAAACACATATCATAAAACTTTAATTAAACGTGGAAATATGATTTAAAAAATAGCGCGAATCACTCTCTGCATTAGCTCCGAAAGTACAGAATAGTTAGAAAACATCCTCCCTCCCCATGTTAAGAATGGCTTTCTAAATAATGTTAATGCTTCAGTACTGTTCCTTGTCTGCTTAAGTTTAATTTTTGTTTATTAAATTGTTAGGTGAAAGTCCAGAATAGTTACAAAACACCCTCTTCTCCCAATGTTAAGAATGGCGTTTTAAATAATAATGTTATTATTTCAGCACAGATCAATAAGTGCACGAGTACCCAATTTCTTTAATATAGAAAAAGCATTCATATTTTAGAATAGATGCAAAACTCCCTCCCCATGTTAAGAATAGCTTTCTAAATAACGGTATTATTTCAGCACGGTACCTTCTCTGCATAAGTACTATCTTTTGTTTATTAAATTGTTAGGTGAAAATATAAAATAGTTGCAGAACACTCTCCCTTTCCCATGTTAAGAATGGCTTTCTTAATAGCATTATTTTAGCACGGTACCTTCTCTGCATAAGTACCATCTTTTGTTTATTAAATTGTTAGGTGAAAGTATAGAATAGTAACAAAACGTCCTCCCCATGTTAAGAATGGCTTTCTAAATAACGTTATTATTCTATTATGGTACTTTCTCTGCATAAGTACCATGTTTTGTTTATTAAATTGTTAGGTGAAAGTACAGTACTCATGCAGAGAGTGATCCGTGTTGAAATAATAACGTTATTATTTAAAAAGCCATTCTTAACATGGGGAGGGGAGGGTGTTTTGTACCTAATCTGTATTTTAACCTTACAATTGAATAAAAAAAACATATAATAAAACTTTAATTAAACCTGGAAATACGATTTAAAAAATAGCGCGGACAACTCTTTGCATTAGCACCAAATATTATTTAAGCAAGTTACCAATCCGCCAAAAAAAACTGTATTTTTACCAACCAATCTTATATCGAAAAACAAAAAAAAACAAAAAAACTCAAAAAGCAAGCGACAAACTTTTTTTTTGCCTTACATAATAAAGAAAAAATGTTTAAATTAAAAAATTTGGAAGATAAACAAATGAATTATGTTTTTTTTGTTTGTTTTTTTTACTTATCGAGTAAACAGAAAGTGAAATCTACTTCGTTTCGTCAATTCGTGGCTGTGAAATGAATCGAACCGGAAGTTCAGTTTTATCAACAAAACAGGTTCGCACTAACGGTTACGAAAATATATTTATTTTATTTAATATTTTAATAATTCGAAAAGTAAATTTATTTTGATAACATAAAAACATCTCTCGACTCTAAAGATGGGTTGCCTGAAAATTTCAAATAAATTGGTAACGTAGAAATATGGTTTTATTCACTTATAACGAACCAAAAATTACATATATATATATATATATATATATATATATATATATATATATATATATATATATATATATATATATTCACTTCTTTTTATCTCTTACTTTCCCTCTATGTCCTGCTCTAACCAAGTCTGTCGACCGTTTCTACAAGTCCTAAAACTCCATCATGAAAAGTCTCCGGAAAAAATACACGATTAAACCCAAAACTCCAACTTCCAACATAGACCCCCTCATTAACATGTCTCCTTCTCCAACATCAGGAATCTATGTTCCAACCTTCTGGAAGTTGAAATCCAATTACGGGAGACCAAACCAGACCTATTCTTCCTAAGCGACACTGGCATTGGACCGACTATTTCCCTAGATAAGTTCGTAATTAAAGGATATTTAAATTTAACATCCAAATCTGATCCCCAAGTTCGCCATAGACATGGAATATGTGTCTAGATTAGAGATGTTTTTTATGTTGTAGGGACATCTCCAGAGAATAGCCTAAATGTGATTTCAAATTGCACTTGCTCACACCACTGCGTTTATTTTTGCCCTCTATCGCCCTCATAACAGCAGAGTTACTTTCTTTAAGAGTATATCTGAGAAAATTTACCTGTCTGCTCATTCTTCGGCTAATATTCACGTCTGTGTATATTTCAATTTTCACAATGTGGAATGGTAAACCCACTCAAACAAGACAGATGATATCTGAAGGTTCTGTCATGATTTCTCCATTGCTTATGACCTAAAACAGATTGTTCACGAACCGACCCGTATGCCCGACACTGATGGTCAGTATGCAAGTCTCCTATGCCTTCTTCTCATAATTTGCCATGAGCTATGTTCATCTTCCGTTCTGTCCCCACTAGTATATTCCGACCACTCGGTTGTCTCAGTTAAGATAAAAGCAAAATGTAATAATTTCCTGGCATACCTATCCACCATACAGTATATCGATACTCTATGGCTGACTGGGATAGTTTTAGTACATTTATATCAGATCTACCTCTGCGTTCCATGTTTAAAAAGAGTGCGTCTCCATAATGTCAAACCTGACGGAATGGTTAATTGTAGGTATAGACCGCTTTGTACCCTCAAAAGAATTCCTGCAAAAACCTAACATCCAGGCGTGGTTCTCTCAAGAATATGCTGCTGCCATTGCGCACAGAAATCACTATTTCCATTGCTTCCAACGTAATAGATGTACTGAGACTAAAGCTGCTTTCGGAACTGCCAACAACCACTGTAAAAGAGTAATAAAGAACGCGAAAGAACTGTGTGCTCAGTCTGTCAAGTCCAAAGTAGCTAAGCAGTGGCTTGGTTCCCAACAATTTTAGCAAATAACAAACAGGGTCCTGAATAGAAGTGTGTGCTCTATCCCAACCACCATCAATGGACCTAAGGTCATCTCTTCAGCATCAGACAAAGCCAAACTCTTTGCCAAAAACTGTGCAGCTAATTCTACCCTATGCGATCATGGCTGCCAACCTCCCTATTCCCTCCTGCGTCTGAAAACACGCTATGCGACATACAAATATCTGTGCGTGATGTTGTCAAGCTAATCAAAAACCTCGATTCTAGCAAAGCAACTGGCCCTGACGGCATTCCAATCATAGTGTTCAAAAAGCTTCAACCGGACTCCGTCTAACATCAACTGAAATGAATTGTTCTCGTCTTAGGGAGGTTCCATGTTTTAACAAGCTACTGGATCTGACCTTTACTCCTGATCTGAGATGGAACACGTACATAAAATCCGTTGCCAAGATCGCTGGAAAATGGTGGGATCGTTCTAGCAATTCTTTATTTCTATAAAAACCAAGTACATCCAAGAATGGACTACTGTCGCTACATCTGGGCAGGAGCTGCTAGAATCAGCTTATCCTGCCTTTTGATTCAGAGTTCAAAATATACTTTGTAGCCTAGTGAGATGGTTCCCTTTTCTCTTCCCTGCGATCTCTTTCCCACAGAAGAGACGTTGCGAGTCCGTCTCTGCTTTATCATTAATTTTATGGCAAGTGCTTGTCTGAACTCCGATCTATTCCCCCCTTGCCTGGTTTTCACGAATGTTTCTTGTGAAAGTTTGGCGAGGGGGGACCATAGACTGAAGCTCAGTCGAACACTTTCCATGAAAATAACGATACAGCAGAAGCAAACTCGTAACATCTCTTCCGTAAAATAGAGGTTTCAGGGAAGAGAAACGGACATCTCCTACGAGGCTACGAAGTCTATTTTGAACTCTATCAAGGCAGGACAAGTCCTTTCTAGCAGCTCCTGCCCAGATGTGGCAGCAGTATTCCATCCTTGGGCGTACCTGGCTCTTATATAGATAGAAATTGCATAAGCAGTGAGATATCTACTGGATCGATAGAAGGATCCCACCATTTTTCCAGTGGCCTTAGCAACAGATTTGATGTACGTGTTCCATTTAAGATCAGGAGTAAAGGTCAAGCCCAGAAGCTTGTCAAAACTTGAGGCCTCCTCAAGACGAGAGTCATTCATTTCAATTGATGCCAGACGTGGATCAGAACGTTGATGAAGTAAAGATAGAAGCTTGGTTTTAGATGTGTTAAAAGTAACCAGCCACTCCTTTCCCCATTGTACCACGTGCTAAGGATCAGAGGAGAGAGAATTGGAGAGAACTTGGTCGTTTACTGTCTTAGATGTGCTACCATAAATTGTAGTGTCGTCAGCATAAATGTCTACAAATGATGTAAGGATGTGATTTGGAAGATCATTAATGTAGATCAGGAAAAGAGTTGGACCCAGGATGGACCCCTGAGGGACTCCAGCATTAATACTGTGAGCTTCTGATTTTTGCCCATCAACTACTACTCTTATGAATCTATCAGAAAGAAATGATTTTATTATTGAGAAGGCATTTCCAGTTATACCATCGTCTGGTCATTGTTTGAAAATCAAATCCAATAAAATATTAATCTAGTTAAAAAAGCAATTTTACAAAATGTATTTTATCCTGAGGTTTTTGTTTTAAATTATATAAGGTCATGTAACAATTAACTTCTGGAACTCTCCTGACAAAAAAAAAAAGAAAAAAGAAAATTTTCTCCTAAGTTTTATATCATCAAGACTTGATTTTTATTTTAGATAAAAACAAAGATAAAGACCATATCATGATTAACAATATCTTAAAAGTACACACATATATTCGCGCATCAATACCAAAGATAATCATCATTGATTCACAAGATTTTTTATTTTTCTCCATGGTCTGGATTTGTTTTAACACTGGAACTACTCGCAAAAGCTTCATTTCCATTATCTGAAGCGCCATGCTAGTTGAACTTCCATCGGGGGCGAGGATGTTGGTTTTGTGTGAATGAGTTATCTACAACTCCAACGAATACAAATGTTTACGAGAATGCAACTGAATATTATTCACTGATTTCTTAATATTAGCAGATCTTATATAGTTATTATTTTCGACTATAATTCAACAACAAATATTATTTTCGACTATAATTAAACAACAAATATTATTTCCGACTATAATTCAACAACAAATATTATGTTCGACTATAATTCAACAACAAATATTATTTTCGACTATAATTCAACAACAAATATTATGTTCGACTATAATTCAACAACAAATATTATTTTCGACTATAATTAAACAACAAATATTATTTCCGACTATAATTCAACAACAAATATTATGTTCGACTATAATTCAACAACAAATATTATTTTCGACTATAATTCAACAACAAATATTATGTTCGACTATAATTCAACAACAAATATTATTTTCGACTATAATTAAACAACAAATATTATTTTCGACTATAATTAAACAACAAATATTATTTCCGACTATAATTCAACAACAAATATTATGTTCGACTATAATTCAACAAATATTATTTTCGACTATAATTCAACAAATATTATTTCCGACTATAATTCAACAACAAATATTATTTTCGACTATAATTCAACAACAAATATTATTTCCGACTATAATTAAACAACAAATATTATGTTCGACTATAATTAAACAACAAATATTATTTCCGACTATAATTCAACAACAAATATTATTTTCGACTATAATTCAACAAATATTATTTTCGACTATAATTCAACAAATATTATTTCCGACTATAATTCAACAACAAATATTATTTTCGACTATAATTCAACAACAAATATTATTTCCGACTATAATTAAACAACAAATATTATTTTCGACTATAATTAAACAACAAATATTATTTCCGACTATAATTCAACAACAAATATTATTTTCGACTATAATTCAACAAATATTATTTTCGACTATAATTCAACAAATATTATTTCCGACTATAATTCAACAACAAATATTATTTTCGACTATAATTCAACAACAAATATTATTTCCGACTATAATTAAACAACAAATATTATGGTCGACTATAATTCAACAACAAATATTATTTTCGACTATAATTCAACAACAAATATTATTTCCGACTATAATTCAAAACAAATATTATTTCCGACTATAATTCAACAACAAATATTATTTCCGACTATAATTCAACAACAAATATTATGTTCGACTATAATTCAACAACAAATATTATGTTCGACTATAATTCAACAACAAATATTATGTTCGACTATAATTCAACAACAAATATTATTTCCGACTATAATTCAACAACAAATATTATGTTCGACTATAATTCAACAATAAATATTATGTTCGACTATAATTCAACAACAAATATTATTTCCGACTATAATTCAACAACAAATATTGTGTTCGACTATAATTCAACAACAAATATTATTTCCGACTATAATTCAAAACAAATATTATTTCCGACTATAATTCAAAACAAATATTATTTCCGACTATAATTCAACAACAAATATTATTTCCGACTATAATTCAACAACAAATATTATGTTCGACTATAATTCAACAACAAATATTATGTTCGACTATAATTCAACAACAAATATTATGTTCGACTATAATTCAACAACAAATATTATTTCCGACTATAATTCAACAACAAATATTATGTTCGACTATAATTCAACAATAAATATTATGTTCGACTATAATTCAACAACAAATATTATTTCCGACTATAATTCAACAACAAATATTGTGTTCGACTATAATTCAACAACAAATATTATTTCCGACTATAATTCAACAACAAATATTATTTCCGACTATAATTAAACAACAAATATTATTCCCGACTATAATTCACCAACAAATATTATTTCCGACTATAATTCAACAACAAATATTATTTCCGACTATAATTCAACAACAAATATTATTTCTGACTATAATTAAACAACAAATCTTATGGTCGACTATAATTAAACCACAAATATTATTTCCGACTATAATTCAACAACAAATATTATTTCCGACTATAATTCAAAACAAATATTATTTCCGACTATAATTCAACAACAAATATTATTTCCGACTATAATTCACAAACAAATATTATGTTCGACTATAATTCAACAACAAATATTATGTTCGACTATAATTCAACAACAAATATTATTTCCGACTATAATTCAACAACAAATATTATGTTCGACTATAATTCAACAATAAATATTATGTTCGACTATAATTCAACAACAAATATTATTTCCGACTATAATTCAACAACAAATATTGTGTTCGACTATAATTCAACAACAAATATTATTTCCGACTATAATTCAACAACAAATATTATTTCCGACTATAATTAAACAACAAATATTATTCCCGACTATAATTCACCAGCAAATATTATTTCCGACTATAATTCAACAACAAATATTATTTCCGACTATAATTCAACAACAAATATTATTTCCGACTATAATTCAACAACAAATATTATGGTCGACTATAATTAAACAACAAATATTATTTCCGACTATAATTCAACAACAAATATTATTTCCGACTATAATTCAGTAACAAATATTATTTCCGACTATAATTCAACAACAAATATTATTTCCGACTATAATTCCACAACAAATATTATGTTCGACTATAATTCAACAACAAATATTATGTTCGACTATAATTAAACAACAAATATTATTTCCGACTATAATTCAACAACAAATATTATGTTCGACTATAATTCAACAATAAATATTATGTTCGACTATAATTCAACAACAAATATTATTTCCGACTATAATTCAACAACAAATATTATGTCCGACTATAATTCAACAACAAATATTATTTCCGACTATAATTCACCAACAACTATTATTTCCGACTATAATTCAACAGCAAATATTATGTTCGACTATAATTCAACAACAAATATTATTTCCGACTATAATTCAACAACAAATATTATTTCCGACTATAATTCACCAACAAATATTATTTCCGACTATAATTCAACAATAAATATTATTTCCGACTATAATTCAAAAACAAATATTATTTCCGACTATAATTCAACAACAAATATTATGTTCGACTATAATTCAACAATAAATATTATGTTCGACTATAATTCAACAACAAATATTATTTCCGACTATAATTCAAAACAAATATTATTTCCGACTATAATTCAACAACAAATATTATTTCCGACTATAATTCCACAACAAATATTATGTTCGACTATAATTCAACAACAAATATTATGTCCGACTATAATTCAACAACAAATATTATTTCCGACTATAATTCAACAACAAATATTATTTCCGACTATAATTCAACAACAGCTATTATTTCCGACTATAATTCAACAACAAATATTATGTTCGACTATAATTCAACAACAAATATTATTTCCGACTATAATTCAACAACAAATATCATTTCCGACTATAATTCACAAACAAATATTATGCCCGACTATAATTCAACAACAAATATTATTTCCGACTATAATTCAACAACAAATATTATTTCCGACTATAATTCAACAGCAAATATTATGTTCGACTATAATTCAAAAACAAATATTATTTCCGACTATAATTCAACAACAAATATTATTTCCGACTATAATTCAACAACAAATATTATTTCCGACTATAATTCAACAACAAATATTATTTCCGACTATAATTCAAAACAAATATTATGTTCGACTATAATTCAACAACAAATATTATTTCCGACTATAATTCAACAACAAATATTATGTTCGACTATAATTCCACAACAAATATTATGTTCGACTATAATTCAACAACAAATATTATTTCCGACTATAATTCAACAACAAATATTATTTCCGACTATGATTCAACAACAAATATTATTTCCGACTATAATTCAACAACAAATATTATGTTCGACTATAATTCAACAACAAATAGTATGGTCGACTATAATTCAACAACAAATATTATGTTCGACTATAATTCAGTAACAAATATTATTTCCGACTATAATTCAACAACAAATATTATTTCCGACTATCATTCAACAACAAATATTATGTTCGACTATAATTCAACAACAAATATTATTTCCGACTATAATTCAACCACTCTGCCTAAAAATCAATAAGATCGAGATTATGCAGGATTTTTGATAAGCACTACATTATTCGTTTTAAAAAATATTTTAATGTCAATTTGATAAAGATCACGACATTATTCTCTCAAGCTAAGTAAATACTCTTCATGCAACAAATTATGAAAATCTCTTTTTTTTTCTTAACTATTTAAAAGATCTGATCCGTGAATTAATTTTATTTCAAAGAAACTATCATTATTGTTTAAAAGTACAGAATTTTTACAAAGTAAAAGGAAATCATTTGAAAAAATAACATCAAGTCTATAATCCCCTGAACATCTAAGAATGAATATCTTATAGTAGCGTAAATAATTCAAAGCAAGTTTGATGTTCTTTTCCCACCAACTTCTGCAAACAAGATTTTCCCGTCTTAATAATAACACTTCCATACGATTCCAAACCAAGACGAATACTTTGCTATTCTAGATTTTTGATGTTGTATGAACTGAATTTTCCCTCAAATTCATCAGAAACAAATACCTCTCTAATCATATTACAACCGGCTATAAAAACATGAGTATTGTCAGAATAAATAAGTGTAGAAATGCCATATAAATTAAAGAATCAGACAAAAGCAAGACTCAGGGCATGGATAGACATGTCTTTAACTAACTTCACATGAATTGCTCTGACATTGAAACAGGTGAATATCAGAACATACATCTTTATTTCATCTCCGTTATAATTAGCAAGTAAAATCTATTTCTGTGTGAAGAAAAAAAAACGAATAAAATTTGTGGACCAATGATATAACATTCTGTTCGAGTGTTAACAAGAACTCGCCATATCTGCAAACGTTTTCGACTTTCATGTGTCTTACACAGGCATGTGATGAGTTACGGAAATAAAATTTACGGAATTAAAATTTAGAAAATAACATACGCGAAATTAACATTTAGAAAATAACATTAGCGAAATTAAAATTTAGAAAATAACATTAGTGAAATTAAAATTTAGAAAATAACATTAGCAAAATTAAAATTTAGAAAATAACATTAGTGAAATTAAAATTTAGAAAATAACATTAGCGAAATTAAAATTTAGAAAATAACATTAGTGAAATTAAAATTTACAAAACAACATTAGCGAAATTAAAATTTAGAAAATAGCATTAGCGAAATTAAAATTTAGAAAATAATATTAGTGAAATTAAAATTGGCGAAACTAAATTTGGCAAAAAATTGGCGAATTTATTAAGAAAGTGGATTAAACTTGTTTCAAGAGCATTTATTATACCCCTCGTATTGAGCCTACCAACTTGAAAAGATGAATAAAAAAAGTAACAAATATTGCTATTCTTGTTTAATCAAACATGCATCAAAGAAAAAGATGCTGCTCAAATATATACGCATATATACATATGTGTTTGTATGTGTAAACACATTTCCTTAATGTAGAAGTCTTACTGGACATTCACTATATATACAGGGTGTCTCAATAAAATGTATACACTCTTTAAATTATTTAAACTTGCTACATGAATACGCTATGCCACGTTCCGAAGAGATGTTTAGGAATAAAAAATGCCACTTCCAGCAATATGGAGCACTTCCGCACTATCATCATGACGTAAAAGCATATCTTAATAGTCACCTACGAAAAAGATAGTTAGGACGAAGAGGAAGTATCGAGTACTGTTCACGCTTACCGGATTTGACCCGCCTCCCGGATTTTTCTCTTTTTTTAGAGCGGAGGTGGGAGGCATATAAAACACAGGGTTCACACCATAAAACAAACTACAATGAATGAATTGAAAGCAACCACTGAAAGAAGATGTGTCAACATGCCAATTAAACTGATTAGGAACGTCTTTGATTCAATCAGTGAACGTTCTCACTGTTCGTGAAGCACAGTAGCCAATAATTTGAACACTTACGGTTATTAGCTAGTTTCTATATTTGTTCACAGTATTTTGATGTATGAAACTTTTCTTATGATAAATGTTGGTTTTATTTAAAGAGTGTACACATTTTATTGGGACACCCTGATATATATACTCAAAGTTAAAATTTGTATATATATATATACACATATATATATGTATATATGTATATATATATATAACTACTTCATTTACTCACATACAATCAATATACGAAAGTATAGATTTATGCGTAAACTTTAAGTATTTACTTCAAAAGTGCTCAATACGTAGGCAGAGCCAGTTAGTAATTTATAAAATATATATGGCGATTAAGCTACACTGAATATTCGGCGTTTCATCCACTCTAGGATTCGTCAGGAATATTCAGTGTAGCTTAATCGCCATATATATTTTATAAATTACTATATATATATATATATATATATAATATATATATAATATATATATAATATATATAATATATATATAATATATATATAATATATATATATATATATATATATAATATATATAATATATTTAAAGGAGAATAGAACAATAGTCTAAAGAGCTGAGTGTATTTTAATGTAACAGTGAAATTACTAGTTTAATTAAAATACAGGAAATAGAAAGTGCTCGTTGTAATTTAGATATATAATAAGCTCGATAGTTAAATGTCCTAGAGCTAATTCAATATTAAGTAATGTGATTGATGATTTAAAATTTAAAAATCAAATTATAATTAAATTAAAAATCCGTTTCATAAGATGTATACCACAATAAAAAGCATTGTTTTCCGAAACGATCGTACAGATAATTGATTTTGTTATTGTTCCTTCTTATGAAACGGATTTTTAATTTAATTATAATTTGATTTTTAAATTTTAAATTATCAATCACATTACTTAATATGTATATAATATATATATATAATATATATATAATATATATATATATAATATATATATAATATATGTATATAATATATATAGATTATATATAATATATATATATATATAATATATATATATAATATATATATAATATATATATATATATATATATATATATATATATATATATATAAATGTAAAGTTGGTTCGTTCTAAACAAATAAAACCCTATTTCTAAGTTACCAATTTATTTGAAATTTTCAGACAACCCATCTTTAGAGTCGAGGTATGTTTTTATGTTATTGAAATAAATTTACCTCGCGATTTATTAAAATTAAAATATTAAATAAAATAAATATATTTTTTTTTACTGCGAATCTGTTCTGTTGATAAAACTGAACTTCCGGTTCGATTCATTTCACAGCCACGAATTGACGAAAGATTTCATTTTCTGTTAATTCGATAAGTAAAAAAAAAACAAAAAAACTTACTCATGCAGAGAGTAATCCGTGCTGAAATAATAATTTTATTATTTAAAAAGTCATTCTTAACATGGGGAAGGGAGGGTGTTTTGTACCTATTCTGTACTTTAACCTTACAATTGAATAAAAACATATCATAAAACTTTAAACGTGGAAAACGATTTTTAAAAAATAGTGCGGATCACTCTCTGCATTAGCACACACACACACACACACAAAAATAATAATAATCCCATATTTTAAAACTTTAAATTCATTTATGTACTTATGTTTTTTAAATTTTATTCATGTTAAGGCTTCACTCATCAAACACTACGTTTTAATTGTTTAGTTTATTTTCACGGCATTGTTTACATAAAAAAGTTTGTTTTAACTTTTTCTAAACTGTTTCATTTTTACGACATGCCTCAACGTATTATAAACACCCTAACCCCCCCCCCCATGTTAAAAAAAAACAAAAAAAAACGCCCGTCCATAAACCTCGAAAGCCGTTCTTAACATGGGGAAGTTAGGGTGTTTATAATATGCTGGGGCGAGTCGTAAAATTAACGAAGTTGCTATCTATTATTTATTGCAAAAATTGCTTGAAATTTATTTATTTGACAAAAAAATTAAATTTTGGTACTCCTTGGGCGTTGAGTTCCATGGCGACCAGTAGAAAAAAATAATAGTCGCTCCCTTAGTCTCCCACCTCACCCCGCGCGTAACATATTTTATTTACTGACGTTGCCGTAACTAAACGATTATCTGTCACATTTACAAACATTTATTTATTTATTTATTTTGAAAAAAGTTTTACTTTTTATGAATATTAAAAGAAAAATGGGTACTCATGCAGAGAGTGATCCATGCTGAAATAATAACGTTATTATTTAAAAAGTCATTCTTAACATGGGGAGGGTGTTTTGTACCTATTCTGTACTTTAACCTTGCAATTGATTAAAAAAAAAACACGATTTAAAAAATAGCGCAGATCACTCTCTGCATTAGCACCGAAAAATGTTACTAAACATTTATTAATAATTTCTCACTTTTTACAAACATTTGATTTTTAAATGACGACTTTTATCGACTTTTTTTTTAAATATCCCCCCCTAATGGTGTTTATTCCGAAATCCGTTGTTAACATGGAGAGGTTGGGGGTGTTTATTCTGAAAGCCGTTCTTAACATTTGTGGAGGTGGATCTAATGTAAAAAAAAAAATAAATAAATAAATTTAAAAAAAAACTAAATCATTTACTAATAACTTCTCACTTTTACAAATATTTTTTAATTTACATGCGCAGGAACAAATTGTTGAATAGTGCGAAAACAAAACATTTAGGTCCACCCCCACAATTTTCTTTTTTAAATGACGACTTTTATTGATAAATAAATTTACTTCTCCGCAACTTTTATTGATAAATAAATCTACTTCTCTGCCACGGGCACTGAACCCCTCCTTTTTTTTTAATAGTATTTTCGGGTGGGTATGCTGACAACAAATGCTGACAACAAATATCAGTTAAATTTTGCAAATAGCCCCCCCTCCAAAAGTGGTGTTTATTCCGGAAGCTGTTCTTAATATGAGGAGGTTGGGGAGGGGGGTGATTATAAGGTGGACCTAATCTAAAAAAAAAAAACAAGTTGTTTATGCGCACATAAGCAACTATTTTTTTATTAACTTTTTTTTAATTTTTAATTTAAAAATTAGTAAATTTCAATGAATAGAATAATAAATCATTTATCATTAATATGTGTTTTTGGTTTTGTGTTGAATGAAACTTTTTTTTTTCATTACAACAATAATGAACCAATTTAAATCTTCCGGCATGCGTTTAAGGGTTACGAAATTATCAATAAATCGTTTAGTTACTAAGCCAACGTCAGTAAATAAAAAAAATGTTACATGCGCATGCATTAGCCTTGACAAGGAGGGGGGGCTAAGGGAGCGACCATTAAATAATTATGTTGGTCGCCATGGAACTCAACGCCCAATGAGTACCTAAAGTAGCACTTATGCACTTATGTTACCGTGCTATTTTTTAAAATAGTATTTTCCTGTTAAATTCAAATTTTACATTATGTTTTTCTTTTATTAATTTGTTAAGTGAAAGTACAGATAACCCGGTCGGTTTCTAATGCGAGGAAAATCTAGCCCCCCCCCCCCCCAAAAAAAAAGGGGTACTCTGGATAATAACAAAACATTAAAATTGCCTCAGTCTCGAAAGATTTCTTCTCTACTGAACGAGGAAAAAAACGGTGAAGTGTAGTTCACCTTCTGTTTCTCTCCCCCTCTCTCAATATCTCTCTCTATCCATCTCTCCCTTTCCTTCTCTCAATCTATCTTTCTCTCTATATCACCCTCTCCATCTCTCTTTGAGCCCCTTTCTCTCTCTAACTCCCTCTATCTCTCTCCTTTCCTCTGTTTCATCCCTCTCTGTTTCTAACACTCCACCTCTCTCTCTGTCTATCTATCAATCCCTTTATCTCTCTATCTCCTTCTCTTTCTCTATTTTCCTCTCACTGTCTCTTTTCTATCTATATATCTTCCTCTCTATCTGTCCATCTCTAATCCCTCATCCTATTTTAGTCTCCTAAATTAATTACAGTGAATAAGGCATTGTCAAAACATGGATAAATCCTATTTTAGTCACCTAATTTACTGACTGTGAGAATAGAAGTTATTTGGAAATTACTGCTACCTTGAACAGCACCAGAAGTAACTGGTAAAACCTTTCTAATTAAATTGATTTTGGCAGCCATTTGGTAACAAAATAACATAGCCTTAGCCCTTGCTGCATGAGGAATACCTGCGACCTTGCTGCCAAGTAGAAGAATTATTTATTCTACTTTAAAACATTCAACTTTTCAAAAATCTCATCTTCAACATCTCCAAAACATCCAATATGGGGAAAAATATTGCAGAAATGCAAACTTATTGTTTAGGATGAATGCACAATGGTACGCAAAAAATCACTTGAGGCTCTTGGTCGATCTTTGCAAGATTTGCGTGGCAATGTCAGACCATTTGGGAATGCAGTAATATTGCTTGCAGGAGATTTCAGACAAATGTTACCTGTTATTCTTCAATCAACACCAGCAGATGAAATAAATGCTTGCCTAAAATACTCTACTTTTTTGTTCCACGTGAAGACATTAAACTTAACTCAAAATATGCATGTACAGTTGCAGACTGTTCGATCCGCACAAAAACTTTTGCATCACTTGTGGGAAATTGGGTACGAAAAAGTGCCAGCTGATCAGAGTTAAGGGCAAAATTCTTTGACTTTTAACTTCTGTAATTTCTGTAATTTTATTTCATCAAAAGAATAGTTAGTTTAAAAGGTTTTTGCAGATATTCAAAATATAAGAATTCCATTTGACTGAGTGAATGAGCTATTCTTGCAGGTCAATACAAAGATGCCCATGAACTTAACGCTATAATTAAATGTAAAATTCCAAGTGAGGTAGTCAAATACAAATCCATCGACACTGTTGTGAAAGCAGATAAAGTGGTTAATTATCCAACAGTTATATTTGCCAGGGATGCCACCGCATGTATTGTAACTGAAATTTGGTGTACTAATTATCATGTTGTGAAATATAAACCAATCCAAGCTTTGCAATGGCACATAGCTTGCAGTAAAAAAAAATAACAAACAATATCATAGAAACAGCAATCTTAACAGGACCTTTCACAGATGAATATATCTTCATTCCATGCATTCCTATGATTCCACCGGATACATCATTACACTTTAGCAAATTGCACTTTCCAATTTTATTGTCATTTGCAATAACCATCAACAAAGCACAGGGAACAATCTTTACAATTGTGGGCCTTACAGTTACACACTGACTGTTTTTTCACATGGACAATTTATGTTATATATTCAAGAGTCACCAAACCGGAAAATCTCTATATCAGCTAAGAAAATGGAACAACAAAAACCGTGTACCCATGCAAAATGGAAATTTAAACCTATAAGAAACATGCTTTTTCTCATTTTGGAACTTTTTCCATTGCGCCAATTTGAGCCACAGCAACGCGTGGCAGGGTACAGCTAGTAATATATATATATATATATATATAATATATATATATAATATATATATATAATATATATATTATATATATATATATATATATATATATATATATATATATATATATTCAAAGTTTGTATTCAAATGTATAAAGATCATAAATATCTTGTCAATACATTTTTGCTTGTTGGATATATCATGAAACTGCGGTAAAATATTAAGACAAGTCACACTAATTAATTATCATTGTTATACAGCTTCATCTTTACGTGCATCGGGTTCCTTGTACGTACACTGTCTGCTGCTTTTAACCAGATGTTGTTACAAAGTTGAAAAGTTTATTTTCATGTTCTTGTGTTATGCGTCTTTGCGTGTATATGGATTGCCCATGTCCGCAAGTTTTCTGTATATATTTGCAAAATGGTGAAATTAATCGAACTGATTTGTCTCAGCAAAACAGTTCCATATTATTAGTTTATAATAAAAATGTATGTTTTGTGAGAATCATGTAAGTATATGAAGTTAATTGTTGCATAACGAACCCCTTTTGTTTAGGAAGAAAGAATGATTGACTGCTTGAGGTTCAAAAAGATAACCTCGGTGGATAAAGGTGGTTTCCGGAAAAATGTTTACTTGTTTCTTTCTGACCAGACACTGGAACGGGGCAGCCAGAAGAATTTGCTCATTTCTGAAAACTCTTGTGGGGTGGAGCTGACGTACAATCTGAGTTAGCATAGCATGACGACTCAAATAGTTTTACTTTATCGCATGTAGAATTTTTCGTTTTTCTTTTGCTAACCACGTTACTTATACAATAAAGGTGAATGTACGCGGGAGGAAGACAAAGAGAAAGAAAAAAACGGACAGACAGAGACTGGTATAGAGACAGAGATAAACACACAGAGAGAAAAAAACAGACATGAGTCAAACTTTTTAATATATATATATATATATATATATATATATATATATATATATTAAAAAGTTTGACTCATGTTCAGGTAACCTACATCTAAAATTTCAAATGTTTAGATCCAAAATTTGCGGAGGAGATTTGTGGAGTCCATAAAGATCAACTCTTCCAACTTTGACCTTTTGGCAGCCAAATTTTCGCCCAAAAACCGATTAAAAAGCTTGCTGTATGTCTGAATACCCTTTATGTAAAATTTCAAATTTTTAGACCCAAAATTAGTTGAATAGTTTGCTAGAGACCGCAAAGGTCAAATCTTTTGAACTTTGACCCCTTGGCAGCTGAAATTTTCAACCTAACCAGATTAAAAAGCTTGCCCTATCTCTGAATCCTTTTTCTGTAAAATTTCAAATGTTTAGACCAGAAATTGGTTGAGTAATTTGGTAGAAACCGGAGAGGTCAAATTTTTCTTAACTTTGATCCCAATTTTGACCCCTTAACATTAATTTTTTGAGGCTCAAATCAAAGTAAAAAGTTTGATCGATGTCCAAGTAACCTACATTTTAAATTTCAAGTGTTTAGACCCAAAATTTGCGGAGGAGTTTGGTAGAGTTTTCAAAGGTCTTTGAAATTTGATCCCTTTACAGCCAAATTTCTGACCAAAAACTGATTAAAAAGATTTTCCCAAATCTTAGTAGCCCTTATGTCAACTCTCGAGTCTCTAGACCGAAAATGACAGAGTTATTTGGTAGGGAATGTCCACACACACACACACACACACACACACACACACACATACAGACATTTTCACTTTTACAGATGTATAGATAGATAGATTAATTAGTTTTGTCTTCTTTTTCTTGCCTATTAATTTTGTATTTTTATCGATTTAGTTTGTCTTTTTCTTATCGATTGACATTGCTGTTGTTAAGCGATTTTTTTTATTCTAATCGATTAGTTTTTCTAATTATCGATTAGTTCTGTCTTCTTATGGATTAGTTTTTCTTATGGATTAGTTTTGTCTTCGTTTTTCTTATTGGCAAGTTTTGCCTATCGATTAGTTTTGTCTTCTTTGTCTTATGGATTAGTTATATTTCAATATTTCAAGCTACGAATAGTTAATAAATCGCGAAGCAATAGTAAACTTGGAAATTATGAATTTATTCATTAAATATTATTGTTAATTTCATTGAATATTTTTATGAATCTTACATTTGGACAGATTGCCAAAGTACAAGGTGTTAAATAAGTTTCTAGACTTTTTTTTTCGTATGCGAACTTTTATTGATAGTACACACAAGAAATTTTAGTCTCCTTTTAAGTCATCTCCTCCGGCTGCGATGCACTTGTTGTACTGTTCCAGCAACTTCTAGTAGGCCCCATAGAAGTCCTCTTGTCTGAGGGACAGTGACCCTCGTCATAGCCTCTTTCATCTCCTCAATTGTCTCATAACGAAGCCTCTAAGCTTGGGGGGATAATCAAAAGTCACAAGGAGCAAGGTCCGGACTATAGGGAGGGTGAGGAATTGTTTTGATGCCCATCTTGGTCAAATAGTCTGATCTTCTTTGAGTACCCTTCGGACAAACTTCGTGAAATTTTTCGCGAATAATAGTGTGTACAGTTCCCACACTGACATCAAACTGTGTATTTATTGTCTCTATAGATACACGACCTTCCTTATCCATAAAATTCTTTATTTGACCAATCAACTGACTTCCTTACTCCCCCACACCTCTCATCATCCCTCGTAGACTCACTACCTGATGCGCGATTCATGCAAGATGATCCAAAATCAGTCTTAAGCATTCCATATGTTTCTATGGCATTTTCGAGTTTAAAACAGATTCATTTTTTGAAATTCACCAGATGTTGAACCTGTAATCCTAAAAATTAGTCAGTCATCTCATAAGATGTATTACAATAACACTGATTTTTCAAGAGTCTATGACAATTTAAATGCCTGTACAAAACAGTCTGGAAACTTATTGAAGGCACCTGGTATAAATTGGAATTTAGCATCCGTAATTGTATTAACTCTATTACATGGATTCAGGTGGATGTGAGAAACCCTCCCTTCTATTTTTCTGGGTGGTCAACAGGTCGTTCCCTGAGGTAGCAATAAGGATTTGACCTATTACCACTTTGCAACTTTCAGCTCGCCTACCAGATCCAGCATTTCACTCTCAACATGAAGAACCACTTTGCAATTTTGGCCTCCACTCTTCGACTGTTTATCCTGAAGTGATAACTTCAGGAAAAGACTTGCTGCTCACTCAGAACTATGGCCGCAAAACGAATAGAGTTCTGACTTGTGTAAACTGAGATATGGCAAAGTAGAAAGATACTTGACGCGTGTTTTTTTTTTTTTTATTTTTTTTAGGGTAAATTCTTTGTTTGGCATACTTTTGTCCAAATAAAAAAAAAGACGTGTCGTAGATAACCCCAGGGTGCAAAACACAGTGGGGGATCATTCTGCCGTTGGGAAAAGAATAAAATTTTGGCCTGATAGAATTTATGGATAGATGACACCAGTATTAGATAATCACCTTCTGATAGAGGGGCTCCGCCACTCCAAAAAAGCCGTCGAGAAATAAGAACTGAAACTGCGAAATGTTTTCTCCTGGTGATGGTATAGCGCTGAATGGCGGAGCTGTTATCTATGAAGCACTAAAAGTTCAACATAAATATCACTCAAGTTCAATGGTTGTTAAAATCAAACCTTTCGTATTAAAGGTTCATACAATTTATTTTCAGGAAAAAAATATTTATCTAGTTATGAAAGGGACACATGTCAAACGTCCGAGAAAAATTAGATAAAATTGATGACGTCTAACCCTTGTCCTCGAGTGGCCTCTGGGCCTTGATAAGTGGCGATGCCTATGTAAAAAAAAGGTCTGACGTCAGTCAATATTTTCAAATATATTATGCTGTTTGTTTGTTTTGTTTTCAGTGCAGTATTCATATTTCGTTTTACTTACGTTCACTCGTAACAAGGCATATCGCTACTTGGATGTAAGGGGCTGCTGTTTGGGACCATGCCTAGGAAAGATTAACAATATGTTGGATTACGTAACGTTTGAACTTCTGCATATCATTATAGTCAGGGAAGCAGGTAGCGGGAAGGGAATTCCAAAGTCTAGTTGTTCGAGAGAAGAAACTATTAGAATAGAAAACTTTCTGGCATTTAGGGACCTCAACAGTAAAGTCCTGTGCTTATACCGCTGCAGATTTTCATGTACATAGTTAACAACGGTGTTTTGGAAAAACATGTCTAAAACTATAAAAGTATATAAGTACTAGATGTTAACACTCTTAGTGCTATCTCATCATGGATATTATCTTCTCATGCAAACTTTATGTGCTATGGTTGTGTCGCTCAGCAGTACAATGGATGGAGGTGAAAGAATAAAAAAATCAGATTAGTGAGAGATAATCATTTACTATGAATAAAGTATCCATAAATTGAAATTGATTGCTAAAACATAAATATCTTAGGTTTACGAATACATATATACATATATATATATATATATATATATATATAGAGAGAGAGAGAGAGAGAGAGAGAGAGAGAGAATGGGAGAGAGAGAGAAGGAGAAAAAGATATATGTATGTATATATGAAAATCGTTCCAAACAAGGTGTGATGCCACTTGATATAAATAGCTAAAAAGAACTAAAAATGATGATCGCAAGGACATAAGATGCATATTAACCTAAGTATTGAAAAATTCAAGGCTACACGTGGGAGGAAAACAGTCAGCAGAAAAAGAGTTCCACAACCTTGCAGTTCTTGGAAAGAAGCTACTGAAATAAGAAGCTGTATAAAAAGGAGTTATGAAAACAGCGAAATGATTGAAACCACTAGATCCACGAGTCAAACGAGCTGAAACAAAGGAAGCATCTATATATATATGTGTGTGTGTGTGTGTGTGTGTGTGTGTGTGTGAATAAATGTGATTTTATTCATTTATTACTCCTATATTATGAACAAAAGCGAGTTAAATCAATAATTCAACGTAGTATTTGGAAATATTCCATATATAGTACAGATGAATGATCCAAAGATCACAATTTGATTGCCCAATTTCCATAATGCGTTTTGAAGTTCGTATTAAATTAATGTTTGCTGTTATGCATTTGTAATTATACTGCCCTATTTTGTATACATATGAAACAGTTTCATAAATATTAACAAAAATTAATTAAAATGATTTTTTATGCGTAATTTACTAAACGACATTCTTTTAACATCGTTTGTTAGAATTATAAGCGACAAACAAATTCGAGAAGAGACAAAAAAGGAACAGATGACTAGTTTGCTGGCTGACTCTTTTGTAGCAGTATATTAGCGTGCCGGGCAACGTTAGATAATCCTGTACGATTATGATTGTTAATATTGTTAAATGTTATGTAGAGGGAAATATTCAGAGAAATTTTTTTAATAGAAAGGAATGTTGCAAAACAAAATATGTCAGGAAATTAGCTTATCCCTGAGTGGCCTTCGGGCCTTGATAAGTGGTGACCCTCATGTAAAAAAAAAAAGCTGACACTTAATTTTTAGATAAACAAGAAATGGACAATTTGCATCAGGTGATTTGGATTCTTTTCTATTACGTGGGTAGTGACGTAATTAAATAGAGAATATGTTTAAATGTACACATAAGTTCTAGTTGAGTCAGAATTTGAGAGAGAGAGAGAGAGCCAACCGGTCGCAATGGCTCGGAGCAGTCAGATGACCGAGGAGTCTAAAGCCTATTAAATATAAGGAATTTAAGAGAGCCTGCACCTTTGCAATGGAAAAACAGTCGGAATAAAGTCGCTGAAAATACAACCGAGACTTTTGGTTTCTTTAGGGTGATTTTTTGTTCAACTTTCCAAGACCGTCAAAACAAGACCAACGATGGATCAGGTATGTTTCCGTATTGGTCGATGTTAAATTCCCAGGGAAGTGTCATCTGTCCTTTTTTTTTTTTTTTTTTTTTGTAAATGTTATATGTTCATTGAAATGTATCTGTGAATATATCGATACGTACAAACACAAGAACACTAGACGATCATAGACACCTCATAAATATATACACGTTATATGTAGTCAATAGACACGTAAAAACATGAACATTTATATATACAGGTGAACAGTTATAGACACTAGTTATGCTCTTTATTCCATTTTCGCCCGAAATAAGGCACAATGCCACTTTGATGTAGGGGCTACTATCGGAGACAGAAGTTGCAGGGATAATATGTAGGGAATCGAGCAGCAAGATGCCTGTTCACATCGCACTTGAACTTCTGCATGTCAGTGCAGTTGTGAAAACATGAATCCGGAAAGGGAGTTCCATATTCTAGCAGTTCTGGGGGAAAAACTAACAGAGTAGAAGGCCTTCTTACATCTAGGAACGGAATAAAATTTATCTATTCAAATATAGATTAAAGTAGCGACATATCTATGATTTGGAGCACAATACAGCACAGGTATATCTGGAAGTAAAGTATAAGCTATGGCGTATTCAGTATGTATAATTTAGTATAAATAGAAATATGGACATATTTACAGTAGATACGAACATATAGAACTTGTAGATATGGGGTATGTTTCTTTAAGTTCTGACTTCTAAAAGAGAAAGATAATTTCGCCTTTTGTTAAAAATTCGAAATTGTATTTTGCAGAACAAAGAGTATCGGCCCAGTTTTTTCTGGTAATTTTTGTCTTGCTTTCACCCATTTCAGCAATATATATATATATATATATATATATATATATATATATATATATATATATATATATATATATATATATATATATATATATATATACATATATATATACATATATACATACATATATATATATACATATATATATATACATATATATATATACATATATATATACATATATATATATATACATATATATATACATATATATATATATACATATATATATATATACATATATATATATATAAGTGAACGTGTCTGTGTGTGTCTGTGTACATTTCCCTACGCAATAACTCTGTCAATTTTTAGTCTACAGACTCGAAATTTGATATACAGGGTACTGAGATTTGGGAAAATCGATGTGATTGGTTTTTGGCCAGAAATTTGGCGATTAAGGGATAAAATTTCAACGATTTGACCTTTGAGAACTCTACCAAACTCCTCCGACAATTTTGGGTCTACGCACTTGAAATTTTAGATATAGGTTCCTTGGACATGGATCTTACTTAATAACTTGATTTGAGCCCAAAACAATACATTTTAAGGGGTTATAATATGGGTCAAAGTAAAAAAAAAAAATTGAGCTCTGCGGTCTCTTCCAAATTACTCAGACAATTGCTGGTCTAAATATTTGAAATTTTACATAAAGGGTATTCAGAGATAGGGCAAACTTTTTCATCAGTTTTGGTCGAAAATTTTTAGTTACCAATATATAAATGTATGTATGTATGTGTGTTTGCATGTCTGCCTTAAACTTTCAATAGAGGTAACGGATTTTACCCATATCAGTACCGTTTTAAAGTTCAACCTTTCATACGACAAATATTGAAAAATTGGCTTAAAACATTAATATCTTTCTCTTCAACTAGGCACTTTTCTACAGGGGGGTCACTTTTTTCGCCGATATTTTTAAAAGTTATCCTCTCCTTTAGATTGTCTAGCCTTAATTTTTAAAAATGTCGCTTTCGGTTTGGCGGTGGTCGTAACAGCATAAACGTTAGGTTTTACCCCGTTCTTTTCCTCCTTTGCAGTACGGGTTCGAGTCTGCCTTCCTACTACCACTTTTTTTTTTTTTGCTTAATATACAGATTCAAACACCCGGGCAACGCCGGGCTGAAATGCTAGCAATATATATATATATATATATATATATATATATATATATATATATATATATATATATATATATTGCTTTCACCCATCTAAGGAAAAGAGATATAGAGATCTTTATTTAATACATGACTTTAAATCTAAGTACGAAACTGTGGCTAATAATAAGTATCTATTTTATAGCTAAGCTATAGGATAAGATTATACGCTAATGTATGCCTAAGCAATAGAAATCTATAGATGGTTAGTGTATTGATTTTTAAACGGTCAGCTTGTTAAAGTTGAGGACCGAAAGCTAAACCCCTCTCCAGACATACGTGCAATGTATGTGATTTTTTAGCAGCTTGACAAGAAGAGAAATTGGTTAGTTTTCAGGAGAGATGACTATAACTTACATTAGTATATACATATTTTGGGATAGAGTTTAGGAGTATAAAATTTGGGAAAATGTTTATCATGAAAAATAGACACAACCAGTCGTGTTGGAGGCAATATATCTATTAGATATAATTGAATATGCATAGCATTGTTAGCGACGCCATTTGCTCAGTTTTGAAATAAACAATTAAACATCTATACATTATAGATTTAAGTAGCGATATAACTATGAAAGTACATTTCAATACAGGTATAACTGGAAGTAAGGTATAAGCTATCGAAAATCCAGTATAAGTAATTTGATATAAAATAGCAATACGGATATATTTATAGCATATAAGAAGTTGCATATATTAAGTATATTACTTAATAAAGTTCTTCTGCCCTCCTGTTCAAAGACAAATTTCTGCTTCACCAAATTCAGAAATGCAATCTTGCACAATCATCATTAACAGCTCGTTTCTTTCTCCTGTTATGCTAATTGACTTAGAAGAAACAGCTTGCGCTAAGAACAAAATACAGTTTATTTTATGCATACTAGGGCTTGAAAGATGATGTAAGGGCACTGATTAGCGCAACACTTCTGCAGTGACTAGTCAGTTTGAAAACAGAAAATCAATCTATCATGATTCCTATCTATTTCAGAGTAGTAATAAAAAGGGGAAGGACCTTAAATGGCCATGTAAGTTCTTTTCAATTAGTCGGCCGGTAATTGATTTTCTTTGTATTTAACATGAAGGGTGAGTTTCGACTTCTTTTCTAATGCTATTTAAAAATATACAAACTCGTTTTCCAAGGTTAATAAATGCTAGCAAATAGTTGCACATTTTCTGATTTGAGAAACAGAAATCTGGAACAAAGAGTTATAAACCAGTAGGTAGGACGGAATATAGAAGAACTAAGATAAAATATGAAATAAAATTAGTAATATTTATTGTTCAGAAGTTTGGTTTGAGTAGGATTAACGATTTGTTTTTTATTTGGTTTTATTTTTTTGTTTTTTATCCTCGCGCCCGTGTCCAAAAACAGGTACTTATGTGATCTCGAATAGGCAGTTTTGATTTGTTGAGTTAATACTATCTATATAATTATAAAACTCAAATGACCATGTAACGGTTGCGCATGCGTACATAAACATATAAAACACCGCCTTCCTTTTTTGTTTAATTTATTCTCCATTTTTTAATACACCTTTCTTAAAAAAAACATTCATACATTTTTTCTACACTACCAACGTAAATAAATAACCGCGAATAATCAACGCGACAATAAAACGTATTGTTTTACTATGTACGTTTTCAGGGTCCCAATTGGGGTTTTTTCGCGTTTAAATTATCCAAATAAACAATTGTTGATACTTTTTGCTTTTTTTTACATCGTTCATTTTCGCATTGTCTTAATTAGTTTTATTGATCTTATTATTAACATATAAATTAAATATTTGACCTAATGGTCATGGATGTTTGATTTAAATAAATGAAAAAAGTTACATTTGATTTTCATTTTCTATTTAAAAAGCCAGTCTTAACATGGGGAGAGTGTTTTTAACTATTCTGTACTTTCAACTAACAATTTCATTTTAAAAAGATATCAAAATTTGAATTTAACTTTAAGTATTATGGTATCTGTTCAGTACAAATTTACCTATAAGTATGGCAAACCACTTATAATTCAATGGCTGGGAGTTTTTTTGTTTGTGTCAAAAACAAACAATTGTAAACTATATTATCTTTTCATTTTAATATACTTTCACAGAAATAGTTCCGTTATGTCACAGAAAACTATTTTCTTTACGTCACACGTGTCACGCTCATAC
The DNA here is from genome assembly GCF_053919585.1 of Euprymna scolopes. Lineage (NCBI taxonomy): Eukaryota > Metazoa > Mollusca > Cephalopoda > Sepiida > Sepiolidae > Euprymna > Euprymna scolopes. The sequence continues at coordinate 12,046,428 of NC_136503.1, read as the reverse complement.
AGTAATTCCATAGCTAATATATAACATACAGATCCAAGGAGTCACGGTTAGTCTAGTAGGTTATATATCTACTGAAATGTTACACTCCTCAAAATAAATGGAAATGATATGACAGTGCTTTCTATTTCATTGTTAATGGGAAATACAGGGTAAGTGAAAAAGCGTAGAGTGGAAGGGTGTAGTTTTGCAAATAGTTGATTTATAAATCTATATAGTTATAAAACTCAAATGACCTTTTAACGATGTATGTAACCCACTTTCCGGTTTACGACATCCGGTTGCGCATGCGCGCATGACCTGCGCACTGAAATATTAACGTTATTATTTCGAAATTATTATTTAACATGGGAAGAGTGGGGTTTAAAATAACTTAAACGTAATACAGAAATGAATGATTTAAAAAAAGGCAGCTATATCAAAATTTGAATTTAACTATAATAAGTATTATGGTATCTGTTCACATTTACCTATAAGTATGGCCAACCACTTATAATCCAGTAACTGTAAATTTTTTTTTTCAAAAATAATCAATTATAATAAACAGAACGACTCATAGAAATCTATCTATATTCTTTTTTCATTTTAATACTTTCATAGAAATGTTTCTGTTATATAAAAAAAAACTATTTTCTTTACGTCACAAGTGTCACGCTCATACATGAATTCCATAGCTAATATAACATACTGACCCAACGGGTCACGGGTAGTCTTGTTTATATATAGATTTTTAAATATATAAATGAATGTACCCCCCCTCTCTCTCTCTCTCTCTCTCTCTCTCTCTCTCTCTCTCTCTCTCTCTCTCTCTCTCTCTCCTTTCCCCGTTTCCGCTTTTTTCTTTCTTCCTTTATCGATACAGTGTTTTTCTCAAGCGAATTGATTCCTTCTTTCTTTTGGTTTCATTAATGCCTTATTTAAAGGATAAATGCATTTTTTTCCTGTTAATCGATTACTTTGATCTTCTTTCTCTTATTGATTGGTTTTATTTAAATATTTTAAGCTGTAAACTAATATATTAATGTTTATCGATTTATACGAGTAAATGCGAAAGTTTTAGTCTCGTGTTTGCAAGAAAATTATGAATGAAATGTTTATTTAAAATTTTCTTTCCAAGTATATATATATATAGTAATTTATAAGCGCATAAGCCTGAAGAGTCCTAGAGTGGATGAAACGTGGAATATTCAGTGTAACTTAATCGACATATATATTTTATAAATTACTAACTAGCTCTACCTACGTATTGAGCATTTATGAAGTAAATACTTAAAGTTTACGCATAAACCTATACTTTCGTGTATTAATTTTATGTGAGTAAATTAAGTAGCTATATATATATATATATATATATATATATATATATATATATATATATATATATATACATACATATTTTATAATGGAGATAAAAAAGGTATATATATTTTTTTATAAAAAATAATGTTTTCTTTTAACTGTATTCATAATTTTCTATTTTACTTTATTTTAATTTATTTATTTATCAACATAAAATTAATAACTTAGTTTTTATTTTATTTTTAAATATTTCCAGGAATATCTGCCTTTCACACGACTAAGATGCTAGTTTTATTTTGATGTCTATAACTGCTCCCCCCCCCCTATTTTTGCTGATGAGGAGACTTTGTTATTAAAGTACAAAATTTTTGTTAAATAATTGTCAATATTCATTGTCAATTTAAATAGAATGAACATGGTTTCTGAAACGATCGTGCAATCTATTGGATTTTGTTTGTTTTCCTTTTGAAACTGATTTTTAATTCAAAATTATAAATCGTTTTACTCAATATATAACAGAAAAAGATAGCGCGATTCTGTTTTTCAACGGACTACAAGATGTTTGTCTTCAAGTCTGATGTCAACAAATATTTTATTCAACCGTCCTCCTGGATAATCAGATATTTGTAATAATCGTCTGCTCTTTTCTACCAATTGTTTCCGGTTCTATTGTGATGGCGATATTCATTGAACTGGCGATCTCTTTTACCCTTATCCTCGAGTTGTCTCCAGACTTTCATAAGTGATGACCCATTAGTAAAATAAATATTAACTATAGCGGTTGTGAACTCTTGTAGTTACGGTTCGCTCGTAAACTACCATCGGGTAATTAGATACCAAGTAAAGAAAGCCCTAGAATATTTAATGGAGATTTTGGTGGGGGCGTTGAAATAAATGAAAGTATAAAAAGAGCATTCGTATTACTAGAGATATTTTAAACGTTTTATTAATAGTTTGTTTTTCTATTTTATGTGTAACGATTCTCGTATCTATATTTTTAGTTTATTATTTTCGTATTCCAATAGGTCTGCATTATATACTAGTTTTTTTTTTGTATTTAAAGAAAGGAAAGTAATGTGTAGTTTTTAAGTGTTAGATATTTGCTCTTGTATTAGATAGGTGCATGATCAGACGTCTTGCTAGAGTTGTACAAGTGAAACCTGTGTTATAATGTTATTTTTAGAAACACACCCTAACATTTAACTTGACATACCAAGTTTTCGTATCTAAAATTAGTCGAGGGGAAGGTCATAAAAGTGAGGCGGTAATACTGGAGTATGGCCTCCGGATAACAAAGATATACATTTTGATTCTAATCTGAATATTATTACAGATATTTTAAAACATTTTTATTCTGTTTCTACGAGTAGGTGTTCTCGACTATATTTTAGTTTATTTATATTCGTATTCCAATATTGTTGTATTATTTACTATGATTTTTCTTTTTTATATAGAAAGAGCAGCAAAGTTTTTAGATGCTGAGCTTTTGCTCTGATATAAGATAGATGTATATTGAGAGATCTTGATACAGTTGTAGCAGTGAAACCTACTTATATATTTTCCTTGTTGGAAACACAGTCTCCCAAAAAGCATTTAAATTCAAATACCAGGTTTGTCTAATTTCAAGCCACTAGTTAAGGGAAGGGAGACATTTATTAGTGATAAGACTCGACCGTTTGAATTTGTCCTAGTAAATGAGTTTCATTATTCTTATTTAGATCGATGAAGAGTAAATTTGATTTTAATAGAAAGCACATTTTAATACGATACTTTGGTGCTTAATCCATATGTTAAGTGTTGAGCCATTATGTTAAACAAAGATGGCGGTAATAAATCTAATCAAGTAAGAATCAACGCAGTTACGATCTCGAGTTTTGGTTCATTTGTTTCAAGGCGGATACGGACAGCGAACTCTCAAAGATTCCATATTTTTTATTTCTGATATATGCCGCCGCCATTAAAGCGTATGTCCATAAACTTTAGGCTGATTTCGACTTTATAAGTAGACGTCTTGCCATCTCGAAAAGACTCCGCCATGCTCTTCCATCGGTACCATTTTGAAATGAGGAATAGGGAGCTGATTTCTCATGTTTAATAGGATGGTTAATTAATAGAAGTTCAAAGTCTTTACTAGTAAATTCAGTTCCATTGTCCGAACGAATACATTTTACCGAGCCGTAAGGTGATGTCAGCTTAATATTTCTTTGTGGCGAAGATAATGTAGGATTTCTTTAAGAAATAAATTATAATTAAACCTGAGTAACCTTCAACAAAATTTAATGCATACCTGAAGTTATCTCTTCCCGTCGGGCTTGCCAAGTCACGGGGTACAAGTGAGAGAATTTTTGTGGCTTTTTTGTCTGGTGTTTTGGTTTAATATTTCGCCATTTTTCCCTGTGCTCAAACATCACAACTTGGAAGATCGTCTGAAGGTATTATTTTCATGCCTTCGACTACATTTGGTAACGTTTTTAATATCAGCATTATTGCGGTGTCGTCCGAGAAATTTATGCCAGGTTTCCAAGTCGTGACAGACGGTTTTTGAGGGAACCATACTTCTTAAATAATCTAGTTGGCCAATTTCTTTAATGTCAAATACAGTTCCATTTGAGTATATCAATTTTTTTTTTATGGCCAAACTTTATATTCGCGTCTAGTTTGATGGCTGTCTGTACGGAAAATATATATTGCTTAAATATAGGTATAGAAAGAGATTTTTAAAGGATTCAGTTACAAATTTCGCCTTTATTATTTTTTAGTGATATTTTAGCATCGCCTCTTTTCAAGACTATATCATTTATTTGACTACCGTCGGCCAGTTTGACAATATTACTTTGTGAATTAAAGTCCGAATCAAAATTAATAAAATCAGATTCTTTGGTGATGATGTGTGCTGTAGCGCCAGTCTACAAGAAGATTTTTACCGTTCGTGGTATTGTTAAATTTACATGTGAATAAAAATGTATGTTCTTCATTAAAGTTCTAAACGTTTTTGATGGAGTCCACTTTTAGGTTTTTATATCGACATTGGAAACGTTTGTGATTGGATCGTCCACAATTATAGCAGATAATTTTATTCTTTTTTTTTTTGTGAAAAATATTTTTGGGAAAACATTGCGGTGAGATGTGCAATTTGGTTGTGTCTGTTTCCGAGAAGCATTTTTGAACTTCATGATATTGTTAAAGTTATTATTGCCCACAAGCATCTAATTCATCTCTTCATAACTACGCAATGCCACTTTAAATTCAATGAAAGTTATGGGTTTGTCTTTTTGCGTTATAACAGTTGTAAATGGTTTAAAATCGGCTGTAAATACCTTGAGTGTCACAGAGATTAATAGGCTATCGTTTATTATTTCACCCGAAAGTGAAAATGCATTTGCTGTTGGTTCTGCTTTTATAACATAGTAATAGCTTTTTCTTCTTTACGTTTTAGAGACGTAAGTTCTGTATATAGAGCTATAATTTTCGGGTTTCTTTTGATAAATAATGTTCTCTTAATATGTTCAATGCTTTACGTCCATCATCCAAAGCATCTCTTATAATCAGAGACTTCTGCCGTTTAAGCATTGAATCAGTTCTGCAAAAACAGTTGCATTCTTTTCGATAAATTCGGGGTCGTTAGGATTCTCTGTTGGAGATTGAATAACTTTGTGTAGCTTTCATATCCTTAAATATTCCAGAAATTTCACTTGCCACAATTCGAATTTAGATTCTGATCAAAGAAAAGTCGAAGGCCGGGCGCATAGCTGGTTAAGTGTTGAGCCATTATGTTGAACATAAATGGCGGTAGTAAATCAAATCGGCGAAAAATCAATGCAGTCACGGTCTCGAGCCGAAGACTAACATCGAACTGACTTGCATCCAAAATTCGATACTTTTTTATAATGAGGTCGGAGGCTTCTCATTGGTTAATTGTCTTAACCTGCAGTTATAAATAAGATCGTCTAAACTCTTGTAGTCATTCCCTAATTACAGATCCAAAATATTTTAACACTATATGTTCACCTTAAATGAATAACAAAATATATCAATCGATTTTTTTCATTAAAACAAAAAATACTTCGATTTAATGTATTAAATATTGAGCACTAATTTCGTTGGTTTCTTATATGTTGTGCATTTATGCCATTTTAGAAGTACAGGGTATTCCAAAAGTCTTGAGAACACTTCACGTCCTTATATCTGCTTAACTATGAATAGTAGTAAGATGAAAATGGTGCCTTTGTTTGTTTTTTGCATTGTTTTTTTTTGGGGGGGGGTCATTTCTTTTCAGAGCCAATAATGGCGTTCACTCATCCAGAAAAAACATTTTTATGTGCTTGAATTTGCAAAAGCTAAATATTGGACACTAATCTATGTGCCTCTAATTCCAAGAGTCGTGTATGAGCTGAAGGCCCGAATAACAGAAGCTCTTGCAACCATTGACAACGCAATTCTAGGACGCGTTTGACAAGAATTGGATTATCGGTTTGATGTGTGTCGTGTGACTAATGGTGCCCACGTTGAACATCTTTGAAGATTCGATGAAAAACTTGAGATTACAAGCTTTTTGAATATACCAGATGCGTTTTTATATCCTTAATAATTCTTGAGATATTCAATGTCAAAATGTGTGTAAGATTTTTGGAACACTCTGTATTTTGTCATTGCTTAATTTAAAGTCTAACAATAATAGACTAAGGCATTTCATTTCCGTATGTACGTTATCACTTTTAACACAGATTAGAAAATCAAGAATGGGGCGTTTAAATATGAGGTAAAATAGCATTCGTTTTTAATAGTTTTTAATCGATGTAATATTGATTGGTAATTAATCTAATTCCACTGATGAACACTCCGACTTTACCCATTTTTATATGAATTGTTCCAAAATCAACGTATATCGTCCTGTCGACGAAGCTAATAAATTAAATCTCATATCTTGTTGATTTAGAGCAAATACTTATTTTTACGATGAAAAGAAAAACATTCGAAGAAATATATAAATGTAGAAGGGGTATATTTGTTTTATTTATTTAACGAATGTTTAGCTGGGAATTACAATTATCTTTACAGAGGGAAACGGATATTATTTTTCTACATAGTATTGATGCTGACAAACATTTACTATTTCAAATTATTGTTGTTGTTGATGATGATGAATTATACAGATTTAGTACGAAAAACACCACAAAATTTCCAAGGTTCCCATTAGTAATTAATGCAAGTCAACAAACGTCGCATTCCAGCTCGTTCGTCTTGTAACGTTGTTTAGATCATTTTTTTTTAATAAAATGAAAGAAAACCCGATTCAGAACATGTATTGTTTTTTGTTTTGTTTTTTTATTTGTTTGTTTTTGGTTTTTTCGTTTTTTTGTTTGTTTGTTTTTTTGTATTTTTTTTTTTAATTCCTTCTCGGCTTAGGTGATGGAAAGAAAGAGAGAGAGAGGGAGAGAGTAAATGGATTAGAAAGAGTGGAATAACTAAAATAACTAAAGAGAATCACGGTTGGGTCCTAACTCCTCTCCAATTCACGTCTTTATTTTAAAGATGTAAACATTTTGGAAGGATTATTGAGTCATTTGTACACCGAGTCACAGTGTTCAAGCACGGAGTGCGCATGCTTGCGACTTGCGCCCCCTCCTTCACTTCTCGTTCAACACGGCCAGTAAGCCCGTTTTTCTGCCAACCCTAACCCTAACCAGTAAGCCCGTTTTTCTGCCAAGGATAAAAATAAAAAGTAGAGCACAGGAGAAAATGAAAAAAAAACTACTATAGGGGCATAGTTCCCGCAGACGTCAACGAGGTAGGGCAGTGGATACCACTGTTCCTAACAACAACAGACGAGACGAATTAAATGGCATATGTGCAAATATTGTACACAATAAAAAAAGACCACAAGGCAGAGATGACGTGCCAGATCGATAAGTAATTATACAAACTCTAAAAGAAAAAAAAGCGATGATGACAAATTTGTTTCTTTCTCTCTAATCGATATTTTGTATTATGTTTTCGCTTGGTTCCCTTATATATCTCTAAGTATCCTATCCACGATATCCTTTATTTTCGTCTTTACCTTATCCTACCTTATACCTGTTGTACAATAATTCTTGTTTAACATATTTAATTTTGCGTTTGACTTTTTTTGTTTTTTTGTTTGCTTGTTTTGTTTTTTTGTTTTTTTTTGTTTGTTCTTTTGTTTTTTTGTTTTTGTATTTTTTGTTTCTCGTGAAGTGTTTATTGTTTGTCGCTTCATATTTTACAGAAGAGAAAGTTGCTTAAGTACCAACTTTGGTTTACTTTCTCGTAACTCTCGCTTTGCTGATTTTGTCTTTTAGTCTTCGCATGTCATCAGCGTTCTTTCTGACAGAGGGGGAAGAATTGCTGTTTTCTGAGTCCAAATCGATCCACCTAACACTTATCGTTGCCTTGTCTTTGATTTTGAAGTATTTTAGCTTCTTACAACAAGTTCCATTTTAAATATATTCTCTTATTCGAATCAGAGGATTATAAATTCTTTTCCTTCTTTTTTTTTCTTCTGTTACGTAACTATTTTTCGTCGTTCTCAACAAGACTTAAGCGTAACAATCTTTCGAAACAAGAATTTAATAATTAATAACATTCAACAGAGCACGGCCGAATCTAGACCAACAATAGAGGCATCATAAGCAAATCATAAACTTTTTCCTAGCTTCAATACGACGTAACTTTAAGATAGATTTATATTACACAACGTTTGTATCATTCAAAAGAAGTAACATAAAATAAAGCGTTGATAATTTATATTTTCTGTTTCAGTGTATAAAATTAATAAAAAATATGAAACTAAAATCGTGTTTACATTATCGACGGCTTAAAAAATAACGTTTCTTTTACGCGCTATGACACAAGATTCCCCACAAATTTCTCTATACTTATTCAACACTAGCTGATCTTATTTTTAAAATGCGACCATCATAAAATGTTTATGGACATGCGCATTACTGTTATTTTGGACAACATTTTTTGTTTTCATTTTGAAGAACTCCTTTTAAGGGGAGACAAATCAAAAATATTCTCTACAAAAATGTCAGGGTTTCGCGTAACTTTTAAGTAAAAACAAAACTAATAGACTAAAACAATGCAATAAATTAAAATAAAACTTTAATTATCTCAAGATTTGTTAAATTAAAATAAAGTTAAGAAAATTCTGAAAATATCTTTATTTACTACGCATTTATTTTAAAAAAAAACGTTCTTTTAAAAAAATAGAACACGCTTTTTTATGATAACTGTTCAAGACTATTTTACTATGGAAATAATTTTCTTATGTTATTTTTATTCAATGGATGTTTAGAATGTTTTATTTTTGTGTTCTTACCCCCTGAAATAGTATGATTGCTTCTTGGGAGGTCAAAACGTTTTATTCAACTATCGCCATTTTTTTTTTCTTCTGAAACAAAACAATTACGAGATTCTTTATTGGACCACACATATTACAAGATTACTTATCTCTCACGAAATATGTTCTTTTTCTGGCATAGTTTTACACTTTTAATTAAAAATGTGTCTTTGAAACAGATAAATAACATTTTTTTTAAAATGTGTTGTTATCTACGACGTCATTCCTCGCGAATACAAAATGTCCGCCCTCGCAAATATTAATTATATACATGTGCGTATGTGTGTGTGTGTGTGTGTGTGTGTGTGTGTGTGTGTGTGTGTGTGTGTGAAACAGCGAAACAGTACTGTATGTGGATTACTATAATCCTCCCTATCTTGGGGTGAGCATATTGGGAAGTATAATACAAATTACCATTAGCGTATGAAGCGATGCTCTTTGTGTAAACAAATTGAGCTTAGGTATTTGAACAATGTAAAAACAATGTTAATTCATTTCCCGCACAGCAGCTGAATAGCGTAACGGTTAGAATCTCCACCTGTCGTTTGAGCGATCGGGTTTCGATCCTGGCTTGAAGTATTTGTTTGTCTGTGAAACAGCGAAACAGTACTGTATGTGGATTACTATATATATAATCTTCGGAATGTTAGAGAATGTATAATTATTTATTGGCGGTTATGGCTTTTGTGAACCGCGACTGTGGAAATAATTATACATTCTCTAGTATTCCGAAGATTATATATATATATATATATATATATATATATATATATATATATATATATATATATAGCACCGTGTGTGCTTGTGTGTATGTATGTGTGTGTTGGGGTGGAGAGGGCCCCGTAAACCGTGGTGAAGGCAATCTTTCTAGGAGAAGCAAATCTCTAATTTAAAAAAAACATAACGCGGGGGACCAGTACCTGCATTAAGCTGGTCTGCAGTTTAACTTGTTGCTGGCTATATTGTTCTTGCTTGTTGCTGGATCTCAACATTTTGAACAGAGAGAGAGACTTAGCTGTCGTACAAAGCTAAGACTCTGTGGCATCATCTGTGTATAGATACTCTCTCATGCATTTGTCTATAAAAATGGTCCTGTGACGTGGAGGCTTGAAATGGTGGAAGCATGTAATAATTGATTTCAATGACAGTCTTCAGTGTCATGCCTGCTTGAGCGTGTGAATTCATCAGTAGGACTAAAAAAAAGTCATTTTGGGGCTAATGGACTTGTAGTGTCTGAGGGAGTGGCACTCGTCTGACAAGACGTTGCAATCATCATATACTCCGTACTTTGGGTAATTGTGCGAACTGGCTAAAAGTGCTCCGTTGGCAACCACGCATATAGAGAGCAGTTTTTTTAGTTGGTGCAATTACCCCAAAGTACGGTGTATATATATATATATATATATATATATATATATATATATATATATATATATATATACACGCACATCTGTAGAGAGAGAGACGAGAGGATGGGGAGATGGGATTTAATTTACTTTATTATGGCTTTGGATGAATACATAAACTCCAGCAAGCGTTTATTAAGAAATAAAAATAGAATTTAAAAGATTAATTATTAGAACTTAGTAAATTGTGTCTTTCTTATGTCCAAGTGCTACTGTGCCTTGTTTGGAATGAACTAACAGTAAAAAAAAAAACATATAGACGTAAGAAGAAAGTGACCGTGGAATTGCCACGGATCCTGTTTGGGTTTAATTAATCGGGCGGATATTTTTTTAACTCACTGGACATTAAAGAACTACAAAAGCAAACCATGCAAATGAAATTAAGTATATGATGGCATTGTAAAGATTCGCCTATTCGAAAGCAGTTATAATGGTATTACAAACTAACCCGTGGAAGACTGAAAATGCTGTGTTCGTAAAAGTTTAGAATAATGAACGTATAAAACAAACAAAAAATGACTAATCTAAATAGCAATTTACTTGTTCGTACGTTGCCTGCTAATGTTGCTTTTCTTTAAACTTAAGGGCCATTAGACGAGAAGAATTCAAAAATCTATTTTAAATAATGAACCCTGTAGATAAAGAAAACGACGAAGGGGGAAATTTTCCTCTACCATTTCAAAACTTATCTAAAATAAGATGACTAGTAAGAGGGAAAATTTTATATAATATTTTGATGAACTGGGCGGAATTTTTAGGTTATTTTAGCACTTGTGAAGCAAAATTAAGTATTAGTATTAGAGAATGGGTCGAGAGAGAGAGGGAGGTGTGTAAATTATATTGAGATATGTTGACCGATTGAGTGTGAGTCACGTGATCTGGTTAGCTGAATCGTGAAGATTTGGTTTGGGCTTAGAAGACGACGGACGGTTTCACAGACGTCTTCTCCCCTTCACTGGGTGAATGCTGATGTGTACCACGCAAGCCAGAGATTAACTTTCCATCCTTCTGCGAAAATGAAATAAACTATAAAACCAATTCCTTTTCTTGGAGTGATTGAATCTTCGTTCCCAAAACAAGTACCCGTCTCCCTCCAAGACGAGATGAATTCAGATGGACCAACATCCGACGCAGAAAGGTATGTCTTAAAATACATGTACCACACACACACACAACGGCATATGAACAAATAGACAGAAAAACTACATGATCACACACGACCCCCTTTATCATACAACAACGCAACATTAGTGCAAAATACAAAAGTCATCTGCTAAAAGTTCTGTTGGCAGATAGGATTAATTATTTTTATTTTTTGTTTGCAACTCCTTTTATTCAGGAATTTGAAATCATAAATTCAACATTTCAATAAGAAAACAGTGATCCACCGTAATTGTCAAAACAATTGATAATGCATCACCAGAGTTTGTACGAAAGGCTTTTCAACAAAGATGGAACATGTGAAACATTAGAAAATGTTGACGTTGGTACCAGTTTCGGTCAGGAAATCCATAAGTTCACATTAACTGCTGGTGCCCAAGTGGGCAAAAACTACAACATAAAAGTGAAATTGAGGTGTCAAGCTATGTTGCAAGAAGCCTTACATCAAGTAGAAATAGACTTTCAGAAGCTGCCAACCCTAACCCTAACCTGTTTAAAGGGCTTTCGTTTCTGATAAAGTTCTTAATCAAAGATTAAGAGCAAAGTTTGAAGATTTGCCATTTCCATATATCATGAAAAATAAGGCAGAATACAGAAAAATGTGTTTGGTAGAATGGTGTGAAGAACCATATTTTGCAGCGAATGGCATTCCTCCAGATTCTCTTAAATTCTGGCAAGGTGTAGCCAACCATGATAATTTTAAGGAACTTGCAGTATATGCTTTAATAATAATAATAACTCCTGTAAGTAATGCAACCGTTGAAAGAATGTTTTCTTTAGTTACTGCCATCAGAACAAAACCTCGTAATAGAATTCAAAGTAAATTACTGGATGCTATTGTAAGAGTTCGTTCTTACCTTTTATATAACGGTATTTGTTGCAAAGACTTCATATGCACGACTAAAATGATAAAGCTACACAACAGTGACAATCTTTATAGTAAAGAAGAAAGCAGCACCACAAATAATGATGAAATTAAGTATTTAGAAGACGTTCTCCACTCTTGGCCATGAACTTTCAACTTATTACCTTTTATTTCTTTGCCATGTTATAGACATTTTTAGGAAGAATGGTGTTTCTCTTTGCTACCATTAACAAAATTTAAATGTCTTTTGCACTTATGAATAATATATATGTTCATGTGTGCCCTTTATACAGGCTGTCCCAAAAGAAGCTGATGGTTAAAAAAAATCATAATTTTCTTATTTTTTTTATATTTTTCTTTTATTTTTTCAGATCATCTAGAGTAACCCTTCGAAGGTCATCATGAGTCGTTACACTACCGAGGAGCGGATATTTATCGTAGAGTCGTATTTTCAGTTGAATGAGTCAATATCAGAAACTCAAAAAAATTTTGACGAAAATCCAACACAAGAAATTCCCCTATTCCCAATGCAATAAAACCAGCCACAATAAATGCCCTTAAAAACAATATAGAGGAGGAAATTAGGTCCATAATCCCGGAAACATTAAGTGATGTGCTGGACATTGTCCTGCAGAGAGCACAAGAGTGTGAAAATGAAAATGGTGGACATTGTAGTAACATCATTTTTCATAACTAAAATTAGACCTTGTGAAAAAACATACCCTAGATTAAGTTGTGTAAATAAAATTAGAATAAGTAGATTATGATATCTTACTATATCTCAGGAGAGGCTCATCTACATACATATTAAAATTGGTAAGCATAACTTAAATATTGAAGAAGTTAATCAAATTTAAAACCCATCACTTTCTTTTGGGACAGCCTGTATAATGTCATTTTACTCCATTTGAAAATGTTCCATTAATACATTAGTACATACTTTCGATTCTACAGACTTGCAGTTCTGTATCTTTCATGTGTATATGAAAAAAATCAAAACAACTGAACTTTCTGGACAAGTTATATTTCTGTTACCTGTCTACCACATTTATCTCTGTTCTGACATTCTATTCTGACATTCTATTCTCGTGGACTGTGTATAGTTGCATTTCAATTTGATATTTGTTTTTATCTTGTTTTGATGCTTTTCATATCTTCTAAAAATAAACAGAATGATTTAAACCTTCTCTCATAATTTTAGTGTTTGTCGATCTATCTGATCTGTGATGGTAATTAATGAAAAGTATTTTTACACATTTTTCACATATATTGAAGATGTTAACTCTCAAATGCCTGCGTGTTTCCTTTATTTATTTTATTTTCTTAACGGTGAGGATGCAAAGACTTTCTTTATGAAATTGAAACCGTAGCCCCTTTGATATCATTTTGGGGTGAATTAAAAAATTATATTTAAATAAATTCACACTGTGAAACGTAAGTCTATAATTTTTTAAATCGTACTGGATGACATTTAAAAAAGAATAAAATGTAAAAATGGTATATTTAAATAATTTAAGTTAATAACCTTGCAAAAACAGAATTTATCTCATTTCGCAGAAAAATTCTGGTTATATGCTCTTAATACGCTATCCTGTTAGAAACGGGTGGACACCGTATGTTACATTTATATGCGAGACTGGCCTCTAACTCTAAATTCTAAAATAATTGTTTTACACAAGTTTTTCAAGATATTCAAACGTAATCATCTCAAAACAAGAAGTAGATCTATTCGTTATTTGGCGGTAGGTACGTTAGAGCTCTCATCCACAAATTTACCAACTTTTCCTTAAATTATTTAATATTAAAATAGTACTAAATATTCTTTAACGTTTTCTTGAATAATGTTTAAAAATGTATAAACTGTAGAATGCATTGTAATAAGATTATTTGCCTAAATATTAAAAACAAAACCGTTCCCTATTAAATTAAAACCGAAAAATATGCTTTGCTTGGAGGAGCGGGGCATATTTTTTCGGTTTCAATTTTATAGGTAACGTCTTCGCCAAGAAAACACTACGAAACGAATACAGAAAAAACTGCAGACATATAGGAGTTAAAAACTTCAATATAATCAATTTTTCTTTAATTTTCAATTTGGCTTTTCTTTTTTTTCTTTTTTTTTTTTCTTTTTTATCTGAAAAACGTGGCTTCGCTTTTGAATTTGTCCTTTTTTGTCCTTTTTTCATGAAAAATTTTGCTTCAAACATTTACATTTATTATAGTTTGGCAACCCTGCGCTATTCCCCTTTTTAATAAATAGAACCTCCTATCACCGAGGGCGTAATATAAAAAAATAAAAATAAATGATGTCGCTTTTGGGCTATATGTTTTGAAAAAAAAACGTGTGTTTTTTTCTTTTGGAAATTTATTTTTATTACTTATTGAAATATTATTCTGTATTAATGGTCGCCTTAAAACGATTTCTTAAAATGTAATGTAAAAATGGTTGTGAAATATTTAATAATTTACTTGTACGTATGTGTGTCATGGTTTATTGAAAATAATAATAGACTCAGAATAAGTTAAATGTCTTTTAGTTCTATAAAAAAAATATCTTGAATTATAAATAATTATTATTGAATCACCTTTGTCGAACACGAATATTTTTTAATATGTGGAAACGATCGGAAGATTGTCTGACGTTTGAGGAATTCTTATAAACCGTTCTCACGCTTCAAGATTAGAGGTTTCCAACTTTTTTGCGAACTTTTTAGTGTTAACTCATGTGCAATTTTACAGTTTAAAAATTATCCCCTACATTACAATTAACCTGATTCGGTAGAGGGTTTTATTCTAATGTGTTTTATATAAATTATGCGCGGGGTTGTTGTTTATAAGTTTTCTGAGTGTTAACTATTCTGAATTTTTACCGCTCTTTGAAAGTCAAGCAGACCAACTGAGATAGTAAACAATTAATTTGCATAGAAGCCAAAATCTGGTGTAAAATTTGGATATCAGATATGAACTGAATATTTAGCTGCACACGAAAGGGAAGAATTGCTGTTTTATTTTCTGAATTGGCATCTATCGTTAGCTTTTTTTTACCTTGAGATAGTATTTAGATTTTTATATGAAATGCCTCGTCTTGGGCGACTTCCGTAAAAAGGCCTGCTGCAAATTACTCACATCAGAGCGTATCATACAAAGCTACAAATCGTCTATGCGTGGATTATTGTGGACACGTCTGGACTGGTGTATATATCACTAGTTTTACTTTTAGACACGGTCCAAAAAAAGTTTCAAATAGATCTCGCACTATCGGCCAGGCTCAAACCTCTGACCCATCGTCGCAATGTTGCGCTCCTGTGCATGTTTCACAATTACTTGAATGAAATGTGCTTGATGAACTCGTGACACTTCTGTGCCCCTCCAACTAACCCGATAAGCAGCGAAATCCAACCCCTTCACTGTTGAGGTTCTTAGCTGCCAGAAAGTCTTCTACTCTAACCGGTCTTGGATATTACCTTAAACTATATTCGATGGTGAGGGCCCCAGCTTGCTGGCTTTGAGGAGTGTGGAGCCACCCTTTAATTGCCATTGCTCCCAGGTCCACTCTGACCCGGAGTTGTAGTATCCGCGAAGGTCCCAACTATGGGTTAAATAGAAACCGACTTATATATATATATATATATATATATATATATATATATATATATATATATATATATATATAAGAAGTGAACCATCGCGTAAATTCAATCAACTAAAATAAGATGGAAAACGGGGTGAGGAAAAAAAAAAAAAATAATAATAATGGGGCAAGTTATATGTACAATTCAATAAAATAAATAAATCGATTAAAAACAAGATGGTTAAAATACACCCGAAGCGCTTTTCGTTCAGACTAACATTTTCAAGGGTCATAAGTCTGAAAATTATTATTTTTTAGAATGTTTGGTAGTGGTATGGAGTAAGAGCGGAGAGGAGGTTAAAAAAATTTTTAAAAAATTTTTTAAAAAAACCCTGACTACCCTCCTCTCCGCTCTTACTCCATACCACTTGCAGACTTATGACCCTTGAAAATGTTAGTCTGAACGAAAAGCGCTTCGGGTGTATTTTAACGATCTTGTTTTTAATCGACTTATTTATTTTATTGAATTGTACATATAACTTGCCCCATTATTATTTTTTTTCTTTTCCTCACCCCGTTTTCCATCTTATTTTAGTTGATTGAATTTACGCGATGGTTCACTTCTTTATATATATATATATATATATATATATATATATATATATATATATATATATATATATATATATATATATTCTATTAAAAAATGTTTCTTCAAAATCACTGGATTCAGCATTAAATAACCTGAAAAGGGTTGATATGCCGTAAAACAAAAACAACTAACCAACAAATCTACTCTAACAGTTTCTTCCCTCGGATTATTGTTACACTTTGGAATTCCATCCTTGTTTTCTGCTTTATCGACTGTACTAACCTACCGAAGTTTAAATGTAATGTGAACAGACATTTCCCTGCTCAACTCCTCACAGGTAGCTGTAAGACACGATCCCAAATAGAAGCTCCTTAGGTTCCAAGTGGCAATGTGTCTTCTTTGAGGTGGACAAGACTAAAAAAAAAAAACAAGGAGGGAAATAGTTTTTTTAATACATTATCGTTCCTGTGTTGCATTTTTCATTAACTTGTAATGCTTAGTAAAAGAACATGTATCGAGGAAAGACGTTGGCCACGCATCTGCAAACTCCTTCAAGTGTAAAAAAAAAAAAGGTAAACACATAATAAACATAAATAAACGTAAACATGAAAAGCTACTTCGCCATGCACTTGACATGGAGTCGTACGTATCCAAGTCGAAGAATGTTTGAATTACAAACTCTAGTATTGGTCGAGAAAAAGACGCTATAAACAGTGAAATACATCGATGGATTTTTTTTTTTTTTTTTACATGGTGGTCACCACTTATCAAGGCCCGGAAGCCACTCAGGGATAAGGGTTATTGCAAGTACAGTATGTTAGTGTTGAGATTTGATGAAGTGTTTACTTAAGGGGGCGGTTCATTAGGAATTTGTTAACGTTGGACTTGAAGACATCAGGTTGTAGTCAGGTGGGAAGCAGACAGATGGAACAGAGTTCCACAGGCGTGCAGTTCTAAGAAAGAAGCTTTGTTCATGGAATCCACGTTTTGATTTAGGCACAGATAAAGAGTGGGGGAAATTTTTCACAGTGGATTCAGCTAGACGGGTGTTTTTCGTGAAAGATTGGCGAGGGCGGACCAGAGATTGGAGTTCAGACGAGCACCTGCCATGGAAATGACGATAAAACAAGGATAGGATGATGTATTGATGAGAAGTCTGTAGATGAAGATAACCTCTCGGGCTTTATTTATAGCGCCGATGTAGTGGATAGATTTTTTAAAGGCGTTTTCACCCATCATATTGAAATCCTTTGTGAATGATACTATCCTCAGTTGTACTGATAAACAGATCGAGAAAGGAGCATCAGGAGTAAAGTATGCAATTTGAAAGTATGCAAAACTGATCGAGAAAGGAGCATCAGGAGTAGCGCTTATTAGTAAATGAATGCAATTTGAAGCGTTTGAAAGTAGGTTTCAGGGCAACAATCATTTCTAGATTTGAATTCAGTTTTTTTTCTAACAAGGTAGTCTCCACTTATCAAGGCCCGAAGGCCACTCAAGGATAAACATTATTGAGTGTCGAGTGACCGGTGAACAACACCGTAATGTTCGGTAGTAGTGGAAATTTGGTAGTATTTGATTAAGGTCGGCTCAGAAAAAAACTTGTTTACATTGAACTTGAAAATGGCCATGTTGTAGTCAGCTGGGAAGCAGCCTCGTGGTATAGCGAAGAAATTTTGTTCGTGGAATTTGCATTTAGTTTTAGATACAGAAAAAGAGTAGTGGAATATATATCGAAGATATATTTGTTTTGTTTAGTTGCTCAATCCCCCCCCCCAAACTTTTACGACGGAAGACAGAAACGTTTTCGGCCTCCAAGAAATGAGACATTTTCACAGCTTTCAGCCTTTCATATGCAAAATGACGTCAGCGTCTAAACTCACCCCAGCCCATTTCGCCAAGCCCACCCCTTAAACCGCGTTTCTTGCACTACCTACACCTGGACACTACATATTCAACCTCAACCGACAGACATTATATACGATTTGTTCTCGATAGGTTTTATGGAGAGAATTGAGATTGATGTGAAAATCAAGTATTTGGGGCAGACACGGAACATAAAATAACCGTAAAAATATGACATTAATGTCAATCGTGAGGCTGAGACCTCACATCTCTGCTGGGGGCTTAGTCGATCATTCGGTTGGATAGTTTGTTTTGCTTATGATTGAAATAAAATTTAATTTGTTAATCGCGCAAGTTTCCACACGATCTTAAAGTGTATCGGTGTTTCTTTTTACTCTTTCTTTTGAATACAAGATCAGTTAATCTCGCTCCCAATTATTATAGCTTAGAACAAAATTAAAAATTCCCTCAATATAGAAGGATTTCTTCTTCACTGGCCAACGACAGAATAACCTGAATACAGCATAAGAACAGATATTACACTTTGCCACTAGCCAAAGGATCAAAGAAATGCATCTGGTGTGGTTTTTACAGTTGTTCGACCAAAATAAACATATTTTTACTGAAGCATAAAAGGGGATACTTTAGTATTAGGTGGACAGGACAGTTCTTGCGGAATTTTTTATTTTCATTTCAAATGATGTATTTTCAAATAAGTTTTCGTTATAATACCCTTACTTTATATATCATTTTAAATAGAGTTTTTCGCTCTATATAATCGTTTAAATTACAATCGTTTTGAAACAATTATGTCTTTTTTTTTTTCAGAACGTTGAATACAAGATAGAAAAAAGCAAATTTTTCAGAACGTTAAATACAAGATAGAAAAAAGCAAAATTTCTCTGCCTCATCTGCCATACTCTCCAGACCTCTCACCTTCCGACTACCACTTTTCAAGCAACTTTCTGCGTGAGAAATGCTTCAAAAGCCAAAGCAATATTAAAAACGCCTTCAGAGATTGCATCGTCACCAGAACGCAAGATTTTTACGTTACTGGCATAAATACACTTGTTTTGTATTAACAAATTTGTGTTGATTCTGATGGTGCTTATTTCGATTAATAACTTTTTGTTGGAGCCGAGATATCTTAACATGAATTTAAAAGTTAAAAACCGCAAAAACTTTCTTGTCAATCTGAGATTTCAGATATATAGAGAGTAATTTGGATGGGGAGTTGGGAAGTTAGGCATTTGTTCAAATTACATTTAAATTTCTACATGTTGGTACGGTCAGGAAAACAGGAAATGGGAAAGGGAATTCCAAAGGCAAGCGGCCTGAGGAAGAAACTACCAGACGTTTGTTTCCGGCTTCTACGGTGAAGGGGTAGAATTTTGCTGTTAGTCGGGTAGTTCGGAGGCATTTACGTTGAGAAAGTTCAGGTGCAGAACGTACATCGAAAGTTAATGCGTGGAGAAACATGGATGAAATAGTTCAGTGATGCGACAGCGACTGGAGTTTGCAGACAGTATGTATACTGTTAGCGTAGACATTCTGTGTTGTATCCTGTAAATGTTTACACAAAACTGCATCTGGTGTTGAGTCCCTAATTTGGAAGCTTTGAAAAGCGTGCAGTCTCCACCTGATTATTCATTCATAGATCAACTAACAGGGTTCCATCTATGGGTTGAATAGAATCTGTCATTAACAGATTATTAATGTTTTAAATATTCGCGCACAAAACTCATTAATCTGCAAATTGTTCGTATACAAAATAGAGCTAATAAGCATTTGTTTCGTCTCTCTCTTGTCGGTGAGCAAAAGTTGATTAGAAATAAACATCTGTGTTTACAAAAATTCGTCTGTGTTCATTTTCAGAACGAGAAAAGAATTGTTAGGTGTATATATAATTTCGCAGCATTTGAAAAGTGAAAACAAGAAATTATATATATGCATTCAACAACACAAAATTATATATGCATTCAATAAAGCAAATTTATATAAACATTTAATAACACAATATTACATATATAAATTCAATAACGCAAAATTATATATACATGCAGTCACGCAAAATTATATATATATATTCAGTCACGCAAAATTATATATATATTCAATAATGTAAAATTATATATACATTTTTTTTTACATGGGGGTCACCACTTATCACGGCCCGGACGCCACTCAGGGATAAGGATTATTGCGTGTACAGTAATCAATGAGATAGTATTGTAGTAATCATTAGTATTGGTGATTTGATAGAGTGTCTTACTTAAGGGGGCAGTTTGTCAGGAATTTGTTTATGTTGGATTTGAAGACATCCAAGTTGTAGTCAGGTGGGAAACAGGCGAACGGAAGAGAGTTCCACAAGTGTGCACTTCTGAGAAAGATGGAATCTACGTTTGAATTTAGGCACAGATAAAGAGTGGGGGAAATTATTGACAGTAGTTTCAGCCAGACGGGTGTTTCTCGTGAAAGATTGGGGAGGGGGGAGGGACGAGAGATTGGAGCTCAGACGAGCACTTGCCATGGAAATAACAATAAAACAAAGACAGGCTCGCAACGTCTCTTCTGTGGGAGAGAGGTTTCAGGGAAGAGAAAAGGGCATCCCCACCAAACCACAAAGTCTATTTTGTACTCTGTCAAGGCAGGATAGGCTGTTTTTAGCAGCTCCTGCCCAGATATGGCAACAGTATTCCATCCTTGGACGTACTTGGCTTTTATACAGATAGAGAATTGCATCAGCAGTGAGATATCTTCTGAAGCGGTAGAAGGATCCCACCATTTTCCCAGCGTCCCTGGCAACAGATTTGATGTATGTGTTCCATTTAAGATCAGGAGTAAAGGTCAAAACATGGAGCCTCCCCAAGACGAGAGCCATCCATTTCAATTGATGCCAGATGGGGATCAGAGCGTTGATGATGTAAAGATAAAAGCTTGGTTTTGGATGCATTAAAAGTGACCAGACACCTCTTCCCTCATTGTACCACGCGCTCAAGATCAGAGGAGAGAGAATTAGAGAGAACTTTGTCATTTACGGCCTTTGGTGTGTTACCATAGATGGTCGTGTCATCAGCATAGATGTCAACGAATGATATAAGTATGTGTTTTGGGAGATCATTGATGTATATCAGGAAGAGAGTTGGGCCCAGGATGTACCCCTGGGGGACTCCAGCATTAATACTGTTGGCCTCTGATTTCTGCCCATCAACCACTACTCTTATGAACCTATCAGAGAGAAATGATTTAATGATTGAGAAAACATTTCCAGTAATACTGTAGCTGGAAATATGGTGAAGTAGGCCCTTATGCCATACCTTATCGAAGGCCTTTGATATGGCAAGAGCAATTGCTCTGGAAAGGAAACCTTTGTCAAGAGATTCACCAAATCTATGTAATATAACCGTTAGCACATCTACTGTAGATCCTGCCAAAGCGGAAATCATATTGCATGTCACTAAGAAGGTTGTTTCTATTGAGGTGGTTGACTACTTCTTTATTTAATATGGATTCCAACAACTTAGTCATGACACACAGGAGACTTATTGGTCTACCCTGAGAGGGAGATGACTTTTCACCTGAATTCTTAAATACAGGGCAAACTGATGAGGTTTTCCAGGGTGTTGGAAAGCACTTCTCCTTAAGGCAATGCTTAAACAGTTTTGTAAGTATGGGGGCAAGTTCTGGGTGGAGCTTTTTCAGCACTATAACTGGAATGCCGTCAGGACCAGTTGCTTTACTGGAATCAAGGTTCTTGATTAGCTTGGCGACCTCACGCACAAATATTTGTATGTTGCATAGCGTTATAGGAGGAAATACAGGGAGTTCATGGCCATTGTCGCATAGGGTAGAATTAGCTGCAAAGTTCTTGGCAAATAGTTTGGCCTTGTCTGATACTGACGAGATGATCTCAGGTCCATTGATGATGGTTGGGATAGAACGCATGCTTCTGTTCAAGATCCTGTTTGCTATTTGCCAAAACTGGTGGGGACCAAGCCGCTGCTCAGCTACTTTGGATTTAACGGACTGAGCATATAGCTCTCTTGCATTTTTATTACTCTTTTACGGTGGTTTACTCTCAGTATATCTATTACGTTGGTAGTTATGGAAAAAGCGATTTCTGTACGCGATAGCAGCAGCACATTCAGGGGAGAACCATGGCTGGCTGTTAGGTTTTTGTTGGAATTTTTTGGAGGGTATGAATCGGTCTATGCCTACAATTAACCATTCGGTCAGGTCTGATACTATAGAGGACCCATCCTTTTTAAACATGGAATGCAGATGTAGGTCAGATATGAATGTACGGAAGCTATCGCAGTCAGCCATAGAGTATTGATATACAGTACGGTGAAGAGGTACGTCTGAAAACTTATTACATTTCATTTTTATCTTAACTGCTACAACAGAGGTATCAGACGATCCCAGAGGAGATAGAACGGAACATGACCACAGCTCAGAGGAAGTTGTGAGGAAAAGGTCTAGAAGGCTTGCATATTGACCGGTAGTATCGGGCACACGGGTGGGTTCGTGAACAATCTGAGTGAGGTCATAGGCAATGGCAAAATCATGACAAAACCTCCCCTCGTCATCGGTTTTATTTGAGTGGGTCAGCCATTCCACATTATGGACATTGAAGTCACCACAAATGTGAATGTTAGCCGAAGGATGAGCAGACAGGATGTGGTCAATTTTCTCAGATATGCTCTTAAAGATAGTAACTCCACTGTTGTGGGGGCGATAGAGGGCAAATATAAATGCAGTGGTGTAACCTAGTGCAATCCGGAAGCACATATGAGGTAAATTAAGGTCTTCTCTGGAGATATCTCTGCCACATGGGAAGCCATCTTTGATGTAGGCACATATTCCATGCCCATGGTGATCTTGGGGGTCAGATTTAGATGTTAAGTTAGAGTATCCTCTATTCAATAACGCAAAGTTATCTATACATTCAATAGCCCAAAAGTATATATATACATTCAATGAAACAAAATTATATATACATTTAATGACGCAAAATTATATTTACATTCAATAACTCAAAATTATATATACTGCTGATCCAAAATTTACGACCACTTAAAATTTTTAAAAAGAAACCTTTTTAAGGATAGATTTTAAACTCTTCCGACTTAAGGTTACTAATACTACAATCTTAAAGGTTGTGGAACAAAAAGGTACATTTCAATAAATTTATTTAAAAATTTGCATTTTTATTAAATTAAGCTTTTTACACATGATCAAAATTATAAGACCAAGGGTATAAATTGTTAGATTTATGGTAATTATAATGTTTTTAGTTTAGTTAGAGATTAGCAATCACTGTGTAAATGTGTTACCATGCTTGAAGAAAAAAAAAAACTAACCATGTTGAGCGCTCTCGAAAAACACTGAGAATTATGGAAAAGCAAAATCCTTTGGTAGGCCATCAAAATCTCTCCTGCATTGAGTAAGAGAACCAGACGGGTTGTTATGAATGGCAGAGGACTTTCTTCTGGTCAAATTAAGGCGGTTACAGATGCTGACTGCAGTCCAATAACAACCAGACGACACTTACAACAAAAAGGCATGGTAAATAAAAAGCGTAAACAAATTCCTCGATTGCTTCCACGTCACAAAGTGGACAGCTTACGATTTACTCGTGAATACCAAACCTGAGACGTTGAGAAATGGTAGAAAGTCCTGTTTTCTTATGAGAAAAAAATTCAATTTAGATCGTCCTGATGGCTTCCAGCGATATTGGCATGACAAAAACATGCTGCTTGAAATTTTTTCCACACGTCATAGTGGTGGAGGGTCTGTCATGGTATGGGGTGCCTTTTCTTACAGAGGAACGAAGGAGCTCCATGTGGTGTAGGGTCGTCAGACAGCAGCTGGTTATGCTAGCATGCTACAAAAAGCATCTTTCATGATGGAGAATCATCGTTTGTTTGCAGATGGATGGTTATTCCAACAGGATAATGCTGCAATGCACACTGCAAGACGGACCTTGAGCTTTTTACAAGAAAATGGAGTCCATCTCTTGGGACATACTGCATGCTCACCAGACTTGAACCAATTGAAAATGTTTGGGGATGGATGACAAGAGAGGTTTATCGAAATATTCAATAAAAAATGAACTTTGTGAAGGTATCTTCAGAAATTGGAGCAGGATCCCCCGCACCTTAATGGAAACCCTTATTTCTAGCATGCCCCAAAGAATTTTTGAAGTCATCAAAAGCAGTGGAGGTAAAACTCATTATTAAGTTTGATTGTTGAATGTTTTCATACATTTTTCATACACTTTTTGTACAATTTGATAGAATTTTTGTCTCTGATCTAATAATTTTGATCATGTGTAAAAAGCCTAATTTAATAAAAATGTAAATTTTAAAAATAAGTGTTTGGAATGTAGCTTTTTGTTTCTATAAACTTTTAGATTGTAGTATTGGCAACCTTAAGTCGGAAGAGTTTAAAATCTATCCTTAAAAAAAAGTTGTTTTTTTTTAATATTTTTAAGTGGTCTTAATTTTTTTATCAGCATTGTGCATTCAATAACACAAAATTATATATACATTTGATAATGTAACATTATATACACATTTAATAACGCAAAATTATATAGACAGTAAATAATGCAAGCTTATATATACATTCAATAACACAAATTTATATATACATTCAACAACGCAAAAGTATATATACATTCAATAACGCAACTGGATTCGACAGCGCTCGCTTTTAGAATACCTTCCTCGCTCCCTGCTTCCACGACCGTACCAGCAAGCAGAAATTTAAATGCAATGTGAACAAACATCTCGCTGCACAACTCCCCACTTAGGATGCTCCTATAATATAGTCCCTAATTTATATCTCAGCGCCATTTAAGCTTAAATATCATGTGATAGGGGACTTTTATTCTGTCCGAAACACTGACTGTTGAGAAATGGTGTCGTCGAATTGAAACACACCAGGCATCGTATAATTCCGAAATTTTGCAACAGAAAAAATACCAAATGAGAATGCTCGTCCAAAATGTCACGTTTACGAAAGTTTAACATCTTTGGAAATTGGCCCATTTAAGCAATAATTAGTCAAAAAGATATTTCTTTTTATAATGTATTGTTAGAAAACCGAAACATCGGCTTTATCGAAATTTAAGCTTTGTTGTAAGGGCTGATATATTGGCCGTGCCGGGTTGGAAGAGTTAAACGTAAGTGTGACCGGGTAACGCCAGGCGGTGTGTAGTTTTCTTTTGAAATCACTACTGTATATTGGGTACAATATAATAATCAATAGATAATTGAATAAATACAAAATCTGTATAAATTAAAATATTATATTTAATTCTTTGAACCTTGGCCCAATTAAGCAATGATTAATCAAAAAGACAAGAGACGATTAGCAACATTATTTAATATCGTATTAATAGAGGGCCAAAATATCGTTTGTGTCGGGTTTTTTTTTTTTTTTTTTTTGTTTTGTTTTGTTTTTTGTTTTTTAAGCTATGTTGCTAGAACTAATATATCGGTCGTACAGGGTTGGAAACGTTAATAAATGTATCTATTAAATTTTTATATTTAAGCATCATATTCACAGGATGTCTCGCTAATCTTCTACTACTTCAGTAAGGATAGCGACCAATTCGTGTGACAGAAAATTTTCACGAAGGTGTGGACGAAAACACCTTTCCTATGTTTGTCGAGGTCGGGACGTCGTCGACTTCTTTAATAAAAATTTTACGATACTTGATTTACAGAAAAGGCGTGTGAGTTCGATCCACGATGAGGTATGTAACTTTGTTCTGCCTTATTTATTTCTAACTTTGTTCTGCCTTATTTATTTGTTAACTTTGTTCTGCCTTATTTATTTGTTAACTTTCTGAAATGATCACTTGTTAAAAGAACGAAACTATTAACATCTTCTCCGTCTAAATGCTGCGAGTCATGGCTTACCGTTAAACGGGGAAAGAGAAACGCAGAATTTGAAGCCAATTCCTCAAGAAAAGAAAATATTTCATATTTCCTTCTCATCATCTTGTATGAATCCGAAAATTCTATTATTGGCATAGGTTTCCCCGATATTTTTCTTGTCAGAATTCTTAATAGAAAGACACCAGGTACTTACAGAAGGGACCACGTGGAAGTTGCTAACGTCCTTAGTTAATTTATTCATTTTTTTTATTACGGACTATTATCCTTATCTTAAAGTTGGCATAGTTGGCCGACACGTCGTGAAACAACTTAAAGATGAGGATAACAGTCCGCAATAAATGAATGGAATAAATAATACAAATTACTCATCTCAATAATGAATTCCAATTGATTAAATAGTATCCTTAGTGAAAGTGATTTTTGTGGAACGAACTGGATTCGAACTTGGAACACCCACATCGTCAGTCCGTGTCGTTAACTATGGAACCACCATCACCCCTTCCGATTTATGATCTGTAAGAACCGGATTCTTTCCATTACACAGACAAGCCAACATATGTTCCCTTCGATCGCTTTTTTTTTTTTTTTTTTTTTTTTTTTGCTAGCTGTTAAGATATTGTATACGATTTCTTTTACGCTGAGTGAATATTAATGTGAACTATTTTCTACTTGCATATTTTTCGAAAACAAAATGTTGAAATGTTCTCTAATAAATAGAAATAAGTTTTCAACTGGGAATTATTACAGTAACATTTTTGTTTCAAAAGACAATATAACAAAAATGCTATCGACGGTCTCTCCAAAAGGAGGAACTGATATCTGGGACGATGATATCACAACTGGTAATTTCTGGAAAAATGGTTTTATATAAACAGAACCAATACTACAAACTCGTCCTGAGTATGATCTTAAACGACATCCAGAGGTAAGGCCCCATCTGGAGGCTGTGAGGAATGTGAAGTTGCCTCTTAGTTACCATTGCTCCCTTAGTTACCATTGCTCCCAGGTCCACTTTAGCCCAGAATGGTAACATCTGTTAGGGCATTTGATGCTGTCAAATCAGGCTGTCTGAAGATATTGTCTTCCTGAGTAAAAATGCACCAAACATTACAGGCGACTACGGACCCCCTGTGTATTTAATATTCCCTTGGCATTTCCTCCTTTGTACAAAGCCAGTTTAACCTGCCTATGCTGAATTCCGTAAAACAGCAACTAATATTACAAAGAGAAAACTGTGTTTTGCTATTAAATGATTGAAAACTGGGTCGAAGAACTAATTATTCGTTTTTCTGTACTACTCATTTAACGCTTTCATTCTGCAATATCCTGATTTCGGTCTTTTGAATGAGTATCCCGTCTTTTGGCTGTGAGCAGAGTGTAGTATCTGTTCTGATACTACACGTCATCTTTTTTGCTATTGGTGACTGGAGGGGAACCCCCTTCCAGACTAAGGCAATTTTATTGCATGTATGTTCTTTGGGAGAGAGCTGGATTTTCTGCCTATTAAACGCCAATCTTGTGTTCAACTTTCCTCTCGTGGGGAGGCGAGTAAATAGTGTCGTAATAAATGCTGAAAATGCACACAAAAAAGAGCATCAAAAATCCGATCTCGAATAGTACCAACAATTCCCCAAAACATAGGAATCTCATTAGCAGAATGACCTGAAACAAATGACGCCAACTCCATTTTTTTCAGTCGCTGAACATTTTGTGACACCATGTGACCTCATCACAAGTCGCCGACCCCAACGTTGTGTGACGTGGATTTTTTCCTCATCTTCTTATGGCCGTGTCGTCGTCTTTTACGCATTGACGACTTTCGATAGGAGCGCACGGGCTCATAAGTAGGAAAATGAATTAAAAATACAGGCAACCCAAAGAAAACGCATACTCCAACACTTCACAGATATATTGGCTGGACTGACCGATCCCAGAGTTTGACATGTTTGACAAAACATGACGATTCAAATCTCTGTTGTCCACTCATCATTTGATAGTAAATAATTATATAGAAAGACAGACAGACAACCAGATAAATAGATAGACAGATAGATAGATAGATAGATAGATCGAGAAATAATTAGATAAATAGATACATAGAGAGATAACAGATAATTTACTGCTTCTGCTGCACCACTCTCTAACAGTGTGTGTGTGTGTGTGTGTGTGTGTGTGTGTGTGTGTGTGTGTGAAACTGTCCTCTACACGTTAAGGTTCAGATTTATATGTACCATCGAGGCCGTTTCTGTCGGTTAGTTGATCAATTCATCTCGGTTTGTTTAAGGGTTGTTGATCTGGTCCATGCTACAATTCGTCTTCAACTGCGTGCAAATTCAACTCGTCAAGCGTTCCACTGTACTCCCGCCAAGTGTTCCGTCGTAAAGCGGACTTTTCCGTTCGTAAATCGTTTCTAATAGCGCTAGAAAAATGTCGTAAACCCCATTGCCAATCCTCAGCGCCATAAAACTTATTGGCAATTCTAACGTACCCACAAACCAAATCTAAATATGTCTACATTCATTTTTCCGAGTTTTTTTTTTTTTGCTGTCATTTGTCACATTCTAATTTAACCAGTTCCCTTGGTTCTCTTTTGTGTGAGTTAAGAAACAAATTCATATCTATCGTCCATTGACAAAACCTATTACGTATTTCTTTTATTACCCACTAAATCTATTTCCTTTTCTTTTGTAATAGATCTTTGTCCTTTTGTCTCCTATTTCCTCGCATTTGGAGTCGACTATAGTATCACATCCTGAGGTGGTCCCAACTCGTCACGTAAATTTTTTTCACCCACGGGAGATAGAAAAGTTTATACTCTCCTTACAACGAGGATTCGCTTATGCAAAAGACTGCTCATTTGCATAAGTGAGCCCTGAAATAACACTACACTAAATACACTATTACAATAAAATAACAAGATTCTATCTTGTAAGTAGAACACTGTGGGTTCGATCCCTGATGGCCGACACCCGTTTTTATTCGTGAACCTGCATGATGGATTCTACGATCTTCTTTTCTTTTACAGCCTAAGTGAATAGAACATTACAGATAGACCATACCTAAAATAAATCTCGCTGCTCAACTCTCCACTTAGTATTACCCTATAAACCTGGTTCCTAATTCAAGGTAACCTTTACGTTTCAGTGGCAATGGATTTTTGGGGGGAGATTAAATAAAAGTCTTAATAAAATTATATCACAGCTAAAATCGAAACTCGCAAGTTAACATTATACAGACGAGGAACGAATGAGCAGACCGCCCACAAAAATAGTGCCGTAAAAATAACAAACAAATCTTCGAATAAAATCTGCAACCAAATTCCAAACACCATCAAAACTATTTGCTAAATATTAGCGTTTCCATGTGTTTCCTGTTTTGACATAGTTCATCCATTTTATGTTGATTATCATAAAGATAATTCTAAGCAAACTTAAAAATACTGTGCTTGCATATTTCTTTCGTACGTAATGTTATCACTAATATATGTATGAATGTAGGTATGTATGTATGTATGTATGTATGTATGCATGTATCTATATATCTATAAAAGTGAAAGTGTCTGTCTATGTGTGTGTCGGTGTACATTTCCCTACTCAATAACTCTGTCAATTTTAAGTCTACAGACTCGAAATTTGATATACAGGGTACTGAGATTTGAGAAAATTGATGTGATCGGATTTCGGACAGAAATTTGGCTGTTAAGGGGTCAAAGTTCAATGATTTCACCTTTGAGACCTCTACCAAACTTCTCCGACAATTTGGGGTTTAAACACTTGACATTTTAGATATAGTTTCCTTGGACATGGATCTAACTTAAATAATTTGATTTGAGCCCAAAACAATAAATGTTAAGGGGTCATAAAGGGGTCCAATTTTAAAAAAATTGACCGCTTTTTTTCTTTTTTTTCTTTTTTATTTTGTGCTGAGCATACATCTCCAAACACCCGGGCAACGCCGGGCACTCATACTAGTATATCTATAAAAGTGAACGTGTCTGTGTATCTGTCTGTCTGTGTATCTGTGTGTCTGTCTGTGTGTGTACATTTCCCTACGCAATAACTCTGTCAATTTTTAGTCTACAGACTCGAAATTTGATATACAGGGTGTTGAGATTTGGAAAAATTGATGTGATTGGATTTCGGCCAGAAATTTGGCGATTAAGGGGTCAAAGTTCAACGATTTGACCTTTGAGAACTCAACCAAACTCCTCCGACAATTTCAGGTCTAAACACTTGAAATTTTAGATATAGTTTCCTTATACATAGATCTAACTTAAATAATTTGATTTGAGTCCAAAAACCATAAAGTTGAGGGGTCATA
Organism: Euprymna scolopes; assembly: GCF_053919585.1. Lineage (NCBI taxonomy): Eukaryota > Metazoa > Mollusca > Cephalopoda > Sepiida > Sepiolidae > Euprymna > Euprymna scolopes. Next base: position 12,016,096 of record NC_136503.1, on the reverse strand, counting down.
ATAGGGGTCAATGTTTAAAAAATTTACCGCTTTTTTTGTTTGTTTTTTTTTTTTTGCTCAACATACACCTCCAAATTCCTGGGTAACGCTAGTATATCTATAAAATGAACGTGTCTGTGTGTCTGTCTGTCTGTATACATTTTCCTACGCAATGACTCTGTCAATTTTAAGTCTACAGACTCAAAATTTAATATACCGGGTACTGAGATTTGGGAAAATCTTCGTAATCCGTTTCGGCCAGAAATTTTGCTGTTAAGGGGTCAAAGTTGAACTATTTGACCTTTGACAACTCGACCAAACTCATACGACAATTTGGGGTCTAAACACTTGACGTTTTACATATAGGTTCTTTGGGCATGGATCTAACTTAATAACTTGATTTGAGCCCAAAACAATAAATGTTAAGGGGGTCATTATAGGGGTCAAATTTTAAAAAAAAATTGCCATCTGCGGTTTCCACTCAGACACTTTATGGTCTAAACATTTAAAAATTTACATAAATGGTATTCAGAGATAGAGCAAGCTTTTTAATCGGTTTGGGTCGAAAATGTTTAGTTACCAATATATAAATGTATGTGTGTATGTATGTATGTATGTATGTATGTATGTATGTATGTATGTATGTATGTATGTTTGCATGTGTGCCTAAAACTTTCGACAGAGGCGGCGGATTTTTACAAGATCAGTATCGTTTGTTCGACCTTTCAGACGACAAATATCGAAAAATTGGCTAAAAACATTTATATCTTCACCTTCAACTGTAGTCAGGGAGCAGTTGTCATCTACTTCAAGAATTTTGCCAAAATTGAAATTTCACTTGGATATGATCAAGAACATCACAACGAATAACTTTCAACTTGTCTTCCAACTATTAGCATCATATTTCATCACGAGAGGGCGCTTTTCCAAAATGGCTACGAAAAATCATGAGAATATAGTAGAAACTTTATTTTTTGCCAAAATATCAGGACACTGGGTTGTCTTTCAATGATTTTCTTAACATATAGTGAATGCCCCCATATTTTAAAACCAGAATCACTGGATACAGGGTAGACAAAGGCCGCTTTTGCCTAAGATGGCCTCCAAAATAATGCACAGCCCATAGGAATTAAGGGGAGCGTTTGGTTCAAAACTGAAATTGCCTTGTGGGCATTCATACTCCTATCAGTACTATATGGTAGGCTGGGTTACCAATGTTGCACAAAAAAAAATTGATACCCCCCAATTTGGGGACGTGAAGGGGCAAAAAAACAATTTTCAGCCCGATTTGGCATAATGTTCCAAATCTTATAACTAAAGAAACACTGGGCCAATTGAGATGAAAAAAATATATGGGTACACTATAGAGACTGCTCTAGATAGTAATTTGCGGCAGAGAGATAATTTACATTTTCAAGTATTCTTAATGAAAAAAAATATATATTATATATTAGGTATAGTTATATTGTACATTTCTATATCATTCCATGTCATCTTCACTAATGTCATCTATTTCTTCATTGTAGTCCTCTGAATTTTCACAGCCATCACCACATCCACAAGCATCAGAGCACATTAGTGAATTCTTATGGCATCCACATCTGTTTGTCATACAGGAACTGCGGCAGGAACATTGACGCAGCTCTAACAATGCTTCTGGTGCTGGCACATTAATATTTAGTACAGGTACCAAATAACCATCCTGCCTCTCCCATGAAAAATTAGTTGCTGGTGGGATGCTAGGGCATGGTTTGGTGAATAGATTCCACACCAAAGCCATGTAGAATGCCCTTTGTGTGTGCGGTATGAGAGTTCCTAATGTAGGAGGCAACTGTCTTCCTTCCTTGGCATTTTGTGCAAAGAGTGCCCATCTCAGTTCTTTTATACTCTGATGTCACTTTTCCAGAAGGTTTATACAAAAGGCATATGTAGCGTTCCATCTGGTTGACAACCCACTCTGGAACATCAGTACTCTTTCCAAATGCTGCAAAGGCATCAAGCAGGGGGGTATCACATGCCATAAATGCCTTGAAGTGACTTGTGACTCCTTTCCCAGCAAATGCACCAGTGTTGTCAGTCCCTATGAAGGCATACTATCCCACTAATGCTTTTGCTTTCTTAATGCCGAGCTTATTATAGCTTTCAAATATTGAAATCCTCTCTGTATTATTCCTAACAAAGCACGTCATTGGCGGGATTAATGGATAGTTTCCAGTAAGTAACACAAAGACATCTGTATCTACTGAAAATATATCCACTTTAGCATTTTCATCTTTGTGATTGACGTCCACAGCATTAAGCAGTACCAACTGGTCACCTTCCTCTAAGCAGTGACTTCCTTCTGACATTTGTGGCATGGACACAACATTGGCAAGGTGGCAATTAGCTTCTATGATTGTGTCGTACATAACAAGAACCTTCTTTGACTTTCCTTGGTAGTGTGCTAGTACTTTCTGTGATAGATATTTGGTGAGCTCAGCCTTTGTCTAGATATGTGATAGAAACATCCTTATATTCTTTATGTCTGTACTATCATTAACATGATAATGGATATCTGCTGTTTTCTTGGTTCTCTTGTCTCTTGTGGTTTGTTTGAGAGATCCTGGTCGATATTGGTCAAAGACAACACGTATTTCATCATATTGTGCCCCCATATCTTCAACCATTTCAACAAATTTGTTTGCAAAATTTAAAGCAGTAAATTTCTCACATGTTTTTGTTACCATGTTGACAACACACATTGCATCAATTATTAAAATTGCAGTTTGGGTGCTATTTGCTTGATCTGCTGGGGGCTGGCTTACATCTTCTGGAATAGGGAGATCCATGACCAACTTTACTAACTGGGATTTTCCAGAAAGCATAATCATTGAACCATCTGGCTGGAAATTTGATGGTGGGGCACTGTCAAATTCATATTCTCCTATAGCATCTTTCACTTCAAATTCAGGTCTTCTTTTGCCTATAACCAATAGTCTGGAAAGCAATTTCCTCTCTTGTTTGACAGCAACTAATTGGCCCTTCACCTTTGTTTTGACAACTGGACCAACATTCTTGAAATAGGGAATGTTATTTTTCTTCTGGGGATCCCAAAAGCCAACTGTCTTCTCAACCATCCTACTCGTCACAAACTTCCCCAGTGCCTCTCTTCCTAATTTATCTCTTTGTTCAATATTCTGACTGACTTCAATTGGTGGTACAGCATATGTCATCAAGTTAAACATGTCACTTTCTTCAAATGGATTTCCTTGTTTGTTGATGGCATCCACAAGTTTTGCAGCATTTTGTATCAATCTAGTACCTTTTCCACCTGTTAATTCGTGGTGAAGTGATGTTGCCTGTCTACTTTCTATTCCAGCATAGTCTTTGAACTCATTAATGACTCTGCTTAATGTAGGAGCAATGATAAAGTATTTGTCTAATGCTGACTCATTTCCTGTAATGCCGATGAAACCCCCTTTGCATTTCATTTTCTTATGTTCTTGTTCAATCGCATGATCTGGATCAATTGCTGTAAATGATGCATTGTGTTTAGCAATGGTAAAGTTTCCTTCATTAAGAAATTTCCATAGATCAGGATCATTTGTCTGCATCTCCAACATGTCAGCAACATATAGCGTACCCCATCTTCCATAGTTAAACTGATCATGTGCATGGAAGTAGGACAACAACTCTTCCATTTTTGCCAAATGAAGCTTCCAATCACCTTTCCTTGTAGCAGCAATGAACATCAGCAAAACCATTACTTGGTTCATGTAGTTTGTCAGGAATTTTTGAATACCTTTCCCATTTTCTTGCCATTCCTCCATCCAATTCTTCTTCATGACTCCTTTCAGCTTTTGCAAGATTGCTTGTGTTACAGAATGATTTGTAACACTTTCTATGGTAATGGTAATCTGTTCCTCTAACTATTTTCAATGTATTTATTCTATCACAAATGTTTCTGTTCTTGCCAATTCTACCCCATCTTTCACTACACAATCTGATATTGGAGAGGGATGTTTCAGTTGCAGTAGAAAACAGATCGTGCAGCTTCTCGTCGCATATGATGCATTCCTCCATATTGCCGTTGTTCTGGTTACTATTGCTCCAAACACAAATCTAAGGCCAGCTGCAGCCCTGCAAAGGAAAAATACAACATTTAGAACATTGCAATATAATAAACTTAAGATAATCAATAGAAATAAAGACATTTAGGGTTATTTTTGGGATTTTAGGTATTTTTGTCAGTAAATTAGGCAGCCAATTTGAAAATCGCTCTCACGCGCTTAAAACGGCTCTGAAATTTGGAAGACAACTTGAAAGTGATTATCTATGATGACCTCCAACACATACAAGTGAAAAATCAATTTTGGCAAAATTTCTGAAGTAGCTATTAATTAATGACAAATGCCCCCTGACTACTGGGCACTTTTCTACGGGGCGTTGCTTTTTTCGCCGATATTTTTGAAAGTCATCCTCTCCTTTCTATTGTCGAGCCTTAATTAAAATTTATGTCACTTCCGGTTTGGCGGTAGTCGTAAGGACAAAGACGTTAGGTTTTTCCCTCGTTTTTTTTTTTTTTAGTTCATCGCGGTACGGGTTCGAGCCTGCCTTTCTACTACCACTTTCTATTTTTTATTTTTTTATTTTTTTTTTTTTGCTCAGAACACACATTCAAACACCCGAGCAACGCCGATCTGAAATGCTAGTATATATATATATATATATATATATATATATATATATATATATATATAAGTGAACGTGTGTGTGTGTGTGTACATTTCCCTCCTACGCAATAACTCTGTCAATTTAAAGTCTACAGACTCGAAATTTGATATACAGGATACTGAGATTTGGGAAAATTTTTGTGATCGGTTTTCGGCCAGAAATTTGGCTGTTAAGGCGTCAAAGTTCAACGATTTGACCTTTGAGAACTCTACCGAACTCCTCTGGTAATTTTGGGTCTAAAAACTTGAAATTTTTTATATAGGTTTCTCAGACATAGATATAACTGAATAACTTGATTCGAGCCCAAAACAATAAATGTTAAGGGGTCATAATAGGGGTCAAAGTTTTAAAAATTTACCGCTTTTTTTGTTGTTTTTGCTCAATATACATCTCCAAATACTGTCTGGCCGAAAACCGATCACAAAAATTTTCCCAAATCTTAGTACCCTGTATATCAAATTTCGAGTCTGTAGACTTTAAATTGATAGAGTTATTGCGTAGAGAAATGTACACACACACACATGCACACACACACACACACACACACACACATGCTAGTATATAAGAAACGTAAAGTAACGTAAAAGTTGCCCGTTTTATCTCATCTAGTTTATTTGATGCAGGAGTACCTCAGGGATCGATTCTCGGACCACTATTATTCCTGAAATTCATTAACGACTTCCCTGATAATATTGTGTCCGAGATGGGTATATTTGCTGATGATACAACGCTCTATAAGATGCACGAGTGTAGAACAGACGTATACAAATTTAAGACAATTGTAGAACGTTTTTCTCAAACAAAAACGGAATCGTCGTCTTTTCTATGGCGACGATTTTATCTTTCTACACTGTAGATCTTCGAATATTTGTTGATGGTGTTTAGTTTGAGTTGGATTCTTTTTAAAGGAAAATTGTTGTTTTCGTTTTTGACTGTGCAGAACATGATTGAGTTTTGCACAGAAAAAAACAATATCAATGTTTGGTGCGTTTTAGGTCAGGGAGTTAGTATCTTCAGACAGCCTGGTCTAATGGCAGTAAGTCGCACCAGATATAGTTGTTGAAGGGTTTATCTTTACAGCTGAGACTAATAATAATAATAACTAGCGGGACCTGTGGAAATTCCACAGCGGCATTTTTCATATGTAATATATTGTTGCTGGGCATTCTGTGGGCATTCTGTTCAGCATGAAGGAAGGCACAATCATATTATTCTAGCCATTTTATTAAAACTGTATCGCCCCCTTACAAAAATGATAACTGTTATATATTTCCTGTGCTGATTATTTCATTACAAACACACCGGACAATTAATTCACATTTCATTATTTCTCATAATTATTGAATATGTTACTATGTTTGACAATAATTTATAATAATTATAACCCAAATTATCCCTCTCACCTTACTAAAATAAAAATTTGGTATATTGTATGGGCTGATTATTTCATTAAAAAAACACAACTATCAATTAACTCACATTTCAACATTTTTCATAATTCTTGGATGTGGTACTAATTTCGACAATAATTTTTCATCATTTAAACTTACTTAAATAATAGCTTCGATATATTGTTTAAGCAGATTATTTCATTGCAAACACACCAATCAATTAACTCACATTTCATCATTTTTCATAATTCTTGGATATGTTACTGTAAAATGTTTTTGACTCCTAATGGGGGTAGTTATTTATTTGGTGTCCACCACACCAAAATGTGGCACAAGGCCGGAAGGCGGAAATAGGCAAGCTCCCCTAAAGGAGGGACACTCTTGCCTCATCAAAAATTGCCTGGGCACTCCTGTCGACATTCCCCGGTAGGGGCGCCTCAGGCGACAAGCAATTAACTTGCCCCACCGGAAAGCCCGGTGGCAAGGACTGGGAGGGTGAACCTCCTAGGTAGTACCCAAGTGGTGTACCTCAGTTCGACAGGTGCTGGGCCGAATCCCGGCCCCTCACCTGTCGAGCTGAGTGTCAAGAACGGATTCTTGACGAGTACGACTACCCTGTCTCCCTGCAGCCGAAGCCACTAGGAGACCTTCCCCATCACGAGTAATGGGGGAGAGATTTAATTGCTGCCCACCACAGCAATATGTGGCACAAGACCGGAAGGTGGGGATCCAGCAGGCTCCCCAAAAGGAGGGGCACTCCTGCAATTGTAAAAATTGCCTGAGTAACCCCGTCGGCATTCCCCGGTATGGGCACCTCAGGCAGTAAGCGATAACCTTACTCCACTGGAAAGCCCAGTGGCAAGGCCCGGGAGGGTGGCCCTCCTAGGTATTACCCAGGCGGTGTACCTCAGTCCGACAGGTGCTGGGCCGGTTCCCGGCCCCTCACCTGTCAGGCTGAGTGTCAAGTAACGAATCCTTGACGAGTACTTCTACCCTGTCTCCCTGCAGCCATCACGAGTAATGGGGGGATGTTTATTTAGCCCTTCGGACCCTGCCTTGGCATTATCTACTGCCAAGACCTCATTTGGGGTCCGAAGAAACTTAGGCACCAGGGCTAGTAGGGGCGAAGTGGGGTATGCGGGTGTATTTCTATCTACTTTGCTAGGTCTTGTGTGGAAACAAAGACTTTATTAGTTTTCCCTACACTAGGTTTCTATCATTCTAAACGCCTCATTCTTACCATGGATCTACTTAAAAACGAACTCCCCAGCTTACAGGATGGCAGGCGATTTTTGGTTCTGAAAAAAGTAAAATATTTACAACAAACAAAACAGAAAAATATTTGCAAACATAAGTTTTTTTTGTTTTGTTTTTTTTTTAAATAATTGATGGGGGTGAAAGGAAGGGGAAGGGGTAATCTAGCAAACACCTAAAAAAGAAAGAAAAAGAAAATAACCAAATAAAATGTCTATGGGGGCGGGTTAGTAAGGGGACCCTCCCTACCTACACTCTAAGTCACTGGAACGCCCACTGTCTTCCGTTTCCCCAAACGAGGTCAAAAGCAAGCAGGTCGTTCCCTAGTGGGAGTGGGAGATCTAAGGGACATTATGTCCAAAAATAACTTGTATCGGGCTGGGGTCGCATTGAATAGACAGCGTCTTCCAAGGTAAATAAATACGCAAAAGGGTAGCAGACTGGGGGCAAAACAAAGTGGGAGAGTGGGCATCCTTAGAAGCTCTCCTAGTGCCGATGGAAAAAAACAAAGAATCTGGGAACAGGATCGACTCATATATCTGCCATAGTATAAGACCTAATAATGTTCTTTTTCCACTCTAAGTGGTTACTCGACCTAACTAAGCTACCCGAAAAGACTTTGCTTGTCAAGGCTGGGTTCCGAATGAAACCAGCACCATCGGACCAATACCACTATGGCGGGAAGACGAACTCGAACCTAGCGCCTCGTCGGATGCACAAGCTAGTGTTGTGCACCCACCTCCTATTAAAGTCTATGCGATGTAATCTTTTCCAATCGCATCTGATCTTTATTTTAAGTTGGTGCTTAAAATAAAGAACCAGATTCCTATCCGAAACAGATCCAACCCCATAAACAATATTAAGACGCGAAACCCACGTCACTAGCCTAGCTACTGCTAGGATCGCTAGAAACTCCAACCATTTCTCCCCAGTAAACGGCGGATCCACATTGTCGACAACCTACGCCAAATCAAGTGGCACCGACTGCTCATGGTCGATGCGAGCCTTTACCTCTTCGATATACTCCCAAATGTTCCGTAATCCACTGCAAAGAAAAAACGCGTGCTCGCTCGCTCGTCTGATCTTCGTCTTCTTCGTTGCAGCGTGGGCAGGAGGGAAGGTAAAACTCCTTGCTCCTACTATCCTTTGCAAGCCTGTTGAAAAGTGGCAGCGCGTCCCGGACTAGCCTCCACATCAGAAAATTCTGAATTATTCAAATAGCTACTGGCAGGGGCCCAATTCCACAGCGAGAGAACTTCCCCCCTCGACACGTGCAGCCGCTCTACCAGCGGATCGTTTGCGGTCCCCACCACTAAATCCTGATATAGTCTCCTCCTAGGTCGTGCAAGGTCACTGGACCCCGGCAATGCCCTAAGGACGGCTCGGCATTCGGTGAGGAAAAGCGATTCCCCCGACGGTCTTCTGCGACCTTCAGTGGCAGGGGCGTATATGAGCCGTGGAAAAGCTCGGTTCACGGCTGGTACCCAGTGCAAATCCTCAAGCAGTGTCCGACTCAGGAACGCCAACCTTTCTGTTTGTTTGTGACTTAATAGGTCAGGCATCCCCAAGCCTCCCTCACAAAGTTTCTGCGTACAGACCTGTCTACGGACGAACGACTTCCCTCCCTTCCAAAGAAGTTTGAAAAGGAGTCGCTCTAAAACCTTACAGAGATCCGCAGGCAGGGGAAGAACAGTCAAGTGGTAAAGGATCAGCAGAAACAAAAATGTTGAACATGCCTCCGCACGACCCTTCAAGGACAATTTCCTCTGAATCCAAGTCCCAACTGACGACTCGACCTTCGTCTGTACCTCCGACCAATTTTTGTCCAGCTGAAGTCCAGGCACGAACCATACACCAAGAATCTTTACCGGACCATCCGTCCAGCCGAACTCACATGAAAGCGAGTTTACCCCAGTCCAGGCGCCCAAGCGCAGGCCAACGGACTTACTGCGATTGACTACGGCCCCTGTGACAACTTCATACTCAGCGATCGTCTCCTTCACCGCTATAATATCCTTACGTCGTGCAACGAACATGGTGACATCATCAGCGTACGCGGACACCCTGGCAAATTTGCTGCCAGGTAGAGCTATACCGCGCAGGACTGGTCTCGTCGCCTCGTCCCTTAATTTGCGAAGGAAGGGCTCCAACGCCAGGATATATAACAGAGGCGACAGCGGAAAACCCTGCCGCACCGACCGAGAGACCCCAAAGGACTCCGACAACCTACCATTTACTTGCACCACTACCACGGGATCATGATACAGAACCGAGACCCACTTGCGGAAGTCTGGACCAAAGCCGGCGGTCTCTATAACAGATTCCAAGAAACCATGGTCGACCCCATCGAACGCCTTGGACTGATCTAAATCGATCAGCGCGGCTTCCTTGTCGTCTTTTAACCCATCTGTGATCATGCGCACCAAGTGCAAGTTGTTTTGAACCGATCGACCCTTCACAGTGTAGTTCTGATCCGGCTCGACCAAGTCATTAATAACAACCTGCAGTCGGGTTGCAAGAACACGGGACAAAATTTTCAACTTTGTGTTAAGCAGTGATGGGCCTATAGTAATCTAAGTTCCCCCCTCCATGCCGTTCTCACTTCATCAGTAGTGTGACCACTCCTTTTGGTAACCTGCCCAGGGATGGATCCCTGAAGAAACCAGTGGTTACACACACTTCAGAAGGGGCACAAACATGGGTGACAGCCTCAAGTAGAGTTCGTAGGGCAGACCATCGAGCCCCGGAGATTTGTTATAGCCAACCTGCTTCAACGCAGTAATGATCTCACGCTCCGTAACCATCCCTTCGCAGCTAGTCGCTCGGGCCGCAGTAAGGCGGGGCGAGCCAGCTAAATAGCTGCCAAACTCCTGACCGCGGAGTCTGGGTAGTTGGGTGAAGCGCTCCTCCAAATGTTGTCAAAACCCGTTGCAAATTTCTCGAGCCGATACGAGAGTGTGCCCTTTCAGGTTTTTCGCCTCCCGAATGTACCCATCCGAGCCGCGTCTTAAGGCGGCCGTACGCTCAATGGCTTCGTTAGAGACTCTTTTTAACCTAGCTCTAATTACTTGACCCTCGTATCGCTCGCTAGCCAAGCGAGTCAGGTCATCCTTAACTAAGGCTAGCTCTAGTGGATCCCCCCTGCCACCGCCCGGATCAGCCTATCATCTAGGTGCCTTTTGATCCATGTCCTAGTTAGCGCGAGGCTTTGGCTATATTGGACGCAAAAGTGCTTAATGGTAACCTTAATTCTAACCCACCAGCTACTCCCGGTAACCGCCCTCACTAACTCCCGCTGAATCAGTGTTGTCAGCTGCTGCCGGAAGTCGTTCGACTCCACCAAGGAGACGTTCATCTTCCAGTAGCCAGCCACCTTAGGCCTATTACCTAATTTCAAACAGACCAACACGAGTTTGTGGTCCGAATGACCTAGCCAGTGGAACGTGGGACATGATAAGTAATATATGCTGCCTCTTCTAATTAACATTCTGTCCAAGTATGTGCTTGGACGAACGGCTGAAGTACCCTGCCACGTCCACATCTCCCTCCCGGGGTGATCCAGACGGAACCTGTCGACCAGATTGCACGAGGCCATCAGGTCAGACAGGCTGCTTTCACACCACTCCGACCCACTAACCCCCCACCCCTCCTATCCCTCGACATTATCTATGTTTGGGTTCAGGACGGCATTCCAGTCACCCATTAACACTACCCGCTTCGGACCCGAAGATAGAAACACCTCCACCCGCCGAAAAAAGGAAACCCTCTCGCTGCGGAATTAGGCACATAAACTGCCACGATCCGGAATTCGACGCTTTTAACGGCAACATCGACCACAACCAACCTTCCATGAGCGTCGGCATGAACAACGGTAACCGTCGCAGATAGGGTGGGACTCACTAACACAGAAACCCCACAACTACGGAAATTGCCATATGCTGAGTAAACGTCAAAATCGTCCACCAGCACATCGCAATCCCCGGCCCCAACAAAGTGGGTCTCCTGCAAAGTAGCTACATCTACCTCAAGGGCCACGAGATCCCTCAGCACGCGAGTAGCCTTGCTTCGAGATCTCATGCCCTTCGTGTTCAAGCTAGCTAGGTTCAAGCTCGTAGCCATGTTTCCCTAACTAGTAGTATTCGTCAACAATAGGTCTGAAGTCATCGGGGGTCAGGACGTCGAAGGCCTGGCCGAGACTGCCCGTGAGCAGATCGGACGTAAGCCGTCCGTCCCGAGATAGGCCTCCAACGTCCAGCGGAAACGTCAATTTAATTGCCCTATAAAAGGAGGGGGTGAACGTAAACTAGGACCCTCCCTTCGCACTTTTTGGCTATCTGCCCTAGTGATGGGTGCTCCTCGCCTACCAGTTTGAGGCCCAGAAATGCCGTTCCGGAACTTTTTTCTCTTTCCTCTCTCTTTTCTCCATCTGTTTTGTCGTTTCTTCTCCTTCGGACTCCGAGGAGCTCACCTTCAATTTCCGTTTTGCCGCCCCCGACGCTCCTCTCGGTGTTGCTTGAGGGGGGCGTCGTCTCTTGTTTTTTCCCCTTTTTGGAGACAACCTTACTCCAGGTGGCGGCATCGCTCCTTTTTTCTGTCTTTTCATCCTTCTTCCCTTCCTCTGCTCTCTTCACCAGCTCGTCTTCTGTCCTCTTCTCCTGAACCTTTTTTCAGGGGGCAAAATCTTGACATATGCCCCGGTCTTTGGCAATGCCAGCAGTGCGGCCGCCTTCCTTCAACAATGACCAACATCTGCCAGCCCTCATAAGTTAGTTGTGCTGGGATTTTGTTAAATCCATTCCGATCGACTCTCATCTGCAATTTGAAGTCGCCAGTCATTATGCTCCGGGGGGGGGGGGCATCACCGGGTGAATTCCTTCGACCTCGCCGTACTGGGACATCGTGATTCCAAGCTGGTCCTCTCCCACGAAGCACGGCACGCCCAACACTGTAAGCATTGTCCTCCTTTTAGACTGGTACTCCGGCTTTACTCGAAGGTTCTTTCATGTGAGGTCCCCTTTTGCCACTTTCTCAGCTTCCTCCTTTGTCGGCAAAAGGAGCTCCCATGTGGCATAACTGCGTCTAAGCGTATATTGGGCAGGGATCTTCAAATCTCCCAGCATCTCCATCATTTTGTCTTTCGGGACCCTCGTGAGCCCTTTCCCTTTAACTTCTAACGTAACCAGGGACACGAACCGCTCCTTAATTCTTTCCATAATCCCGGGGACCACCTTCAAATTGCTTCCGTCCACATACTCCTGGTACTTGGAAGTGAATAGATCCTTATAGTATTGTGGTGTTTTCTTTTCCTTCGGACCCCAGGTCTCTGTTACCGCCTTCTGTCCCTCTGGACTGATTGTCTGGGTTGATGGACATTCCGCTGGCTTCTGTACAATGCCTCCCCCGGGACAGATTTAGACACCAGGGTCGTTTTTTAACGTGGGGAAAAGGAACAAAAACATTGTCTTAGTCGTAAATGATTTCTCCTCCAATGAGAGAGAAGAAATTAAAATGTAACCTCTGAAGAACAGATGGTATTTATTTGCTCCCCCACCGAGCAAATTAGGCACAAGGCCGATTTTTAATGTGAGGAGTGAAGGGAGGGGGAAGGGGAAAAGGGGACCAGCTCCCGAGAGGTGGGAAATGGGAGCTGGTTAAAGGTCAGACATGTGGGGTTGCCCCCACATCTGGTCTTTGCTAGTCATAGCTAGTCATAGCTTGCAGTATCTGCCGGAACAGATACTACACTTTGATCTTGGCCAAAAGGTCAAGAAGAACAAATCATTTTTATTAGCTTTGCCTAAACAGCGACATCAATGTTTTTTAAAGGACCCGGATGTAAGCGTGACACACAAAGGAACACACACGCTATCGTATTAATATATAGATAATAATAATAATAATAATAATAATAATAATAATAATAATAATAATAATAATAATAAATAAATAAGTAAATAAGTAAATAACACTTCTACCCAGCTATGGCTAACAGAACAGGACTATCTACCTACTTAGATCAATTAAATGGTATAGTTAAAAATGACGTATGGGTTCCCGAATTCGATATAAAGATACCTAAGTTTTAAAAAAGTTGCATCTGAAAAGATTCAGAGGTCATATCGACTAAAACGTTGTGTCAAACGCGATGATTAATAGATTGATAGAAGGCCAATTAATCCGAATAATGGAAACATTTTCATCGATAAACGCGTAGATTAAATGGATGCATCTAAAGACTGGATTTGTTTTGATTGTGTATTAAATTTCCTAGCTTACAACTCAGCAGATATTACATTTGCAAGTCTGATATCGTACACTAATAAAAATGCAAACCTAGTTTTTCATTTCGTTCGGCCGCAGCCATCACCCCAAAATAGATTATTCTCCCTATCTCTTTAAACACACGCACATGCATACACGCACACGCGCACACACACACACACACACACACACACACATACATATATATACTTGTGTATAAGCCGATGTGCATTTTACGACTAAAAATTATGTAATTTTAGGTATTACTTGTGTATAAGCGTGGCTACCGTAATATGATGGCCTAGCGACGACTATAATTTAGTCTGGTGACGTCATGAACATCGATCTGTTGAAATTTGGTCATGTGTCTCATGACTAAACCGAAAGTTGGTTTAAAGTTTTGGAGGGTTAAATAAATTATAACATGCCGTCCAGATGTATAGTTCTAAAATGCCGAGGTAACTACGAAAATGGACAAAAAGTTACCGTGTTTTCATTTCCCCCAAAAAAGGAAATAATTTACCAGTGGATTAAGAAAGGATTTTATTCCATCTAAATATAGCAGAGTAAGTGTTAAAATGTTTGAAATATTTTTTAAAAGATTTTTTAAAAAAACGCGCCTTTTTTATTTTTATTCATTTATTTTTTTAGAACGTATTTTAAAATAAAAATGAAAGTATGTATATAAAAAATGAATTTTACATGTAATTTATGTGCTGAAATAATAAATTATTATTTAGAAACTTATTTAAAATGGGGAGTATGGTGAAAATATGTACTTTCACTTAACAATTTAATAAAAGCGATATCGTAAAAACGGAATTCCTTGTTTAAATAATTCTAAATAAGAAAAATCATTTATCTTTTTAGTTCAACTATTTTACTGTGCAATATTTATATCAGCGTGAAATAGATTAAACTTTTTTTTTTAAGTTTATGACCGTTTTTTGTTATCCCAAAAGCTTATTAATAATTATTTGTGGTAAATGTCGTGGCCCTGTAGGTGTCAGAATTTTGGAGAATATATTTCCAAAATAAACTATTAAAATTGCTTAAAAAAATAATAGAAATATTATTTTTTATTTTTAAAAAAGTGTTTACAAAATGCCGGCAATAAAAAAAATAATACTTCTGTTATCTTTTAAACAATTTTAATAGTTTATTTTGGAAGTATATTCCATAAAGAAAATAATCAATCCACTTTAAACGGAGAAATTACGAGTTTTGTATATGTTATTCGCAGTTTTGTGTTAGGGTTGTCAAAATTTCCCCAAAAATTCTGATACTGCTAGTGGCGCTGTAAACGAAAATAACGTTTAAAATTACGGCAAACGAGTAGTTTCCAAGATATGAAGAAATGTTAGTTTTAAAAAAATAGGGGATCACTTTGCTATAAAGATTTAACGCAAAATGAGCACTCACTTTATGGCCATCGTTTTTTTTTTAGGGTGCTTTCTTTTTAACAAATAAAAGCGAAGAAAAATGAGTATGGCCACCTTTATGTTGGGGGTTGGGAATCAACGTAAAATGAACACAATTTAACGTAAAATGAGCACCCCCTTTCAAAAAGTGTAAACAGAATTTTTGTCAGGGAGAGGGGGGGGTCAACTGTAGGTGCTCATTTTACGTTTAGTTGTGTTCATTCCTACATCAAAGAGGCACTTCGCCTTGTTTGAGGCGAAAATGTAATTTTTTTTTAAAATTGCTCGTTGCCCATGTAAAAAAAAATGGCCATAAAGTGGGTGGTCGTTTTAGGCTAAATTATCCCCCCTTTTTTAACTAACATCTTTTATATCTTGGAAACTACTAGTTTGCCGTAATTTTAAACATTATTTTCGTTTTCAGCACCCCCGAAAACCTATAAAAATGGTAATTTAAAAGGATTTTTCGATGGTGGACTAATTTTGCACATTTACCTGATTTTTTTATTTTATCGTTTTTTGTCATGTAATTTTCTTTTTTTTTGTATTAAGTCAAACATGGTACGATTTTCTTTTAAATTATTTCTTTAGGTATGTGAATTTCATTTTCGACCTGAAGACATACAGCGAGAGGCATCAGCATTTGATGAAAGGACTGGAAAGAAAATTAGTGTTAAATTAAAAAATCCCTATCTTAAGGATGGTGCTATTCCTCAAATATTACCAAACTGTCCCTCCTATTTATCGTTATCAACCACTTTTAGAGAGTCTCCTAACGCAAAGAAAATGCGTTTAGAAAATTCTGCTCTTAAGCGTGCATTATGTGAAAGTGTTGCTGACGAGTTAGAGTTACGGAAACGTAAAACTTTCCATAATATTGATGATTTAGAAAAAAATGAACGTTTATAGATAAAAATTATTGGACTTCTATTAGGCAAGACAATACCATCATTATATGCCATATAAAGAGATGCCCATGGCCAAAAATAAAAATGTCTATGGTGATTGAACCGGACTTAGCCGTTATAGTATTCTGTAGTGATGTGGAAATGAGTGCTATAGATGAGTATAGAATTCCTAAACATGTAACAGAGGAAAATACTCTGCAGATTTTGATGGGAAACATGAAGAAAATGGACATCGGAGAACAGGAAATGAAAACTTCTAATATAAGTTCTTTATTAAAATTAATCTTATCATTTTTGCTATTAGTGCAAGATTAATCATTTAAATATTTATATATGAACAAATTAACATAATGACAATGAATATGGTTAATTATTCGAGTGAAACGATGGTATTTTCTTCCTTATTATATAACTGCTCCTCTAGAGGGTACAGACTGTTAAGAGACACTAAAAATGTAATTTTACCATGCTATTCAACCATTCGAAGATTAACCTTATCAACTTCTATGAATCCTGTCATTGAACAACACGATAACCATTTTCTCATGTATATTAAAAGTAAGTTCAAGTTACTAATGCAGAATGACATCACAGTATCTTTAATTGTTGATGAAATACATCTCAAACCTTATCTTGATTATAAAGGTGGTAATATTGTTGGCTTAGCTAACAACAGCAATGAACCTGCCACAAGTGCATTTGCTTTTATTCTTAGCAGTGTATTCTCACAATATAAGGACGTTTTGCATGTTATGCCAACTAAATGTCTTCTAGCTGAGAACTTATTTGACATAATTAAACGTGTAATAATTGACTTAGAAGATATAGGGTTTAAGGTATTATCTGTTATAACAGATAATAATGCAATAAATAAAAAAGCTATGTCTTTCTTTTGTAGCCCATCAAAGCTTTCAATTGTATATCCCCATCCAGTTAGAAGGTCAATCTCTCTTTTCTTCTTATTCGACTCAGTGCATATATTAAAATACATTAGAAACAATTGGCTTGGCCAAAAAGATTAACTTAAATGCATGATGTTCCCAAAGTTTTCTTATAATGGAAATCATGAATTAGATAACATCCAAAGTGCTCCATTTTCTAGTTTACATAAACTTTATGCCATAGAATCTCAATCACTTGTGAGATATTGCTATAAGTTGACTTCAAAAGCTTTTTCGTTTTGAAAATTTTCAACGAATATACTATTCAAGATTTGCTAACCTTAGGAAAACAGGAATGCTTGCCAAATTATGCAGAAATCGCAGAATACATTCAAATATTTTATATTTGGTGGACAATACTGAATGTGAAAACACCATATAAATGTTGTCGACTTCGTAATAAATATGCTAATCCACTTATATTAAATAGTGATAATTATAGTTTCCTAAATGTGTTCTGTGACTGGTTAGAAACTTGGAATAGCATTCCTGGAAGAACTGGTAAGTTAACAAAGGAAACATATACTGCTTTGCACCATACTACTTACGCAATTTTAGAATTGACTAAATATTGTATAAATGTACTGAACATGGTGTATATATTACCAGGAAAGTTTCAGACAGATAACCTTGAAGCAAGGTTTGGCCAGTATTGACAACTTAGTGGAGATCAGTATAATATATCGATACGTCAGGTGTATGAATGTGAAAAAACTCAGAATGTTGTCGGTTTTAAAATTGAGCTTACCAATTAATAATCGAACTATTGAATTTAAAAATTTAAAAGAAATTAACTGGGATGAAATGACAAGGGAGAAAGAGTTACATGTTTATAAATTTAACATAGATGCAACAGAAGATGATGTTAATCAATGCAAGAAAGTACTTCCTGTTATGTTATACTTAGCAGGTTATTGCTGTCATGCAGTTTTCAAAAAACTGAAATGCAATAGCTGCAAAAATTTAATATCCGGGAGAGAGGTTGTTGAAGCTGAATTAAACAGCTACTTTCAGGGTATTAACAGAGGTTCTCTGCTATAGCCAAATGATATAACTAATAATTTTGTCTTATATAATTATATAGTTATAAATAAACTTACAAAATGCGATTCTTTTTTACATTCGATTCATCAGAGAAAATTAGCCATGTACATAACTTTAAATATTTTGGCTGATCAAAATCGATTATTTCATGTTGACTCTTGTGATGAGGGTCACACTATTCAGCAAATCGAAAAAATGTTGATATGGAGTTCATCGAATTCCCTTATAAGCAATTTTTGTCGCAAAGAGAATGACAATATTAGTAAAAAAAATATATCAGAAAAAGAAAAATTCAAACTTTTAATTAAATTCTACAACAGATTTTTGAAAAGTTTTAATATTCAATGTTTGAAATATTTCTGCCTTAGTAACTTTGTTTATACTAACATTTATTTGAATTTAATTTTTAACTTATTGTTTGTTATTCAGTTAAACTAATTGTTCGTTATTCAGTTAAACTAATTTATTGTTCGTTATTCAGTTAAACCAATATATTGTTCGTTTTTCAGTTAAACTAATTTATTGTTCGTTATTCAGTTAAACCAATATATTGTTCGTTTTTTCAGTTAAACTAATTTATCGTTTGTTTTTCAGTTTTGATTTTTAAAATATTCTTTTTTTGATTTAAAAAATATTTATTGTTCATTTTTATTTATTTCTATTGAATAAACTTCAGTTTCATACAAATCAAATCGTATTCTTTTTCTTTTTAACCTTTTTAACAACTTTTCTCCCTTTCAATTCGTTTTTTATTATTAATATTTTTATTATTAATATTGGATGAGTTTCAGTACAAAGTATCATGTTTATCTTTTTTAATCCAGTTTTGAAGTTTTCTAACGCTTTCTGTAAAAAATGTCTGCTCATTATCAGCAATCTGTGTTCCACTTATCTTGCTTGCTAGGACCTATGGCGATGACGTCATTTTTCAGCTGACATGCCATCTATGACGATGGTAACGGTATAAGTCGACTATAAACTCTAGACAAATTAAATGGCCGGTCTCATGGCTCTTTCTTGCACAGATAATTTTTTTGTGTGTCTTTGTGTTTTTTTTTACAAATTGTTTCTCGGCATCCGCTAGCGAGAATACATGCATTTACGCGAGTGTGGTCTATGAGATCTTCATATATAGAACCAACTCGTGCACACTTACAGTCGTAATATACCGTAATAACATAAACGCATACATTGCACGAGTCGTAATATACCGTAAAAATGTGAACGCATGTATTAAGTGGCATTACATGTTTTCATTAAATAGTTGTCATTAAAAATTGTTGAACTTAAAGGAAAACGACATATCGTAAACAATACATTTTCTAACCTACTAAAAAAACGTCATATCATCGACGAATTGAACTTAGGACCATAGTCACGTCTAGAGAGTGAACATTGCGAGAGCTATCCCAATTATTATTAAATCTCATTTGTGCTTACAGTGCAGTGGGTTTCAGAAGAAGTGTGATTAATTACTAATATTACCGGTATATACTGAGTGCACAAACAAAATGGTATTTTCTATGTTACGATTGAGCGCCGACTCGTTCTTTAACCACATTTCCAAAAAGAGTGTCGATATATAAGTCGACCCCCCCAAAAAAAAAATAATCTTCAAATAGTATCCCAGAAATTCGAGTTTTCTGTGCTTTCACGCAAATATCTGTATTAAGTCGGCTCTGTTTATCGGAAGCCTTTTTATTGATTTAAATATATATATATATATATATATATATATATATATATATATATATATATATATATTTAAATCATAAATATATATAGGTGTGTGTGTATGTGTGTATATATATATGCATATATATGTATATAGCTGTATATATATATATATATATATATATATATATGAGTTGAGTTATTTGTCGCTCTGGTATTAATATTTAAAATCCACTTTTCTATTTAAAAGCGAATAAAACTTTCCTATATGCTTAGTCATGAATAAATCAGATAACTAATATAACTGCATATTTATTTAAAAACGAATTTTTATTAATTTGTTGTTTGTTTTGTTTTGTTTTGTTTTTTTACAAAGGGGGCACGCATATCAAGGCCCGGAGCCCATTCGAGGATAAGGGTTAATTTGCGTACAGTAGTCATTGGGACAATAACGTAGTAATCGTTAGTAGTGGACATTTGGTATGGTTAAATTATTTAAGAGGGAAGTTCAACAAGAACTTGTTTATGTTGGACTTGAAAACTGCAATAGTGTAGTCAGTTGGATAACAGACTAGCAGAACCAGTTCCACAAGCTGTTCTAGAAAAAAAGGCTTCTTCATGAAATCCACGTTTAAGTTTAGGCACCAATAGAAAGGAGGAGAATCTTTGATAGTAGTAACTAATCGAGTATTTTTGTAAAAGATTGGCAAGGATGGCAGTGATTGGAGACTAGTCGAATACTTGCCATGAAAATAATGATATAGCAGAGACAAACTCGCAACGCAGGATAGTTGTTCTGAGCATCTCCTGCCCAGGTGTGGCCACAGTACTCCATACTTTGACGAACTGGACTCTTATACAGGTAAGGAACTGCATCGGCAGTGAGGTATCTACTGGAACGGTAGAATGATTCAACCACTTTTCCAGCGACCTTGGCAACCGATTTAATGTATGTGTTCCATTTCAAAACAGGAGTGAAGGTCAGACTAAGAAGTTTGTCTAAACATTGAACGTCCTCAAGACAAGAACCATTCATTTCAATAGGGACCAGATGTGGGTCAGAGTGTTGATGATGGAAAGAGAGAAGCTTGGTTTTAGATGCATTAAAATTAATTAGCCACCTTTTCCCCCATTGCACCAAGTGCTTCAAATAAGAGTAGAGAGAATCAGAAAGATCTTGGTCATTTCCGGTATTTGATGTGTTGCCATAGATGGTAGTGTCGACTTCATAAATATCTACGAATGATCTAATAATGTGATTTGGGAGATCGTTGATGAAGACCAGGAAGAGAGTTGGGCCTAGGATAGGACCATGAAGGACGTCAGCATTAATATTGTGATCTTCTTATTTCTGTCCATTCAACCACCACTTTTATAACCTATCAGACAGAAATTATTTAATAATTGAAAAGACATTTCCAGCTAATCCGTAGCTAAAGATCTTGTGTAATAGAACTTTATGTCATCCCCTATGAAGAGCGTTTGATACGTCAAGAGTAATTGTTCTACAAACGAAGCTCGCGTTTAGAGATTCACTAATCCCATGAAATATTACGGTTAGCACCATCAGCAGTAGATATTGCAGAACAGAAACCATATTGCATGCCACTGAGTGATATATATGGTATTCAGACTTGTGGAACAAAATCTATTTGTTTTTTGTTTTGTTTTTAGCCGGAAAAATAACTGATAATGGGTCAGATTTGAAGAATTAGAAATTGGCATGCCTAGTTCGACGTAATAATGGGCTCTACTCATGCACAAATATACATTTATTCGGTTCACTGTGTTAAATTGTCAAGTTTCGATATACATGTGTCGTTAAGGTTATTGTCTACTATTATAAAGCTAATTCTCTATTGATTATTATATTGTACCCAATATATAGTAGTGTACCTTCGGTCGTAAAATACGCCTTAATATGATATTTTTATTCATGCAAATTGCGCATTTATTATTATAGAGTCAATCCTCTACTGATCATTATATTGTATCCAACAGTCATATATACATATATATCATATGCATATAAATCATATATATATATATATATATATAAATCATATATATATATAAATCATATATATATATATATATATATAAATCACATATATAGAGAGAAATCATATATAAGCCATATATATATAAATCATATATATGTCATATATATAAATCATGTATCTGTATATGTTATATATATATTTATATGTCATATATTTATAAATCATATATATATGCATATGATTACTTAATTTAATCACATAAAATAATATACGAAAGTATAAATTTATGCGTAAACTTTAAGTATTTACTTCAACAGTGCTCAATACGTAGGTAGAGCTAGGTAGTAAGTTGCCATATATATTTTATAACTTACTATATATATATGTCTATTTACTTTTATAAATATATTACATGTAGTTTTAATATATAAATATGTCTATTTACTTTTATAAATGTATTACATGTAGTTTTTAATATATATATATATATATATATATGTCTATTTACTGTTATAAATATATTACATGTAGTTTTTAATATATAAATATGTCTATTTACTTTTATAAATATATTACATGTAATTTTTATATATAAATATGTCTATTTTATACATATAAATATGTTTATTTACATTTATGAATGTATTTCATGTATTTTTTTTCAAATAAATATCTTTATGTCTATAAAATTCTTGCTTGTATTTATATGTATATGCTGATTTAATTTATGAATGTATTGCATGTATTTATATATATTAATGTGTATTTACTTCTATAAATATATTGAGTGTAGTTTTTATATATAAATATATTTATTTACTTTTATAAATATATTACATATATTACATATATTAAATATATGTCTATTTACTGTTATAAATATATTACATGTAGTTTTTAATATATAAATATGTCTATTTACGTTTATAAATGTATTGCATGTAATTTTTATATATAATATGTCTATTTTATGCATATAAATATGTTTATTTACATTTACGAATGTAATACATGTATTTTTTTCAAATAAATATATTATTACATGTATTTATATATATATATATGCTTATTTAATTTATGAATGTTTTGCATGTATTTTTACATATATTAATGTTTATTTATTTCTATAAATATATTGAGTATAGTTTTTATATATAAATATATTTATTTACTTTTATAAATGTATTGCATGTAGATTTTCAAATAAATATCCAAATTCACTAAAATGAATGTATTGCATGTAATTGTTTGTATTTAAATATGTTTATTTACTTAAATAAATGTATTGCGCGCATATCTTTATATAAATATGTTTATTTACTTTTTTAATGTATTGTATGTAATTTTTTATGTATAAATATATTTATTTACTTTTATGGATATGTTGTATGTAATTTATACATATATTAATATGTTTATTTACTTTTATGGATATAGTGCATATATTTTTTATATATAAATATATTTTTTTACTTTTATTAATGTATTGTATGTAATTTTTATCAAATATGTTAATATACTTTTATGAATATATTGCATGTAATTTTTCATCTGTATGTTCATTTTGCACAATTTTTTATTAAGAATTGTGAATAAATATATAAGAATATATGTTAAGTGAATTTTATAAATATATTTATCTACTTTTATGAATGTATTCTACGTATTTTTTTATATCTGAATATGTTTGCACAACATTTTTGAATAATAATATTGTTTTTAAATCTACTAAATAAGAATGAATAAGAATTCATGTTAACTGATTTTTGTAAATATGTAAATTTACTTTTATGAATGTATTGCATGAAAATTTTATATATAATTTTTTCTTTATTTTTATGAATGTATTGTAATTTTTCATATATAATTATGTTTAATTATATTTATAAATGTACTGCATGCAATTTTTCATATATAAACATGTTCAGATACTTTTATGAATGCATTGCATGTAATTGTCATATATAAATATTTTCAATTATATTTATGAATGCATTGTATGTAATTTTTTACATATAAATATCTTTAATTACTTTTATGAATGTATTGCATGTAGTTTTTTCAAATGAATACGCTGGGTTACTTTTATTAATATACATTTTCAAATAAATATGTTTATTTTAGCACAATTATTTGATTAAAAATATTGCTTTTAAATACAATAAATTCGAATACATGCCTAATTTTAATAATTATATATCTTGAGGCCATTTTTTAATATTGAAATAAATTTGGGGGCTATATTTTAATATTTTAATAAATTTTAATGCTTAAATATTTGGAAGTTAATTATTTTAATACTTTAATAAATATTTTGTGGCTAGTTATTCGTACTTTATTATTTTTTTACTATTTGACTTCAATTAATTTTTTCTATGAACAAAATCGAAATGAGCGTTAAATGTGTGACTTTCGAATCTTCCATAATATTGATCTTCATCTTTGACATAAGCGATATAGATATCCTTAAATTCTTTCCAGGTTTAAGTTAGACCATAATCAATGTTGTTATGAAGTTTGGTGGCCATTAATCAAAAACTTAATCGCTTTGGCTTAGATAATTGGTTATGAGAAATATCGGAAGTAAATGTTTTCGTGTTTTGAATTGATAATTATTTTACTAAATTGTAAAATAAATAATTAAAGTTACAGAATCGACAACGAAAAAAATCCGAATTAATTGCTTCAAAATTGAAAATAATTTTAGACACATTTTATATATATATATATATATATATATATATATATATATATATATATATATATATATATATATATATATATACGTTCTCTTAATTTTTCTGATGAGTTTATAATTTGATTTCAGCTGGACCAAATCAGTAGAAACAAACGTTGTTCAAATATTTTATTTAGTTTCTGAAATTGATTTACAGTTTCTTAGTATTCATTTAAAATGGCAATTTCCATTTCGTCCGGGCGACTTGTGATGAAAAGCAGCCGGCAACTAAACAGGAAGTGAGGTGTTTTTATTTTTTTAGTTTGTCTCCATTTTTGCTTAATCGAGCGGAAGTGACGTCTTCATATCGGAACAGAAAAATAGGAAATAACAAAATAATATGTAAGTAGAAAACGACCATTACATTGGGGTTGTCTAAAGACGAAGCAGCTAAATAAACAAGCTTTCGCCACTGCATATAATCCAGTTTTTTTTTGGGGGGGGGGGGAGTTTTTACTAAAAACATAAAATATTAAAACGAAAGAAAAAATATTTATTTTAAAAAAGAAAACGAGAAAGAAGCTCGTTACTAAACACATTTCTTTATGTATACTCTATCACAAAAAGGGCAGTTTATTGGATACATACTAATGCCTTTGTGGAGACAAAAAGGACATTTCTCAGATTTCATCTGTAACATTTAAATAAGGAAGGCAATTTAAACAACTGATTATAGAAGAGGAAAAGGCGGTGAAATAGAAAAGAATGTGTGTACGTGTTAATGAACATTTATATAAGATGGGCAAATCATAGAAAAAGCAAAGATACGTTCATCTTTCAACGCAGCAATTTCCTTACATTTTTTCAAGAAAACATTTTACAGTTGTGGGAAAGACTAAAAAAATAGATTTTTTATTAATGTGCATTTAATAACTGAAAAGGTTATTTCAAACTAAATTGTTGACTAAATGGTTTTTCAAATTTAAGGGTTAATAGATTAAATACAATATTATTTCAAATTAAAGCGTTGAAGAACTGCATAAAATGGTATTTCAAACTAAAGTGTTAACGAACTGCATAAAATGGTATTTCCAACTAAAGTGTTAACGAACTGCATAAAATGGTATTTCAAACTAAAGTGTTAACGAACTGCATAAAATGGTATTTCAAACTAAATTGTTGACGAGCTAAAACGATATTTCAAATTAAAGTGTTAATGGACTAAATAAGATATTTCAAACCAAATTGCTAACGGATTAAAAAGCTAAATCGTTGACGGACAAAATAAAATGGCATTTTAAACCTAAAGGTACTTGTGTAGAATTTGAACCAGACGTAACTAACCGTCTGCTCGGCTTTCCTCAGAACATTGCGTTATGCACTCGGGTTGGACTATAATCTGATACCGATCAGCTAATCAATACGCGGCAAAGGAGCAGACGATCTTTGAGGAAAATATTGGAAGAAAAAATCAATTAATTAAGTAAACACACGCTCAACCCGCCGTTCCCGACAACTTTATACAAAATGAATACCTCCATCTTGGATCAATAGTTGCAGACGCCGGAAGATGTGGTTTCATATTGCCAAACAAAACGATTAATCGCTGCAAATAAAAAAAATTGGGCGTCTTGTGGCGAGAGATGCATCATCGCCAAAAGATGATCCGTTAAGGATAAATGTGGCCGGAGGTGTACCAGGAAGAAATGCCAGCAATGGACGTAAGCTTCTCGACAGTTATCTTTTCGAGTTTATGTGGAGATAGAAATTTTGTAATGATCCTTTTCTCTCCATCTTAAATCATATATCGGAAAGCTACCCATTTGGTGTAGTTTCTTCCACATCCACTGTCTCTTCTCACCATACTTTGACATCGTCTGATGCAACTGTAGAAAAGTCTATCTAATCCTAATGGAATATTCAGGCTGTTTTAATTTAATCAAACTTTTTAAAAAAAACGGCTGTCCAGCCCCACCCTATAGGAAAAAAATTGTTTATGAAATTATTTTTTAAGTTTACTTTATATTAGCTAAAAAAAATAAAGAAAAAATGCAAAAAGAATATAATACACAAAAAACAAACATTAAAAAGTGTGTGTGGGGGGGGGGGTAAGTTGTGTTTAAATAAGTATGAAAAAAACACAAAGAATTGTTATCTTATTAATTTTGTTCAATTTTGTTTGGCAAAAAAAATGGTTGAAAGAAATACAACTTACTTTTTTTTCACTTAAATTTTATTTTTAATTTGTTACACAATCATCTTTAATCGTTAGAAGTCAGAAAAAAACTTTTATTTAAGTAATATACTTAATATCTATAATTTGTATATGCTCGTATCAACTATAAATATGTCCATATTTCTATTTATATCACCCCTACACCAAGGCCAGGTCTTTTAAGTGTAGTTATTTTGGGTACCAAGATCCGAAGGAATACGTCAGAACAGTATCTCCCCATTGTTTAGCGATAAGTTCTTATCTATATTTATTTTTATTATTTTTTTTTACTTTATTCAATTTTATTATGGTTTTTATTTTATTTTAAATTTTTTGTTTTTCTTGTTAATCATTTGATTTCTAGGCATTTCAAAAATGATGTCCTTTTAAAAAAAATTTTCACGTTTTAGTCAATTTCTGTCGCTTGTGTTTCCTTTGTCAAAGATGTCCTAAAATTCTATGTCATTTTCCTTTATTGTTCTTTCTTCCATTTTCTTTTGTCTAATTCTGGTTGAATTCCATAACCGCTAAAACGGGTAAAAAATCTCTGCTATTTTGCAAATAGAAATTTGTTCTGGCTCTGAGTCATTTCATATGTTCAATGCTTTTAGGCTTTGTCTTAACTCGTTTAAAAAACTTTCATCTTTCTTAAACACTAGCTTTTAAGTCTTACTATACATTCATTTTAAAATTGGTTTGTATCCATCTCTTCAAATTCAAATTAATACCAAAAGAAAATGAGCCGATACTCTTTCTTATGCAAAATACAATTTCTGAATTATAATAAAAAGCGGATGTATCTTTCTTCGTTAGAAGTCAGAACTTTATCAAAAAAATATACTTTATATCTACAATTTCTATATGTTCGTAACTATTATAAATTTGTCCATATTTCTATTTATACTTAATTGTAAATATTAAATTTTCCATACTTCACTCCCAGTTATACGTGTACTGAATTCTACTTCAAATCATAGATATATCGCTATTATATTCTATATTGAATAGATACATTCAATTATCCCTCTTACCATCTAAAATATTCAGAGTTCGTGTATCAAATTTTATTTTAATTCCTAATATCAATTAAATCATACCTTAACATGTTATGCTATTCCTAAACTAACATACAAGCAATATTTTTAACTAAATATTAACACTCTCTCTCTCTCTCTCTCTCTCTCTCTCTCTCTCTCTCTCTCTCTCTCTCTCTCTCTCTCTCTGTCACACACACATACACACACACACATACACACACACACATACATACACACACACATACACACACACATACACACATACACACACATGCACACACATACATACACACACATACACACATACACACACACACCCACATACACACACCCACATACACACACACACATACACACATACACACCCACATACACACACACACATACACACATACACACATACACATACACACACACATACACACACATGCACATACACACACACATACACACACATATACACACACACATACACACAAACACACACACACACACACCAGCCAGTTGCAAATTTAGTTGCTTCCACCGCATTAGTTTTTATTTGCCCCTTTTCTTCTGACAACGAAATGAAAAGAATAGTAATGTCTTTTTAAATTTTTAAGGAGTGTAATTTTTCGGCAGATATATAACCTTTAGTAACTAACCCAATAAATATTAACTACCCATGAGGAGTCGCAGAAATACCTAGCTTAGAGCCAAGGCGCGGGGATAACCATTTTGGTGCTGATGGACCCGTAGATCTTCTCAGGTCATCTGTCTAGGAGAAGGAAAACTCTGAAGCTAAACCTGTACTACTGACCCCATATTTCTTGGCAGCAAGTAATGGAGAGGGAATCCTTGTCGACGACCTTCCTAGAGTTGGTGATTCGAACAAATTACCGGTTTGTAAACCTAAACTGCTTAAGGATTAGTAGGCTCTATCGATCGGCTCTCATACTTCTTTGCCTATTAGCCAAGCGGATCACAGAAAATCGACAGAAACACCCAATGGTTGACCTTATTTCCTGATTAAAGCAATGAACACCGTTCGCCATTTCCATCATATTCCCATCCCATAAACTGGGCACTTTGCGGTGCTTAAGTTCAATTGAATTAGGTTGATTGTTTCCGACTGATAGTACAGGATCCCTAACTTTTTGGTAGCACGGAAAGCGGCTGCTCCATTATCAGTTGTATAATATCGAGATGGTTGTAGTACCATGTCGCGCATGGAAAGGGACTCTGCATCCATATCTGATGGGCTTTCCCGGAGCCACAATCTTGTAGATGAAGAGTCGGCTGATGGTCTACTTGTGTTACATGTTTGGTAATCTCCTCGCACCTCTCACTCTTACACTGAAACTTATAAATAAAACAAAATGACAGTTCAATACAAAATCCCGATCAAACCAGGCGTAAACTCAAACAAAAGGCTTGCTTTCCCGAATATCCGCGGGCTTAGAACTAATTTAGATGATGTTAAATCATTTCTCCTAGAAAACACCCCGGATATCTTGGCGCTAAGTGAAACTAACCTACACTTCTCCATCCTCTCTAACCTCTTTAACATGCCTGATTATCTCCCATTTTGCTGTAATGGCTCGGACAAACATATGCACGACAACAGTATAGTAAATAATAGGCAATCAACAATCCCCCCACTATCCAATAATCATGAAGGCTAACATGCTTGCCAGTCAGTTTGCTTCAAACTCTACATTAGACCCAGCAAACCACTCCCTCCCTGATTTTCCTTTGCGGACTGAAATCACACTAGATGTTCTGAAAATCATCCCTTCTTAGGTACAGGATATCATAAAAAACCTAAACAAAAGCATGTGGACTCGATCTCATCCCGGCTGTACAATTTAAAAAATGCTCCGCTGAGGTTACTCTAGTCCTCTTCAAACTTTACAACAAATGCCTCAACGAATCTTGCTTTCCTGACTGCTGGAAAACCGCTTCCATGGTACCAATTTACAATAATTCTGGCGAAAGAACCGACCCATTAAATTATCGCCACATTAGCCTCCTCCCGCTCTTCGCCAAAATATTTGAGTTAAGCTCTAGTTCATCACCTTACAGCTGCTAAACTTCTGACTGACCAACAATATGAATTTAGGCAAGCCCGTTTTACAGCAGATAGCCTAACTGTAATCTCTGAACGTGTGTACCATACACTGGACAAAGCAGGGAAGGGTAGGACAGTAGCCCTAGACATATCTGGAGCTTTTGACAGGATATGGCACAGTGGTCTTCTCAGGAAAATCAGATCAGACGGTATCACTGGAAGAATACTTAACATAATTAAATCCTTCTTAGATAAGAGAAAAATCCAGGTTGTCCTCGACGGTTGTACATCCAAACAATATGCTGTAAATGCGGGTGTACCTCTGGGGTTGATCCTTGGACCTTTATTATTCCTAATATTCATAAATGGCAACCCTGATAAAATTGTCTCTGAGATGAGTGTATTCGCTGATGACACCACGCTCTATAACGGGCACGAGAGGGAAACAAATGAACACATATCTTAGGAAATGGCAGGAACATTAGAACAAGACCTCCAATCTGTAGTGGAATCGGGACAAAAATGGCCACATTCAATACTGCCAAGACTAAGCTTGTTTCCTTCAATAATTATAAGAAATCTTTTCAGCCACCAACAGCTATGGCTAAAGATATATTACCTGAAAGTACTTCTTTCAAACTCTTCGGTTTAGCGTTCACAGGGAATATGATTTTGAACAGATACATTCAGAGCATTGCCAAAGCTGATGCGAAGAAAGTAGGATCTCTCTACCATGCTAGAAAGTTACTTACGCCTGAAAGTATCCTGTACCTCTATGATGCCACCATTCGCCCATGTATGAAGTACTGTTGTCACATTTGGGCTGGCGCATCTGCTACTAGTCTCTCACTCCTAGACAGGGTTTAAAAGAGAGTCGCCAATCTGATAGGTCCTGACCTGTCATCCAAGCTTCAACCCCTGCCCCACTGACAAAATGTTGTATCTCTCTGCCTGTTTTACAAGTATTTTAATGGTGGATGCTCCGATGAACTACAAGCCCTTTGTACCTCTTCGACATAAATATTCCCATCAAACTCGACAAGCAGCAAAATCCCACCCCTACACAGTAGCGATCTCTATATGTAAGAAAGCCTTTTACTCCAATAGTTTCTTCCTCAGAGCTGCTATATTCTGGAATTCTCTTCCGGGTTCCTGCTTTCTCAGCTGTACTGACATGCAGAAGTTCAAGTGTAATGTAAACAGACATCTTGCTGCACAACTCCCTACATAGTATCCGTGTAACTGTAATTTATGTCCCTGATAACATCAAAGTGGCACTGTGCCTTGTTTGGGGTGAAAATATAACAATAAAAGAAAACAAGAATAAAACAGAAATTGTTACGGTAAGTCGTTGTTTATTTTTTATTTTATTTTCGTTATATTTTTTTCTGGTGATTTTATTATATTTAAATGTTTTCTTCTGTATTTTCCTGGGGTAGCAGTGTTACGCTTTGATAATCGGCGACTGAAGTTATGTTCCGAGCAAAGCTGAGTGCCCAGTTAGTTCCGTTTGGTTCAAATTCTACACAAATACCAGCTTGATAGACTAGCAGACGGCCATAACCTCTGTGAAAAATATGCAAGCAAACACCATATGTGGGGGCAATCCAAATGCATCCAAAACCAAACTCCTATCCTTACATCATCAACGCTCTGATCCCCATCTGGTATCAATTGTGATGGATGGCTCTCGTCTGGGTGAGGCCCCGTGTTTTGACAAGCTTCTGGGTTTGACCTTTACTCCTGATCTGAAATGGAACACGTACATCAAGTCTGTTGCCAAGGTCGCTGGAAAGATGGTGGGATCCTTCTACCGCTCCAGAAGATATCTCACTACTGATGCAATTCTCTATCTATATAAAAGCCAAGTACATCCAAGGATGGAATACTGTTGCCATATCTGGGCAGGAGCTGCTAAAAACAGCCTATCCTGCCTTGACAGAGTACAAAATAGATTTCGTGGCTTAGTGGGGGATGCCCTTTTCTCTACCCCGCAACCTCTCTCCCACAGAAGAGACGTTGCGAGCCTATCCTTGTTTTATCGTTATTTCCATGGCAGGTGCTCGTCTGAACTCCAATCTCTGGTCCCCCCTCGCCAATGTTTCACGAAAAACACCCGTCTAGCTGAATCCACTGTGCAAAATTTCCCCCACTCTATATCTGTGCCTAAATCAAAACGCGGATTCCATGAACAAAGCTTCTTTCTTAGAACTGCACGCCTGTGGAACTCTGTTTCGTCTGCCTGCTTCCCACCGGACTACAACTTGGATGTCTTCAAGTCCAATGTTAACAAATTCCTAATGAACCATCCCCTTAAGTAAACACTTCATCAAATCTCCACACTAACGTAATGTACTTGCAATAACCCTTATCCCTGAGTGGCTTCCGGGCTTTGATAAGTGG
The DNA here is from genome assembly GCF_053919585.1 of Euprymna scolopes. Taxonomy (NCBI): domain Eukaryota; kingdom Metazoa; phylum Mollusca; class Cephalopoda; order Sepiida; family Sepiolidae; genus Euprymna; species Euprymna scolopes. The sequence continues at coordinate 11,984,125 of NC_136503.1, read as the reverse complement.
TGATCACTGTGTAAAAAAAAAAAAAAAAAAAAAAAAAAACATATAAGACCTTCATCAATGTAGGGGCAACCCTTCATACCAATTGTCACTATCCAGCTCCCCTACTCCCCGGGGAGCTTGTCCCCATTTCCCCTTTACTCCTCACATTAAAAATCCGCCTTGTGCCTAATTTGCTCGGTTGGGGAGCAAATAAATACCCTTTTCTTTGCCTTTTGGCCAAGATCAAAGTGTAGTATCTGTTCTTTCTGTCATTATTTTCTATTCGCTGTCAGCATAAACATTATTATATAAAGAAACGTCATAAATATATTTGGACTTTCAAAATAATTTTGGTGCTTTATTCTTTCTGTGGAATATGTACATGCATGAAACAACACAACCTCCCATATCAAGATTACAGTTATCCAAAGACCTAACTGCTATTTCCGGGGATTCATTTGAAAGAAAAAGATTTCTTCTCGTAATTCGCTATGTAAGACTGGTTTGCTGTCTGCATTAAGAAACTTGTAAATAATATATTTGACATAATTTTATCTCTATTAATAACTAACAGGCAGCCCGGCGTTGCCCAGTCGTAAAATACTCATAAATATTATATTTTAATTCATACAGAAACTGAGATATCCATTAGGCCGACTTGACACGATCTTTAAAATGTGTTTTCAAACCTACTTATTTTTGACATAATGAATCTGCTATGTGAACCATTCATGCATCCGCATTCGTAAAACATTTAGCAAATAAATAAAAATTCGACGACTCCTTAGCAGCCTATTTTTCCGGATTAAAACCTATCTAAAAGTTTTCCACCTGTCTGAATATACTCTATACCGAATTTCAAGTCTTTAGATAAAAAATCCGTTGAGTATATAGGTTGAGAAGTGTCCTCCCACACACATTCCCACTTTTATAGATATATAGATGTGAATGTCAATATTCTTTTTAAGGGTTGAATTTTTGAAAATACATAACAAACAATGAAGGGTGCAAAATAGCGACGATCAAGTTAAATATTTAAATTCTAGCAAGAAAAATAAAAGTATTAAATAACAAAGATAACACGGAGGTTTTATAGCCATAAATCAGCCATTTAATTTTTGTATTTTTTAAATAACAACATCCTAAAAAACATAGAACTATTAAAGGTCAAGAAGATATCTCTACTATTATATAAAAAGAACTCTGTCTGTGTGTGTGAGTTCGTTTCCTATAGACTCCTAAACGTCTAGGCCGATTTTTTTTTAATTTCACAAAAATGTACTTTATGTGCCTTGCAGCGTTCTTAGGTCGGTTTTGTATCAGAATGTATTCGATCAGTATTGATAATCGATAATCGATAATCGAAAAATTCGATGACAGAAAGAACAAGTGATCTTGATTAAATTTAACGCCTTATGCAGCCTAATGTGTTGATGTGCATGTAACTATGTTATTTCCAGAATTTTGCAGTAGTCTTGTTGGTATGTAATTCAGAATCTTACTTTGTGTCTATATTCTGATGTGGACTGAAAACTATTTCTTTTTATCTAAGTTCTCAATCTCAAGCTCGTGGTTTTGTTTCGACAAATCGCGTTCTCATTGGTTAATATTGGTCATGTGATCTGTTTTTGCAGACGTAAAATACAATAGCTATAAATATCTCCTATTTTTATTTTTTTTATTTATTTTTATTTTTATTTTTATTTTTTTTTTTTTTTGCAAGGCTAACTTTTTAGAAAAGTGAAACAGAGCAAGAAGATAAAAGTAGGAGAAATAAAGAATCAGTAAACAAAAGTAAATAAAATTGACATTCTATTCTGCTGTTCTGATCCATATCGTTTTCTTTAATTGCTCTATAAATGCGAACATGCATGGGTGTACACTCTGCTATGCCGTTTCTATCTATTCTGAAATAGTCATGTTGGTATCTAGTTTGAAAGCTAACTTCGATCTTCAAACGGTTCTACAGTACCGACTCTCTAAATGATTAATTGTTAGAATTTTTGTAACAATATCTTTCTGGTTGGAATACTTGAATGTAAAGTGGGCGTTGTTGAAGTGGGTCCTTTGAATACCATGTTGTTAGTTCAAGCAAATCGTCGCCAGTTGTTGTGACCTTAGGAGAGAATCATAAAGAAAAACTCAAACACCAAATTCCAAGTCTGTAGATCAAGTCTGTAGATTAGTATATAGGTTGAGAAGTGTCCATACACACATTTCCATTTTTTATAGATACACTAGCAGGGGTTACCCGGCGTTGCCTAGGTGATCGGCCCCCTTCCCACTCCGAGGGGTAACAAAAAAAGTCACCCCTTATGATTTACATGCTTGGTGCCGGCCTCCTCCCTTCAGGGAGAGATAATCCCCAACCCCACATTCAGGGAGGAGGGTGCCTGGAGGCTTCTCCCCCCCCAAGAAAAAAGTCACCTCCTCCTGGCCTCTTCATGGGGGGGACACCGGCTCCCTCCTTTGGGGGGAGAAACTGCCAAGCTCCCCCCTTTCGGGTGAGAAAATGCCAGGCTTCCCCTTTTGGTGGGGGGATGGTGGCGTGGCCTTCGTTATAAAGATGGCCGGCCAGCTGAAAAAATGACGTCATCGCCGAGGTCCCAACAAGCAAGATATGTGGAACTCTTAGACTGTCAATAATGAACAGTGAGGCGCCATCTTGAATTTTTTAATACATCGGTAAACACTGTATGGTTTTCGAGCTGAATAAACATGTTACATTGAATAAAAACACGAAAAATATATCCAGTATGTTAGAAAAGTAACTTATCTTGCCTTTGATAACATTTATTTGTTATATATTTGTTTTTTGACAACTTTTTCGAATCTATGTGTACAGTAATACAAACCCGAAATGAACTTAAGACCACGAGTGAACGCGCGTTTTTTTTTTAGTTTAGTTTCATATATATATATATATATATATATATATATATTAATAAGTATTTTTAAATTTTATCTTTCTAGCTTTAAAAAACAGTTTTAAAATTTTATCAGCCGGCATAATTTATTTTTAAATATTGAAAAATTTCAGGAAAATTAATTTTTGCTAGATTTTTAAAACATGTGTGTCAACAGCTTAAAAAAATCGTCTCTTCAAAAGAACGTCTTTTAAAGAGGACAGTAGTGAACGTGTGTGTGTGTGTGTGTGTGTGTGTGTGTGTGTGTGTGTGTGTGTGTGTGTGTGTGTGTGTGTGTGTGTGCGTGTGCTAAGTAGTAGTACAAATAGTCTGTCCTTTGGAGGACAGCGTTTGTTGTGTGTACGTGTGTGCGGCTAGCGCCAGAATGGCGGACGTGGTGTCGGAGGTTGGATTGTGATCGCTGGTGTAAGTTTCGTAATTTTGTAATTTGTAAATGGCAAGTTAGGAAAAAATAAACCCTTCCAAGATGGACAATAAATCAGGGCATAATATTTTATGGTAAATTTAAGAGCGTAGGAACCATAGTTTTTTAGGAGATGTGATTATTGGATTAACCAATCAGAAATCGTCTGTGGCACACACATCTCTGTTTTTATAGATATATAGATAGATAGATTAAACAACCTTAGTTCATCTAAACATTGAAACTGTTCATTTTAACTTATTATATTAGGCAAGCACAGAGGTATCAACACGAAGAAACTTTTTAAATTCTCAAAGTTTAACATTGTTTAATAGCTAGAGCAATGAACTTATCTCTGGGCTCTTTTTATTTTGACAGGCTGAGGATAGATGTCTGACAGCTTTTCTAGCTGCTATTTTCGACTGGTAGTACAAGATCTCTAACTATTTAATAGTACTACTCTATTATTATCAATTGTATAGTACCTAGAAGGCTGTAGAATAGAAGGATCCCTGTATTTATTTGTCGTGTCCTTTCCTAAGGTTACAAGCATAGATGCAGGTTCTGTTACTGAACTACTTGCCTGTATTTAACAAAGTACTATCTTATTCAAACAATAATATGTGAACCTTGCTACCCAGCTCTCCACGAAAGCTCCTCCTATAAAATCTGATTCATATCACAGCAGACACTTCCGCTTCAGAAGCAATATACCTTGCTTTGGTTAAATTAAAGTTTTAACAAATAAATTTGTCCATATAAATAAAAATAAAGCAGATGTATGTATGTATGTATGTATGTATGTATGTATGTATGTATGTATGTATGTATGTATGTATGTATGTATGTGTGTGTCTCACCGATAAACTTAAACTACTGGTGACATAAACCTGAAATAAACAGGAAATGGTAATAATACACCAAGAATGGTTTATAACGAGTAAAATCTTTGCTTAGCTGGATGAATAACGTGTACAGAAATATGTGGGCGAGTTAAAATGCAAAAATGTTCATTTCAACTTGCCGACATATTGTTATTAGTTTTACGCATGTGCAAATTCGATCATAGCTAGAGTTAGTTTAATTTTATATTTTTCTTATCTATCGGGTTAGCTCAACTGATAGGGGACCTGACTGGGGCGCTAAATGGTTTGGTTTCAGTTTCGATTCTACCAAAGTCGTTGTTTTAACTTTTGACATCAGTACTATATATCTATATATATACATATATATATACATATATATATACATATATATACATATATATACATATATATATACATATATATATACATATATATATATATATGCATATATATACATATATATATACATATATATATACATATATATATATATGCATATATATACATATATATATGCATATATATACATATATATATACATATATATACATATATATATACATATATATATATATATATATATATATATATATATATATATATATATATATATAGCTTAATGCGTAAGAGGAAAAGAGAGAGAGTTCAATTCCACAAGAGGAGATTTATCTGGATAATGCCAAGCTCAACAATTATTATTGGAGCTTATACAATAGGACAACAAGAGTATGAAATGAAGTCACAAAACTATATATTGGTAGATATAGAATGGATCATTAATTGAATAATGGAATACAAGCAAAATTTGGCGGATAGAAGGGACTCTTTATGCCAGGGCATTTCGAAGCCTAATGCTTCTCATCAGAAAAGTAGAGAATGTGCTAGGTAGCATGGAGGAAATGCGGCGTCTAGCGTAGGGTTCATTAGGGGCGAAAAAGATTAAGAGGAATTATAGAATGTTGGGGAAAGCTTTATTGAATTCTAAATAAATAAAGGAGAAGCTTGTTATATATAGTATGATATATAAAATTGTATATGGTCTTTAAGATAGTGTTGAGTTTAAGGGGTACATGTTTTAGGGTTATATTGGGGGTATATTGTGGCTGCCTAGTAATTTTATTTTAACGGTTTGTGGGTTTTCTATTATCTATGGAGTGGTATTTTTGACAAGTGCAACCTAAACGGCAAATAGCGGCTATAAAATCGCTTATAATTTTTTTGGAGGGGGGGGGCATATGCATTTAAACCCCCACCTCCAAAAATTATATAATTTACAATAGATAACTGGCTCCGTAACAATAAATACGAAATCTGCATGAATTAAATCAGTCCAGCAAAATCAATATTTTTACCATCAACACACGCAAGTGAAATAGAAACATGTTTTAAAAATGAAAATTTTTAAGTAAAATCATTCGAAATCGATAAATATTTTAGGACTAATTTCGTTGGTTCATTCGTTGGCCAAAATGCCCGTTGGTCAAAATATCCACTAACTAAAACGCCCGTCTGCTGTTCGTACCCCCATCATGGTATACAGAGATTAAGACAAAAATCCATTATTTCAAACTGTGCTTTTTTTTGTTTTGTTTTTTTTGTTTGTTTGTTTTTTTTCTCAACGAACATATGTTATCAGTTCGGATTGTGTGGGCGGGGCAGACAGTTTTTCTTTAAACGGAATAATTAGATTATTATTCATGTCGCGTGATGGGAAATGGTGGTTTTAATTCTACGTTTTGGGGGTTTTTTTTTGGGGGGGGGGGGCTAGAAAAAGAAAACGTGTTCAAGAATTACGGATTATGGGAGAAATGTTTGTCATCTGTCAAAACTAGTAAAAATTATACCCCAAAATAATTTAACACGAAAGATAAGAAAATTTAAAGGAAACCTACATGAGAGAAGGAAAAAAATAAGAAAAGAAAGAAAGGATGTGGTATTGAAGAAAAAAGTGAAGAGATATGATGATGACGTAATAGAAGAACAAGTAGTAGTAGTAGTAGTAGTAGTAGTAGTAGTAGTAGTAGTAGTAAGATGATGATGATAATGATGATGGCGGAAAGATAAAGAAAGAAAAACAAATTTTAGATAAAATTTGAAGGTTGGAAGGAAAATTAACTTTGAATTTGGAACATACACTTCTAATGTCACGTGATCCCTTTTAACATTTTTCGCTGCTTATAATCACTTCCCCCCCCTAGAGCTCAAAATTAGACACAAGGTTGGTTTTTAATGTGGGGAAAATGCAGTGCCTCAAAAGGGGGCACTATGATTAGGAACAAAATAAAATTATCTCAATCTAAAAGAACTAAAAAAAATCTGCGTTAAATGAAGGTGACGCTATAAAAAAAAAGAAAGAAATAGAAGGGAAAGAAAAAGTAGTATGTTAAAAAGATTTTGTTAAGAGGAAGCTGAGGACAAAAAGAAAATGAAGCAGGAGAATATGAAGAAGAACGTTAAGAAGAGGGCGCTAGGTAAAAAAAAGGTTGAAGAAGAATCTTAAGAATTAGAAGATAAACGAAGATAGCAGGAATATAAAATAAGATGAAGAAGACGATAAAAAAGAGGATGAAAAGGAAGGAACAGAAAAGAATGGTACTTGAAGAATAAAAGAAGAGAAAAACAAATAATAAGGTGATTGTGAAGAAGACAGGAAAGAGAGGGTGAAGAATTAGAAGATGAAGAAGCAAAAGCAGATAAGGTAGAGAAAAAGAATAAAAAATAAAAAGAAAGAAAAAGAAGTAATGATTATGATGATGATTATTATGATGATGATGATTATGATGATGATTATTATGATGATGATGATGATGATGATGATGATGATGATGATGATGTATAAGAAGATAAAAAAGATAGTGAAGAATATTATATATATACCACCGGGGGTACCCGGCGTTGCCCGGTTGTTTGGAGGTGTGTGCGTAGGGGGGGGGGGGTAAAGTAAAGAATAATCGTAGTAATAACTCTGGTTACATATTTAAAAAAAACGATTTTAAACTTCTGTAAAAAATCGGCAAAACAAAAAAAAAACAAAAAGCAGCGAACGAACGTAAAACTTCTTTAAAAAAGAAATCAGAAAAACAAAAAACATAAAATGGTGGACGTGTTCGGAAAAACAAAAACAAAAAACAGCGAAAAGCCGAAAAAATGGCATAAATAACCCTTCGATTCGCTTAAGTCCAATGGTGCGTTTCACCCAGTAGAAAAAATGGAACGAAAAGGAACGTTAAAATTCCATTCCAGTTTTTTTAAGCAACTATGAAGTAAAGAAAACCCAAACCGGTGTTTCTTCGTACTGTCCCTTGTGGACGATCCCGCAACGGTGTAAGTGGTGCCAGGGGAAGGGAGAATTTATTAGAGAGAAAAGATTTTACAACTTCCATTGATTCTAACCGATTTTGGCAGTGAACTCTCACCAGAAAAAATATAGGAATCTACAATTATCGAGGAAGTGTAGAGTTAATAGGCCTATAACACACCTCAGATAATGTGCTGCAGTTTGTGCATATTGCATTTGTATAAAATGTCTTGATTTTCAATCCTACTAAGGTCAAAATCAGAGGGGAAAATTGCTTCATTATATATATATATCCTGATGCTTTTGAATCGTTTAAGATAAACCAGATTATATTGATAAAGGAAATCCAAAACTATATTAGCAATGTATAAATGTATTTATAATTACATATAATAAATTTATATAGTTAAAAAAAAAAAAAAAAAAAAAAAATGTATATATGTAAAAATAAAATATTTTTAACCTTTATATATCTAATTTTAAATAAATAAGAATGTAAATATACAAACTACTAACTATAGTGGGGGTGATAAGTAGTTAAATGGATTAATCCAAATCTTATAAATACAAGACTGATAAATTAAAAAATTAAAAAATGTATCCATTTTAAATGTGGAAATTGATGAATCGCACAGGTAAGAAATTCATTTTTATACTATGAAAAGGTTAGTAATTACAATTAAGAATAGGAAATTGGGGAAAAAAAAAAAAATTTGTAACTTGTCTTCTTCCTAAGATTAAGGGTGGTGGTGTTTGATCAACACTGCTGGGGAGCCATGATGTAATACACTGTTTTGTTTTTAAATCCCCGAAACAGTGTTTCATGGTAAACAACTGACGATCCCTTAAAAAATATAAAAATTGGTATTATAGTAAATTTGAGAGTTGATGCAGTGATTGCAGGTGATTAAATGACTTACTGACTAGATGTTTTTTTAATGAATGATAAAAAATAATTTTTTGTGTGGTTTCAAATGTTAAAAACTTCAAAGACTATATATATATATATATACAGGGTGACCAAAAAAAACGGGTCCCAACTCTAATTAGGCCCCGTTTCTTAGTGTTTTGTTCGAATGAAATGAAACTTTGGTTATAACTAGTTTATTATATTCAAAACATCACATCAAAACACTAGGTTTTTTGGCCTGTTTTTCTCCGTTCTACAGCATATGTTCTAGATGGCCTCCATTTAGCTTTTGTTTTGTTTTTTTTGGGGGGGGTCACCATATATATATATATATATATATATATATATATATATATATATATATATATATATATATATTACTATTATATAAAAGTCACTTTTCGCGTGTGAGGGTGGGGGGGGGCCTTCTTCATAGAATCCGAAACGGCTGAGCCTATCTTTTGCAAATTTCACACAAAAGCTAATTTATATGTCTGGCAGTGTTCTTAGATATGTTTTGTACAGAAATTCATCCGATAAGTATCGAAAATCGAAAAAGTCCGATCTTAAAAATAGTTTTTATCTCTTATAATAGATAAAAATAATAATATTTATAGTGAAATATTTTGTGTCACACCGGCGAAGGGAAGTAAAAAAAAAATCCCAGCAAATCATTTCTTCTTTAAAAAAGAACAGATTACTTGTGATTTAGAGATATAACTGAGGGTAGAGCATTCGATAATAGATCTAATAATCTCCCGTTCAAGACCAGGCGTATTGCACCATTTTATTTTATTTTTTCTCATTAATGAGTTCAATTTAGATAAAAGAAAAGGTACCATTTAAAATCTCCGCAAATCATTTCTTCGTTTCCATATTTTAAAACTAAACATTAATCAGAAGTGACTTTTCCAGGACATTTATCGTCAAGCCCAAATATCAGCTGACGTTGTATTGTAAACAAACACAGATGGCATTTGATGAACGACATTATCGTTTTATTTATTTATTTATTTATTTATTTGCGAATTAGTCCATCGGGCAAATTATTCCTCGTAATATATAATAATCAATAGAGCACTGATTCTATAATAATCCATACGCAATCTGCATAAATTAAAATATCATGTTTAAGCGTATTGTATTACCGAGCAACGCCGGGCTGCCAACTAGTAAGAAGATAAAGGAGAGTGTAAATAATAAAAGAATAAGCCAAAGAAAGAAAAGAAGATAAAATAAACAATTAAAATCAGGAAGAGATCTGTCATTAAAGCACATCCATTCAATCCGGAAGTTAACCTAGTCGTGACAGACTGACGATGGAATATACAGATTCACGGACAACATCTTTTATAGATATGCGTAGACAAATCTACAAATATCATTTTAAATTGCGTTGTGACGCATACGGGATATTTCAAATTTAAGCCTGACAGACCAAAAAAAGTTCCATCAAAAACTTAATATAAACATACCAAAGAAAATTAAACGCTAAAGACAAAAAAAAAATGATATTTGAATATTAATCTTCTTTTTTTTTTACTTGGGAGTCACCAATTATCAAGGCCAGAAGGTCACTCGAGGATAATGATTAATGAATGTAATTCAAATGTGTACGTTATATAAATATGAAAAATTACGCACAAAAATATTCAGTTGTGAAAGATTAAGGATGAATGTTTAATCGAAGAAAAAGTTTTAAAAGTGTTGGGGGTTAAGTATGATAAGAATCTCCTTTCGGTGTATCTACATTAAACCCTTATTGACACAAGCGAGTTAGATTACGATTAACGAAACAACCCGGAAATGGCTGAAGCAATTTACGATTTAAAAGGCGCGAAAGAAAAAAGTCTAAGATTGCAGATACTAAAGCATAGCAATGTAAAATGTGACACGAACATTTTAGTCCGCCCTCTTCACAAAATATCCTTTAAAATGTCGGCGCTTCTGCATTTCCTGACCGACTCATATGCTACTAAATTCGAAGAATCGTCGTTTTTTTTCTATAAAATAATAAGTATTAACAAAACTTACAGGACTTGTTGGCTCAACTTTGTGATTGCTACATTACCCTGGTCACCTTGTATTATATGTTTAATAACTTTCTTTTTTACCCTTCATTAGTGTTGGGATTTTTTTCTGTGATATTGTCTGTTAATCAAAGATTACAACAATTATAAACAAGAGGTTCGGCGACACGCGGATTTCGATCGATTTGCAATCAGTTGACATAAGTTAGAAATCTTTCCTACGTCGCGAAAAGTAAATAAAAATTCAAGGTGGAAAACTTTAAATCAGCCGTGCTTGTGCTGTTGAAAACAATAACAGAAGTTTCAAGTACGACAACAATAACTAGGAGGACCTTCCCCTAAAATCCAACTTTTTCACCATGGTGGTAACATACTAGTGTTAGATTTACTCGGATAGCAGAACTCTGGTCAAAATCTAGAGTTCAACATCAAGATCCTCGCCCTCCCGTCGTTTCTTCCTCTGCAACAAACAAGGATGTACCAGACGCGAATTAGAAAAATTATGCAGTACTTTTGAGCATGTGAATCCAATATTTGTGTACTGGGCCAAACCTTCCCCACCTTCGCAAGCAGTTGATGGGCCTTGCTTCTCTATGTATTTAGAGTATAGATCTGCAATTTTGCAGACTAGATAATCCTGAGATATGATTTTTGGGGGTTCATTGCAGGTCCTATTTGAATAGAAACGACTCGACTTGTGGAACTCTATACCACATAGCTGCTTCCTAACAGACTAGAACATCGTAACTTTCAAGTCAAAATGTAAAAAAGTTCTTGTTGAGCCGTTCAGTTAATAATTAAATTCTACCCAATTTCCGCCACTATCGAACATTAAAGTAGTGTCTTACCGTCCACCTAACACTCAGTAACCTTTACCCTCGTGGCCTTCGGACCCTAATAAACGGTAATTCTTTTGTAAATAAAAACAAGAAAACTGTTTGAATTGGGCATTAACATTCGGACTGAGTAAAATGTGCTTTCATATTTACAGGACGCTGTTGTGAATGCAAATATCTGAGTCCGCTTACGACCCTCAAGAATAACTAACATCTTCCTCGCACTTTCATAGAAACGTTGATGTGTTTGTAAATGATTATCTAGAACGGACGAATGAGAAAAACGTATGTTTGCTTCTAAGGAAACTTGGCGCGGTAGAATATACGAGATGTATAAATTACACGTTAGCACAAAAAACTCGTGAGATTTTTTGTTTGCTTTTTTTTGTTTGTTTTTTTTTTGTTTGTTTTGTTTTCTTTTTCGTTTTTTGTATTTTTTGTTTGTATTTTGGGGTTTTTTTTTAGATTTTTTTTTTTTTCATAATAATGTTTCGTTGTTGTTTGATATATTTGACCAAAAGACGTCTTTGTTTCACAGACTAGAAATTTATGAATCTCGTTTACCTTCGATGTCTCCCTAGCAACGCCCAGTTGTTTTCTCTAGAAATACTGTAAGTAGTAGTAGTAGTAGTAGTAGTAGTAGTAGTAGTAGTACAACCTTATGAACCGCTAGGTAGCTTGGGATTGTTTGTCCTAAATATTGTATAATTATATCAAGCCCTTCTGAATGCTTTAAATAACAAACAAACGAAAAAAAACTCAATTATAATATAGATTATCATTAATTTTATGACGTCTGACATTGTCTGGCACCTGAGGTAAATGTTCTGGGTAACTCTAGAAGGTCTACTCTCCAAGGCCTTGCCTCCCGGTTTTCGGGAGGAGCGAGTTTATCGCCTGTTGTCTGAGGCGTCCTCACCGGGAGAATGCTAGCGAGACTACACAGACTTATTTTTGAAGGGGTGTTCCTCCTTTAGTAGCGCTGGTTCATTTACTCTAGCTTCCGATTTTGTTTCACATCCCTTCGCGTTGATAAATTAATGCCAATGGTATTCTACTCGAAATGAAAAGTCAAAAAATGCGAAGCAACAGGGGGCTTAGAACTACTTAAGCATGAATAGACGGATATATTGATGAACTTGACATATACAACTGGGAGTAATGGGAGAAGACGCTATCAAATCAATAGAAATGAAAGAGAAGATTGGAAATGCATATCAGAGAACAAGCAAACGCTTAGAAACTAAATTATTTAGTAGAAATCTGATAAAGCCGCGTCGCAATTTCTCTAGTAAGATAGTCTGGGCTGTTCATAAATTGGACAAAAAAAAATGAACTCAGCTACCTGGACAAGAAAACTAGGAAACTAATGATCATACACTATGCAAATAACCTGAACGACGATATTTACCGATTCTGGATACAAAAAATTAACGAAGAGGAAATAAGACTGATAAGTATAGAAGACCAGGTGGATAGCACAAGGAAAGACCAAATTGTTGACAGCATGATTTCTCCCCACCGAGAAGTAGCCAAGCGTCCTGGATGGAGAAGTTCTCGAAGACGTAAACTGTTTCAAGTACCAAGGTTCAGTGATCACTGCGACTGGACTGGAAGGGATGCAGATATTAATAGTCGCATGGCAAGTGCCCGCCTCGTCTTCTGCCGCCTTCTATTACGGTTTGTGGTCCAAGACAGGAAATCAAGCCAGCCACAAAGGTCAGAATCTATCATCCACTCATCCGCACTATTCTCCTCTACAGGTGAAAGTCCTGACTGAAGGGAGCTGATGATCTTCGCAAATTGGGCGTGTCGCATCTTCGCATAAGAAATACCCGAAAAAAAATCAACAATGTAGGAAACATTGAAACTGAAATAAAAAAAAAAAAAACAAGAAAAAAAATGGTAAAAAAAAATAAAATAAAATTTAAAAAAAAAAGCTATATAGAAAATTAATAAATGGAGGGTGCTGGAAATATGGGGAGATTTGTTGCTAGAGAATGGTCTTTGTCAACGAGAAGGCAATAGTAAACGGCTGTTTCAATAACGCGAAATTGTTTTCAGGGGTTATCGAAATAGACGGAGATTATTGGAGATTTGAAGAGACTTGTTGTCACTCAGGACACCGATAGTTATTGGTGGTGATCAACGGTGGCAATTTGTATGAGAATCCCCAAGCAGAAGAAGAAGAAGAAGAAGAAGAAGAAGAAGAAGAAGAAGAAGAAGAATCTGTGAGAGTGAAAAAAGAAAAGAGAGAGAACATTACACTAAAAAATATTATCGGCCGTCGGGTTAACGACACGGACTGATAACCTAGGCGTGGCAATTCTAATCCAGTTCACTCCACAGAAAAATCTTCGCAGGATCCTTCGTGTAAATACCTGATATCTTTTTAGAACGAACTAGCTGGACACCCGGCAGTGCCCGTTCCTACAATACGCTTAAACATGATATTTTAATTTATTGCGTATGTATTATTATAGAATCAATCCTCTATTGATTATCATATATTACGAGTAATAATTTTCCAGGTAAACTAATTCGCAAAATAAATAAATAAATTAATAATAATAATAATAATAATAATAATAATAATAATAATAATAATAATAATGTCGTTCAGCAAATTTCATCTGTGTTTGTTTATAATATCACGTCAGCTGAAATGTGGGCTTCACTATGAATGCCTTGGAAAAGTCACTTCTGATTAATGTTTAGTTTTAAAATATGCAAACAAAGAAATGATTTGCTGCGATTTTAAATGGTATCTCTTCTTTTATCTAAATTGAACTCATTGATAAGAAAAAATTAAAATAAACGCGCGATACACCAGGTTTTGAACGTAGATTATTAGATTTGTAGTCGAATACTCTACCACTCATCTATATTCCCAAATGATCAGCTATCTGTTCTTTTTTTTTTTTTTTTTTTTTTTAGAAGAAATGATTTGCTGGGATTTTTTTTCTACCCTTGGCCGATGTAACATAAAATATTTCTCGGTAAAAATTCTTCTTTTTTATCTATAAGAGAGAAAAGACTATTTTTATTATCGGATTTTTTCGGTTTTCAATACTTATCGGATGAATTTGTGTACAAAACATGCCAAACATAAATTAGCTTTGTGTGATATTATCAAAAGATAGGCTCAGCCGTTTCGGAACCTATGAGGAAAGAAACTCACACACACACACACACACATCCGCACACACACAAAATGACTTTAATATAACAGTAGAGATAGAGATTCTAACTAGAAAGATTTGGGGAAACCAATGTCAACACTAGAATCATGTGATACATATGGAATGAATAAATGAATGATCTGTATGAGAACGCCTCGTAAAAAGAAGAAGAAGGAGGAGGAGGAGGAAGACATAATTTCTGAGAGTAAAAATAAGAAAAGTGATAGAAAGAGAAGAACAGACATTAAGAATGTTATCGGGCGACTGGATAAAAACGAGACTACAAGTGTGACTATAAAAAGACGATGTCGTTGTTTTCCTGACCGAGGGTGGTTGTGTTTCCCGTGGGGGCTTAAACCCAACAATTTTACTTCATCCAAAACGACAGCAGACACGAATGATTTGTTATTTATGCAGCGATTCTCCTGTTACACGAAATGCTCGATAGAGGTCGCTCATCGCTTTTTTTCAATTTGGCCGTTGGCTTGATGCGTGACTTTTTGATGTGGTCCTACACGATTCACCAAAAAGTCTCTTCATTTTTAATCACGCTGCCTCCTCATTTGAGCATCTCGGTTGTCAATTGGCAATTATCTAAATGTACGCCTTCGATTTTAGAATCATGACTACTCGACAGCACTATTTATCAGGATTAGTGATGACATTTCTGCATGCAAAGAAAACAGGCGTATTTTCAAAGCTAATGCTGATCGGAATATAAATTCTTTGTGTTTATGGGATATTGACGACCATTTTTCGAGACTGTCAGTATTACACAAGGCCGGGCTTGTCTGCACGTCGTAATTAAAATTCTAATTAGACATTAGGGAAAGAAAACAATATGTCTACTCTTTTCGACACTAAAATAATAGATTTTTGCGATTTTAATGATTTTTTGGTATATATTCGTGTTATAGCAGTAGTAGCTAAAAATTGAACGCGGAGGGGAGGTTTCGAATCCAGTAGCAGTCGTCATAGCTATAACAACAACCGAAGGTGTATAAGTGGTTTGAATCCACGGAACGACTTTCATCAAACTGAACCCTGTCCACTGGAGTTAAGGTATTTTTTACAACAACAGCTGCAAAAAACTGTCGTAAATTTCGACAGAGACTTAAATAATAATATGAACTCTTCCAGCTTCGCAATCTAACACTTATTCATATCTACGTATGCACAAAGTTTTCGGTTAAATTCATCTTCCGCATCCCTGTGTTTACAAAGCCATTTGGCGGAAGTAACGTCCGACAATCTTTTAGCTATGGATGACCAAAACTGTATAAAATGTACTTTTTTTGTTGTTTTTTTTAATGCAAATTAAAACAGGCTTTATTTGAACATTTATAAGAAAAAGTATAACCTTTATAAAAATAGTATGTTTATGAACTGTTTTTTATGAACTGTTTTTTTTTTAATTCATGAACTGTTTTCTTTAATTCATGTGCTGTTTTTGTTGTTGTTGTTTTTTTACTTTTATGAATAAAATATATTATGGACTGTTTTTTAATAACTGTTTTTCCCCAGTAATATGTTTCTGAACTGTTTTTTTTTAATCATGTACTGTTTTTTGTCGTTGTTATTTTTACTCTTATAAATAAAATATAGTATGGAATGTTTTTTATGAACTATTCTTTTAATTGATGAATTGTTTTTATTAATTCATGTACTGATTTTTGTTATTGTTTTTTTTTTTTACTTTCATGAATAAAATATATTATGGACTGTTTTTTAAGAACTGTTTTTTTTTTTCATGAACTGTTTTTTTATTCATGAACCGTTTTTTATTCATGTACTGTTTTTGTTGTTGTTGTTTTACTGTTATAATAAAAATATATTATGGACTGTTTTTTTATGAACTGTCCATAATATGTTTATGAACTGTTTTTTTTTAATCATGTACTGTTTTTTGTTCTTATTTTTTTTTTACTTTTATAAATAAAACATATTGTGGCCTGTTTTTATGAACTGTCTTCCCCAATAATATGTTTATAAACTGATGTTTTTAATCATGTACTGCTTTTTGTTGTTTTTTTTACCTTTATGAATAAAATATATTATGGACTGTTTTTTAAGGACTGTTTTTTCTTATTCGTGAACTGTTTTTTTTTTATTCATGTACTGTTTTTTATGTTTTTTTTATTTTAATTATGAAAATATATTATGGATTGTTTTTATTAACTGTTTTTTCCAATAATATGTTTATGAACTGTTTTTTTTTAAATCATGTACTGTTTTTTGTTCTTGATTTTTTTACTTTTATAAATAAAATATATTATGGACTGTTTTTATGAACTGTTTTTGTTTTTAATTCATGAACTATTTTTTAATTCATGTACTGTTTTTGTTGTTGTTTTTTTTTACTTTTATGAATAAAATATATTATGGACTGTTTTTGAAGAACTGTTTTCCCCAATAATATGTTTATAAACTGTTTGTTTTTAATCATGTACTGTTTTGGGTTGTTGGTTTTTTTACTGTTATAAATAATATATATATATGGAATGTTTTTTAAAGAACTGTTCTTATTTATAAGCTATGTACTGTTTTGTGGTTGTTCATGAACTGTTTTTATTCACGTACTGTTTTTGTTGTTGTTTTTTTACTTTTATAATAAAAATGTATTATGGACTGTTTTTTACGAAATGTTTTCCCAATAACATGTTAATGGGCTGTTTTCTTTTAATCGTGTACTGTTTTTGTTATTGTTTTTTTATATTTATAAATAAAATATATTATGAACTGTTTTTATGAACTGTTTTTCCCAATAATACGTTTATGAACAGTTTTTTTTTTAAATCATATACTGTTTTTTGTTTTGTTTTGTTTTGTTTTTTGTTTTGTTTTTTTTTTGTTGTTGTTGTTGTTGTTGTTGTTTTACTTTTATAAATAAAATATATTATGGACTGTTTTATGAACTGTTTTCCCCCAATAATATGTTTATGAACTGATTTTTTTAATCATGTACTGCTTTTTGTTGTTTTTTTATACTTTTATGAATAAAATATATTATGGACTGTTTTTTAAGAACTGTTTTTCCTATTCATGAACTGTGTTTTTTTTAATTTATGAACTGTTTTTTATTCATGTGCTGTTTTTGTTGTTTTCTTTTTACTTTTATAATAAAAAATATATTATGGACTGTTTTTTATTAACTGTTTTCCCCAATAATATATTTATGAACTGTTTTTCCCAATAATATATTTATGAACTGTTTTTCCCCAATAATATATTTATGAACTGATTTTCCCAATAATATATTTATGAACTGGTTTTCCCAATAATATATTTATGAACTGTTTTTCCCCAATAATATATTTATGAACTGGTTTTCCCAATCATATATTTATGAACTGGTTTTCCCAATAATATATTTATGAACTGGTTTTCCCAATAATATATTTATGAACTTTTTTTCCCAATAATATATTTATGAACTGTTTTTCCCAATAATATATTTATGAACTGTTTTTCCCAATAATATATTTATGAACTGTTTTTCCCAATAATATATTTATGAACTGTTTTTCCCAATAATATATTTATGAACTTTTTTTTCCAATAATATATTTATGAACTGGTTTTCCCAATAATATATTTATGAACTGTTTTTCCCAATAATATATTTATGAACTGTTTTTCCCAATAATATATTTATAAACTGTTTTTCCCCAATAATATATTTATGAACTGTTTTTCCCAATTATATATTTATGAACTGTTTTTCCAATAATATATTTATGAACTGTTTTTCCCCAATAATATATTTATGAACTGTTTTTCCCAATAATATATTTATGAACTGTTTTTCCCAATAATATATTTATGAACTGTTTTTCCCAATAATATATTTATGAACTGTTTTTCCCAATAATATATTTATGAACTGTTTTTCCCCAATAATATATTTATGAACTGTTTTTCCCAATAATACATTTATGAACTGTTTTTCCCCAATAATATATTTATGAACTGTTTTTC
This sequence comes from Euprymna scolopes, assembly GCF_053919585.1. Lineage (NCBI taxonomy): Eukaryota > Metazoa > Mollusca > Cephalopoda > Sepiida > Sepiolidae > Euprymna > Euprymna scolopes. Next base: position 11,965,716 of record NC_136503.1, on the reverse strand, counting down.
CCAATAATATATTTATGAACTTTTTTTCCCCAATAATATATTTATGAACTGTTTTTCCCAATAATATATTTATGAACTTTTTCCCCAATAATATATTTATGAACTGTTTTTCCAATAATATATTTATGAACTTTTTTTCCCCAATAATATATTTATGAACTGTTTTTCCCAATAATATATTTATGAACTTTTTTTCCCCAATAATATATTTATGAACTGTTTTTCCCAATAATATATTTATGAACTTTTTCCCCAATAATATATTTATGAACTGTTTTTCCCCAATAATATATTTATGAACTGTTTTCCCCAATAAGGTATTTATGAACTGGTTTTCCCAATAATATATTTATGAACTGTTTTTCCAATAATATATTTATGAACTGATTTTCCCAATAATATATTTATGAACTGTTTTTCCCAATAATATATTTATGAACTGTTTTTCCCAATAATATATTTATGAACTGTTTTTCCCAATAATATATTTATGAACTGATTTTCCCAATAATATATTTATGAACTGATTTTCTTAATAATATATTTATGAACTGATTTTCCCAATAATATATTTATGAACTGTTTTTCCCAATAATATATTTATGAACTGATTTTCCCAATAATATATTTATGAACTTTTTTTCCCAATAATATATTTATGAACTGTTTTTCCCAATAATATATTTATGAACTGTTTTTCCCCAATAATATATTTATGAACTGTTTTTCCCCAATAATATATTTATGAACTGTTTTTCCCAATAATATATTTATGAACTTTTTTTCCAATAATATATTTATGAACTTTTTTTCCCCAATAATATATTTATGAACTGTTTTTCCCAATAATATATTTATGAACTTTTTTCCCCCAATAATATATTTATGAACTGTTTTTCCCAATAATATATTTATGAACTGTTTTTCCCAATAATATATTTATGAACTGATTTTCCCAATAATATATTTATGAACTTTTTTTCCCAATAATATATTTATGAACTGTTTTTCCCAATAATATATTTATGAACTGTTTTTCCCAATAATATATTTATGAACTGTTTTTCCCAATAATATATTTATGAACTTTTTTCCCCAATAATATATTTATGAACTGTTTTTCCCAATAATATATTTATGAACTTTTTTCCCCCAATAATATATTTATGAACTGTTTTTCCCAATAATATATTTATGAACTGTTTTTCCAATAATATATTTATGAACTGTTTTTCCCCAATAATATATTTATGAACTGTTTTTCCCAATAATATATTTATGAACTGTTTTTCCCAATAATATATTTATGAACTGTTTTTCCCAATAATATATTTATGAACTGTTTTTCCCAATAATATATTTATGAACTGTTTTTCCCCAATAATATATTTATGAACTGTTTTTCCCAATAATACATTTATGAACTGTTTTTCCCCAATAATATATTTATGAACTGTTTTTCCAATAATATATTTATGAACTGTTTTTCCCCAATAATATATTTATGAACTGTTTTTCCCAATAATATATTTATGAACTTTTTTTCCCCAATAATATATTTATGAACTGTTTTTCCCAATAATATATTTATGAACTTTTTCCCCAATAATATATTTATGAACTGTTTTTCCCCAATAATATATTTATGAACTGTTTTTCCCAATAAGGTATTTATGAACTGGTTTTCCCAATAATATATTTATGAACTGTTTTTCCAATAATATATTTATGAACTTTTTTCCCCAATAATATATTTATGAACTGTTTTTCCCAATAATATATTTATGTACTTTTTTCCCCCAATAATATATTTATGAACTGTTTTTCCCAATAATATATTTATGAACTGTTTTTCCCAATAATATATTTATGAACTGATTTTCCCAATAATATATTTATGAACTGTTTTTCCCAATAATATATTTATGAACTGTTTTTCCCAATAATATATTTATGAACTGTTTTTCCCAATAATATATTTATGAACTTTTTTCCCAATAATATATTTATGAACTGTTTTTCCCCAATAATATATTTATGAACTGTTTTCCCCCAATACTATATTTATGAACTTTTTTTCCCAATAATATATTTATGAACTGTTTTTCCCAATAATATATTTATGAACTGATTTTCCCCAATAATATATTTATGAACTGTTTTTCCCAATAATATATTTATGAACTGTTTTTCCCAATAATATATTTATGAACTTTTTTTCCAATAATATATTTATGAACTTTTTTTCCCCAATAATATATTTATGAACTGTTTTTCCCAATAATATATTTATGAACTGATTTTCCCAATAATATATTTATGAACTGTTTTTCCCAATAATATATTTATGAACTTTTTTTCCCAATAATATATTTATGAACTGTTTTTCCCAATAATATATTTATGAACTGTTTTTCCCCAATAATATATTTATGAACTGTTTTTCCCAATAATATATTTATGAACTGTTTTTCCCAATAATATATTTATGAACTGTTTTTCCCCAATAATATATTTATGAACTGTTTTTCCCAATAATATATTTATGAACTGTTTTTCCCAATAATATATTTATGAACTGTTTTTCCCAATAATATATTTATGAACTTTTTTTCCCCAATAATATATTTATGAACTGTTTTTCCCAATAATATATTTATGAACTGTTTTTCCCAATAATATATTTATGAACTGTTTTTCCCAATAATATATTTATGAACTGTTTTTCCCAATAATATATTTATGAACTGTTTTTCCCCAATAATATATTTATGAACTGTTTTCCCCCAATACTATATTTATCAACTTTTTTTCCCAATAATATATTTATGAACTGTTTTTCCCAATAATATATTTATGAACTGATTTTCCCCAATAATATATTTATGAACTGTTTTTCCCAATAATATATTTATGAACTGTTTTTCCCAATTATATATTTATGAACTTTTTTTCCCAATAATATATTTATGAACTGTTTTCCCCAATAATATATTTATGAACTGTTTTTCCCCAATAATATATTTATGAACTGTTTTTCCCAATAATATATTTATGAACTTTTTTTCCCAATAATATATTTATGAACTGTTTTCCCCAATAATATATTTATGAACTGTTTTTCCCCAATAATATATTTATGAACTGTTTTTCCAATAATATATTTATGAACTGTTTTTCCAATAATATATTTATGAACTGTTTTTCCCCAATAATATATTTATGAACTGATTTTCCCAATAATATATTTATGAACTATTTTTCCAATAATATATTTATGAACTGTTTTTCCCCAATAATATATTTATGAACTATTTTTCCAATAATATATTTATGAACTGTTTTTCCCAATAATATATTTATGAACTGTTTTTCTCAATAATATATTTATGAACTGATTTTCCCCAATAATATATTTATGAACTTTTTTTCCCAATAATATATTTATGAACTGTTTTTCCCAATAATATATTTATGAACTGTTTTTCCAATAATATATTTATGAACTGATTTTCCCCAATAATATATTTATGAACTGTTTTTCCAATAATATATTTATGAACTGTTTTTCCAATAATGTATTTATGAACTTTTTTTCCAATAATATATTTATGAACTGTTTTTCCCAATAATATATTTATGAACTGTTTTTCCAATAATATATTTATGAACTGTTTTTCCAATAATGTATTTATGAACTGTTTTTCCCAATAATATATTTAGGAACTGTTTTTCCCAATAATATAGTTATGAACTGTTTTTCCCAATAATATATTTATGAACTGATTTTCCCAATAATGTAATTATGAACTGTTTTTCCCAATAATATATTTATGAACTGATTTTCCCCAATAATATATTTATTAACTTTTTTCCCCAATAATATATTTATGAACTGTTTTTCCAATAATATATTTATGAACTGATTTTCCCAATAATATATTTATGAACTGTTTTTCCCAATAATATATTTATGAACTGTTTTTCCCAATAATATATTTATGAACTGTTTTTCCAATAATATATTTATGAACTGTTTTTCCCAATAATATATTTATGAACTGATTTTCCCAATAATATATTTATGAACTGTTTTTCCCAATAATATATTTATGAACTGTTTTTCCCAATAATATATTTATGAACTGTTTTTCCCCAATAATATATTTATGAACTGATTTTCCCAATAATGTATTTATGAACTGTTTTTCCCAATAATATATTTATGAACTGTTTTTCCCCAATAATATATTTATGAACTGATTTACCCAATAATGTATTTATGAACTGTTTTTCCCAATAATATATTTATGAACTGTTTTTCCCCAATAATATATTTATGAACTGATTTTCCCAATAATATATTTATGAACTGTTTTCCCCAATAATATATTTATGAACTGATTTTCCCAATAATATATTTATGAACTGTTTTTCCCCAATAATATATTTATGAACTGATTTTCCCAATAATATATTTATGAACTGTTTTCCCCAATAATATATTTATGAACTGATTTACCCAATAATGTATTTATGAACTGTTTTTCCCCAATAATATATTCATGAACTGATTTTCCCAATAATATATTTATGAACTGATTTTCCCAATAATATATTTATGAACTGTTTTTCCCCAATAATATATTTATGAACTGATTTACCCAATAATGTATTTTTGAACTGTTTTCCCCAATAATATATTTATGAACTGATTTTCCCAATAATGTATTTATGAACTGTTTTTCCCCAATAATATATTTATGAACTGATTTTCCCAATAATATATTTATGAACTGATTTTCCCAATAATATATTTATGAACTGTTTTTCCCCAATAATATATTTATGAACTGATTTTCCCCAATAATATATTTATGAACTGATTTTCCCAATAATATATTTATGAACTGTTTTCCCCAATAATATATTTATGAACTGATTTACCCAATAATGTATTTATGAACTGTTTTTCCCCAATAATATATTTATTGACTGATTTTCCCAATAATATATTTATGAACTGATTTACCCAATAATGTATTTATGAACTGATTTTCCCCAATAATATATTTATGAACTGTTTTCCCCAATAATATATTTATGAACTGATTTTCCCAATAATATATTTATGAACTGATTTTCCCAATAATATATTTATGAACTGATTTTCCCAATAATGTATTTATGAACTGTTTTTCCCCAATAATATATTTATGAACTGATTTTCCCAATAATATATTTATGAACTGATTTTCCCAATAATATATTTATGAACTGTTTTTCCCCAATAATATATTTATGAACTGTTTTCCCAATAATATATTTATTAACTGTTTTCCCCAATAATATATTTATGAACTGTTTTTCCCCAATAATATATTTATGAACTGATTTTCCCAATAATATATTTATGAACTGTTTTTCCCCAATAATATATTTATGAACTGATTTTCCCAATAATACATTTATGAACTGTTTTTCCCAATAATATATTTATGAGCTGTTTTTCCCAATAATATATTTATGAACTGATTTTCCCAATAATATATTTATTAACTGTTTTTCCCAATAATATATTTATGAGCTGTTTTTCCCAATAATATATTTATGAACTTTTTTTCCCCAATAATATATTTATGAACTGATTTACCCAATAATATATTTATGAACTGTTTTTCCCAATAATATATTTATGAACTGATTTTCCCAATAATATATTTATGAACTGATTTACCCAATAATATATTTATGAACTGTTTTTCCCCAATAATATATTTATTGACTGATTTTCCCAATAATATATTTATGAACTGATTTACCCAATAATGTATTTATGAACTGTTTTTCCCCAATAATATATTTATTGACTGATTTTCCCAATAATATATTTATGAACTGATTTACCCAATAATGTATTTATGAACTGTTTTTACCCAATAATATATTTATTGACTGATTTTCCCAATAATATATTTATGAACTGATTTTCCCAATAATATATTTATGAACTGATTTTCCCAATAATATATTTATGAACTGATTTTCCCAATAATGTATTTATGAACTGTTTTTCCCCAATAATATATTTATGAACTGATTTTCCCAATAATATATTTATGAACTGATTTTCCCAATAATATATTTATGAACTGTTTTTCCCCAATAATATATTTATGAACTGTTTTTCCCCAATAATATATTTATGAACTGTATTTCCCAATAATGTATTTATGAACTGTTTTTCCCCAATAATATATTTATGAACTGATTTTCCCAATAATATATTTATGAACTGTTTTTCCCAATAATACATTTATGAACTGTTTTTCCCCAATAATATATTTATGAACTGATTTTCCCAATAATATATTTATGAACTGATTTTCCCAATAATATATTTATGAACTGATTTTCCCAATAATATATTTATGAACTGATTTTCCCAATAATGTATTTATGAACTGTTTTTCCCCAATAATATATTTATGAACTGATTTTCCCAATAATATATTTATGAACTGATTTTCCCAATAATATATTTATGAACTGTTTTTCCCCAATAATATATTTATGAACTGTTTTTCCCCAATAATATATTTATGAACTGTATTTCCCAATAATGTATTTATGAACTGTTTTTCCCCAATAATATATTTATGAACTGATTTTCCCAATAATATATTTATGAACTGTTTTTCCCAATAATACATTTATGAACTGTTTTTCCCCAATAATATATTTATGAACTGATTTTCCCAATAATATATTTATGAACTGATTTTCCCAATAATATATTTATGAACTGATTTTCCCCAATAATATATTTATGAACTGTTTTTCCCCAATAATATATTTATGAACTTTTTCCCCCAATAATATATTTATGAACTGTCTTTCCCAATAATATATTTATGAACTGTTTTTCCCAATAATATATTTATGAACTGATGTTCCCAATAATATATTTATGAACTGTTTTTCCCCAATAATATATTTATGAACTGATTTACCCAATAATATATTTATGAACTGTTTTCCCCAATAATATATTTATGAACTGTTTTTCCCAATAATATATTTATGAACTGATTTACCCAATAATATATTTATTAACTGTTTTTCCCCAATAATATATTTATGAACTGATTTTCCCAATAATGTATTTATGAACTGATTTTCCCAATAATATATTTATGAACTGATTTACCCAATAATATATTTATGAACTGTTTTCCCCAATAATATATTTATGAACTGTTTTTCCCCAATAATATATTTATGAACTGATTTACCCAATAATATATTTATGAACTGTTTTCCCCAATAATATATTTATGAACTGATTTTCCCAATAATATATTTATGAACTGATTTTCCCAATAATATATTTATGAACTGATTTTCCCAATAATATATTTATGAACTGTTTTTCCCCAATAATATATTTATGAACTGATTTACCCAATAATATATTTATGAACTGTTTTCCCCAATAATATATTTATGAACTGATTTACCCAATAATGTATTTATGAACTGTTTTTCCCCAATAATATATTTATGAACTGATTTTCCCAATAATATATTTATGAACTGTTTTCCCCAATAATATATTTATGAACTGATTTACCCAATAATGTATTTATGAACTGTTTTTCCCAATAATATATTTATGAACTGATTTTCCCAATAATATATTTATGAACTGATTTTCCCAATAATATATTTAGGAACTGATTTTCCCAATAATATATTTATGAACTGTTTTTCCCAATAATATATTTATGAACTGTTTTCCCCAATAATATATTTATGAACTGATTTACCCAATAATATATTTATGAACTGTTTTCCCCAATAATATATTTATGAACTGATTTTCCCAATAATATATTTATGAACTGATTTTCCCAATAATATATTTATGAACTGTTTTTCCCCAATAATATATTTATGAACTGATTTACCCAATAATATATTTATGAACTGTTTTTCCCAATAATATATTTATGAACTGTTTTCCCCAATAATATATTTATTAACTGTTTTCCCCAATAATATATTTATGAACTTTTTTTCCCAATAATATATTTATGAACTGATTTACCCAATAATGTATTTATGAACTGATTTTCCCCAATAATATATTTATGAACTGATTTACCCAATAATATATTTATGAACTGATTTACCCAATAATGTATTTATGAACTGATTTTCCCAATAATGTATTTATGAACTGATTTACCCAATAATATATTTATGAACTGTTTTCCCCAATAATATATTTATGAACTGATTTACCCAATAATGTATTTATGAACTGTTTTTCCCCAATAATATATTTATGAACTGATTTACCCAATAATGTATTTATGAACTGATTTTCCCCAATAATATATTTATTGACTGATTTTCTCAATTATATATTTATGAACTGATTTACCCAATAATGTATTTATGAACTGTTTTTCCCCAATAATATATTTATGAACTGATTTACCCAATAATATATTTATGAACTGTTTTTCCCAATAATATATTTATGAACTGATTTACCCAATAATGTATTTATGAACTGATTTTCCCCAATAATATATTTATGAACTGATTTACCCAATAATATATTTATGAACTGATTTTCCCAATAATATATTTATGAACTGTTTTCCCCAATAATATATTTATGAACTGATTTACCCAATAATGTATTTATGAACTGATTTTCCCCAATAATATATTTATGAACTGATTTACCCAATAATATATTTATGAACTGATTTTCCCAATAGTATATTTATGAACTGTTTTCCCCAATAATATATTTATGAACTGATTTACCCAATAATATATTTATGAACTGATTTTCCCAATAATATATTTATGAACTGTTTTCCCCAATAATATATTTATGAACTGATTTACCCAATAATATATTTATGAACTGATTTTCCCAATAATATATTTATGAACTGATTTTCCCAATAATATATTTATGAACTGATTTTCCCAATAATATATTTATGAACTGATTTACCCAATAATGTATTTATGAACTGTTTTTCCCCAATAATATATTTATGAACTGATTTTCCCAATAATATATTTATGAACTGTTTTCCCCAATAATATATTTATGAACTGATTTACCCAATAATATATTTATGAACTGATTTTCCCAATAATATATTTATGAACTGTTTTCCCCAATAATATATTTATGAACTGATTTACCCAATAATATATTTATAAACTGATTTACCCAATAATATATTTATGAACTGATTTTCCCAATAATATATTTATGAACTGATTTACCCAATAATATATTTATGAACTGTTTTCCCCAATAATATATTTATGAACTGATTTACCCAATAATGTATTTATGAACTGTTTTTCCCCAATAATATATTTATGAACTGATTTTCCCAATAATATATTTATGAACTGTTTTCCCCAAGAATATATTTATGAACTGATTTACCCAATAATATATTTATGAACTGATTTACCCAATAATATATTTATGAACTGTTTTCCCCAATAATATATTTATGAACTGATTTTCCCAATAATATATTTATGAACTGATTTTCCCAATAATATATTTATGAACTGATTTTCCCCAATAATATATTTATGAACTGATTTACCCAATAATATATTTATGAACTGTTTTTCCCAAAACCTATTTATGAACTGATTTACCCAATAATGTATTTATGAACTGTTTTCCCCAATAATATATTTATGAACTGATTTTTCCAATAATGTATTTATGAACTGATTTACCCAATAATATATTTATGAACTGTTTTCCCCAATAATATATTTATGAACTGATTTACCCAATAATGTATTTATGAACTGTTTTTCCCCAATAATATATTTATGAACTGATTTTCCCAATAATATATTTATGAACTGTTTTTCCCAATAATATATTTATGAACTGATTTTCCCAATAATATATTTATGAACTGTTTTTCCCAATAATATATTTATGAACTGATTTTCCCAATAATATATTTATGAACTGATTTTCCCAATAATATATTTATGAACTGATTTACCCAATAATGTATTTATGAACTGATTTTTCCCAATAATATATTTATGAACTGATTTACCCAATAATATATTTATGAACTGATTTTCCCAATAATATATTTATGAACTGTTTTCCCCAATAATATATTTATGAACTGATTTACCCAATAATGTATTTATGAACTGTTTTTCCCCAATAATATATTTATGAACTGATTTTCCCAATAATATATTTATGAACTGTTTTCCCCAATAATATATTTATGAACTGATTTACCCAATAATATATTTATGAACTGATTTTCCCAATAATATATTTATGAACTGTTTTCCCTAATAATATATTTATGAACTGATTTACCCAATAATATATTTATGAACTGATTTTCCCAATAATATATTTATGAACTGATTTTCCCAATAATATATTTATGAACTGATTTTCCCAATAATATATTTATGAACTGATTTACCCAATAATGTATTTATGAACTGTTTTTCCCCAATAATATATTTATGAACTGATTTTCCCAATAATATATTTATGAACTGTTTTCCCCAATAATATATTTATGAACTGATTTACCCAATAATATATTTATGAACTGTTTTTCCCCAATAATATATTTATGAACTGTTTTTCCCCAATAATATATTTATGAACTGTTTTTCCCAATAATATATTTATGAACTGTTTTCCCCAATAATATATTTATGAACTGATTTACCCAATAATATATTTATAAACTGATTTACCCAATAATATATTTATGAACTGATTTTCCCAATAATATATTTATGAAGTGATTTACCCAATAATATATTTATGAACTGTTTTCCCCAATAATATATTTATGAACTGATTTACCCAATAATGTATTTATGAACTGTTTTTCCCCAATAATATATTTATGAACTGATTTTCCCAATAATATATTTATGAACTGTTTTCCCCAATAATATATTTATGAACTGATTTACCCAATAATGTATTTATTAACTGATTTTCCCAATAATGTATTTATGAACTGATTTTCCCAATAATGTATTTATGAACTGATTTTCCCAATAATATATTTATGAACTGATTTACCCAATAATGTATTTATGAACTGATTTACCCAATAATGTATTTATGAACTGATTTTCCCAATACTATATTTATGAACTGATTTTCCCAATAATATATTTATTAACTGTTTTCCCCAATAATATATTTATGAACTGATTTACCCAATAATGTATTTATGAACTGATTTTCCCAATAATGTATTTATGAACTGATTTACCCAATAATGTATTTATGAACTGATTTACCCAATAATGTATTTATGAACTGATTTTCCCAATAATATATTTATGAACTGTTTTCCCCAATAATATATTTATGAACTGATTTACCCAATAATATATTTATGAACTGATTTACCCAATAATATATTTATGAACTGATTTTCCCAATAATATATTTATGAACTGATTTACCCAATAATGTATTTATGAACTGTTTTTCCCCAATAATATATTTATGAACTGATTTTCCCAATAATATATTTATGAACTGTTTTTCCCCAATAATATATTTATGAACTGATTTTCCCAATAATATATTTATGAACTGATTTACCCAATAATGTATTTATGAACTGTTTTTCCCCAATAATATATTTATGAACTGTTTTTCCCAATAATGTATTTATGAACTGTTTTTCCCCAATAATATATTTATGAACTGATTTTCCCAATAATATATTTATGAACTTTTTTTCCCAATAATATATTTATGAACTGATTTTCCCCAATAATATATTTATGAACTGATTTTTCCAATAATGTATTTATGAACTGATTTTCCCAATAATATATATATGAACTGATTTTCCCAATAATATATTTATGAACTGATTTTCCCAATAATATATTTTTAAACTTTTTTTCCCCAATAATATATTTATGAACTGATTTACCCAATAATGTATTTATGAACTGTTTTTCCCAATAATATATTTATGAACTGATTTTCCCATTAATATATTTATGAACTGATTTTCCCAATAATATATTTATGAACTTTTTTTCCCAATAATATATTTATGAACTGTTTTTCCCCAATAATATATTTATGAACTGTTTTTCCCAATAATACATTTATGAACTGTTTTTCCCTAATAATATATTTATGGACTGTTTTTCCCAATAATATATTTATGAACTGATTTTCCCAATAATATATTTATGAACTGATTTTCCCCAATAATATATTTATGAACTGTTTTTCCCCAATAATATATTTATGAACTTTTTCCCCCAATAATATATTTATGAACTGTTTTCCTAATAATATATTTATGAACTGATTTTCCCAATAATATATTTATGAACTGTTTTTCCCAATAATATATTTATGAACTGTTTTTCCCCAATAATATATTTATGAACTTTTTCCCCCAATAATATATTTATGAACTGTTTTTCCCAATAATATATTTATGAACTGTTTTTCCCAATAATGTATTTATGAACTGATTTTCCCAATAATATATATATGGACTGTTTTTCCCAATAATGTATTTATGAACTGATTTTCCCAATAATATATTTATGGACTGTTTTTCCCAATAATATATTTATGAACTGATTTTCCCAATAATGTATTTATGAACTGTTTTTCCCAATAATATATTTATGAACTGTTTTTCCCCAATAATATATTTATGAACTGTTTTTCCAATAATATATTTATGAACTGTTTTTCCCAATAATATATTTATGAACTGTTTTTCCCAATAATATATTTATGAACTTTTTTTCCCCAATAATATATTTATGAACTGATTTTCCCAATAATATATTTATGAACTTTTTTTCTCAATAATATATTTATGAACTGTTTTTCCTATAATATATTTATGAACTGTTTTTCCAATAATGTATTTATGAACTGTTTTTCCCAATAATATATTTATGAACTGTTTTTCCCAATAATATATTTATGAACTGTTTTTCCCAATAATATATTTATGAACTGTTTTTCCCAATAATATATTTATGAACTGTTTTTCCCAATAATATATTTATGAACTGTTTTTCCCAATAATATATTTATGGACTGTTTTTCCCAATAATATATTTATGAACTGTTTTTCCCAATAATATATTTATGAACTGATTTACCCAATAATATATTTATGAACTGATTTTCCCAATAATATATTTATTGACTGTTTTTCCCAATAATGTATTTATGAACTGATTTTCCCAATAATATATTTATGAACTTTTTTTCCCAATAATGTATTTATGAACTGATTTTCCCAATAATATATTTATGAACTGTTTTTCCCAATAATATATTTATGAACTGTTTTTCCAATAATATATTTATGAACTGTTTTTCCAATAATATATTTATGAACTGTTTTTCCCAATAATATATTTATGAACTGTTATTCCCAATTATATATTTATGAACTGATTTTCCCAATAATATATTTATGAACTGTTTTTCCCAATAATATATTTATGGACTGTTTTTCCCAATAATGTATTTATGAACTGATTTTCCCAATAATATATTTATGAACTGTTTTTCCCAATAATATATTTATGAACTGATTTTCCCAATAATGTATTTATGAACTGATTTTCCCAATAATATATTTATGGACTGTTTTTCCCAATAATATATTTATGAACTGTTTTTCCCCAATAATATATTTATGAACTTTTTTTCCCCAATAATATATTTATGAACTGATTTTCCCAATAATATATTTATGAACTTTTTTTCCCAATAATATATTTATGAACTGTTTTTCCAATAATATATTTATGAACTGTTTTTCCAATAATGTATTTATGAACTGTTTTTCCCAATAATATATTTATGAACTGTTTTTCCCAATAATATATTTATGAACTGTTTTTCCCAATAATATATTTATGAACTGTTTTTCCCAATAATATATTTATGAACTGATTTTCCCAATAATGTATTTATGAACTGTTTTTCCCAATAATATATTTATGAACTGATTTTCCCCCATAATATATTTATGAACTGTTTTTCCAATAATGTATTTATGAACTGTTTTTCCAATAATGTATTTATGAACTGTTTTTCCCAATAATATATTTATGAACTGTTTTTCCAATAATATATTTATGAACTGTTTTTCCAATAATGTATTTATGAACTGTTTTTCCAATAATGTATTTATGAACTGTTTTTCCCAATAATATATTTATGAACTGTTTTTCCCAATAATATATTTATGAACTGATTTTCCCAATAATGTATTTATGAACTGTTTTTCCCAATAATATATTTATGAACTGTTTTTCCCCAATAATATATTTATGAACTGTTTTTCCCAATAATATATTTATGAACTGTTTTTCCAATAATATATTTATGAACTGTTTTTCCAATAATATATTTATGAACTGTTTTTCCCAATAATATATTTATGAACTGTTATTCCCAATAATATATTTATGAACTGATTTTCCAATAATGTATTTATGAACTGTTTTTCCCAATAATATATTTATGAACTGTTTTTCCAATAATGTATTTATGAACTGTTTTTCCAATAATATATTTATGAACTGTTTTTCCAATAATATATTTATGATCTGATTTTCCCAATAATATATTTATGAACTGATTTTCCCCAATAATATATTTATGAACTGTTTTTCCCAATAATATATTTATGAACTGTTTTTCCAATAATATATTTATGAACTGTTTTTCCCAATAATATATTTATGAACTGTTTTTCCAATAATATATTTATGAACTATTTTTCCCAATAATGTATTTATGAACTGTTTTTCCCAATAATATATTTATGAACTGTTTTTCCCAATAATATATTTATGAACTGTTTTTCCAATAATATATTTATGAACTGTTTTTCCAATAATATATTTATGAACTATTTTTCCCAATAATATATTTATGAACTGTTTTTCCCAATAATATATTTATGAACTTTTTTTCCCAATAATATATTTATGAACTGTTTTTCCCAATAATATATTTATGAACTTTTTTTCCCAATAATATATTTATGAACTGTTTTCCCCTAATAATATATTTATGAACTGTTTTTCCCAATGATATATTTATGAACTGTTTTTCCCAATAATATATTTATGAACTGTTTTTCCCCAATAATATATTTATGAACTGTTTTTCCCCAATAATATATTTATGAACAATTTTTCCCAATAATATATTTATGAACTGTTTTTCCCAATAATATATTTATGAACTTTTTTTCCCAATAATATATTTATGAACTGTTTTTCCCAATAATATATTTATGAACTTTTTTCCCCAATAATATATTTATGAACTGTATTTCCCAATAATATATTTATGAACTATTTTTCCCAATAATATATTTATGAACTGTTTTCCCCAATAATATATTTATGAACTGTTTTTCCCCAATAATATATTTATGAACTATTTTTCCCAATAATATATTTATGAACTGTTTTTCCCCAATAATATATTTATGAACTGTTTTTCCCAATAATATATTTATGAACTATTTTTCCCAATAATATATTTATGAACTGTTTTTCCAATAATATATTTATGAACTGATTTTCCCAATAATATATTTATGAACTTTTTTTCCCAATAATATATTTATGAACTGTTTTTCCCCAATAATATATTTATGAACTGTTTTTCCCAATAATATATTTATGAACTATTTTTCCCAATAATATATTTATGAACTTTTTTTCCCAATAATATATTTATGAACTGTTTTTCCCAGTAATATATTTATGAACTGTTTTTCCCAATAATATATTTATGAACTGTTTTTCCCAATAATATATTTATGAACTGTTTTTCCCCAATAATATATTTATGAACTGTTTTTCCCAATAATATATTTATGAACTGTTTTTCCCAATAATATATTTATGAACTAGTTTTCCCCAATTATATATTTATGAACTGTTTTTCCCCAATAATATATTTATGAACTGATTTTCCCAATAATATATTTATGAACTGTTTTTCCCCAATAATATATTTATGAACTGTTTTTCCCAATAATATATTTATGAACTAGTTTTCCCCAATTATATATTTATGAACTGTTTTTCCCCAATAATATATTTATGAACTGTTTTTCCCAATAATATATTTATGAACTGTTTTTCCCCAATAATATATTTATGAACTGTTTTTCCCAATAATATATTTATGAACTGATTTTCCCAATAATATATTTATGAACTGATTTTCCCAATAATATATTTATGAACTGTTTTTCCCCAATAATATATTTATGAACTGTTTTTCCCAATGATATATTTATGAACTGTTTTTCCCCAATAATATATTTATGAACTGTTTTTCCCAATAATATATTTATGAACTGATTTTCCCAATAATATATTTATGAACTGTTTTTCCCAATAATATATTTATGAACTGTTTTTCCCCAATAATATATTTATGAACTGTTTTTCCCAATAATATATTTATGAACTGTTTTTCCCAATAATATATTTATGAACTGTTTTTCCCCAATAATATATTTATGAACTGTTTTTCCCAATAATATATTTATGAACTGTTTTTCCCAATAATATATTTATGAACTGTTTTTCCCCAATAATATATTTATGAACTGTTTTTCCCAATAATATATTTATGAACTAGTTTTCCCCAATTATATATTTATGAACTGTTTTTCCCCAATAATATATTTATGAACTGTTTTCCCCAATAATATATTTATGAACTGTTTTCCCCAATAATATATTTATGAACTGTTTTTCCCAATAATATATTTATGAACTGTTTTTCCCAATAATATATTTATGAACTGTTTTCCCCAATAATATATTTATGAACTGATTTTCCCAATAATATATTTATGAACTGTTTTTCCCAATAATATATTTATGAACTGTTTTTCCCCAATAATATATTTATGAACTGTTTTTCCCAATAATATATTTATGAACTGATTTTCCCAATAATATATTTATGAACTGATTTTCCCAATAATATATTTATGAACTGTTTTTCCCAATAATATACTTATGAACTGTTTTTCCCCAATAATATATTTATGAACTGTTTTTCCCCAATAATATATTTATGAACTGTTTTTCCCAATAATATATTTATGAACTGATTTCCCCAATAATATATTTATGAACTGATTTTCCCAATAATATATTTATGAACTGTTTTTCCCAATAATATATTTTTGAACTGTTTTTCCCCAATAATATATTTATGAACTGTTTTTCCCAATAATATATTTATGAACTGTTTTTCCCAATAATATATTTATGAACTGTTTTTCCCCAATAATATATTTATGAACTGTTTTTCCCAATAATATATTTATGAACTAGTTTTCCCCAATTATATATTTATGAACTGTTTTTCCCCAATAATATATTTATGAACTGATTTTCCCAATAATATATTTATGAACTGTTTTTCCCCAATAATATATTTATGAACTGTTTTTCCCAATAATATATTTATGAACTAGTTTTCCCCAATTATATATTTATGAACTGTTTTTCCCCAATAATATATTTATGAACTGTTTTTCCCAATAATATATTTATGAACTGTTTTTCCCCAATAATATATTTATGAACTGTTTTTCCCAATAATATATTTATGAACTGTTTTTCCCAATAATATATTTATGAACTGTTTTTCCCCAATAATATATTTATGAACTGTTTTTCCCAATAATATATTTATGAACTGTTTTTCCCAATAATATATTTATGAACTGTTTTTCCCAATAATATATTTATGAACTGTTTTTCCCAATAATATATTTATGAACTAGTTTTCCCCAATTATATATTTATGAACTGTTTTTCCCCAATAATATATTTATGAACTGTTTTCCCCAATAATATATTTATGAACTGTTTTCCCCAATAATATATTATGAACTGTTTTTCCCAATAATATATTTATGAACTGTTTTTCCCAATAATATATTTATGAACTGTTTTCCCCAATAATATATTTATGAACTGATTTTCCCAATAATATATTTATGAACTGTTTTTCCCAATAATATATTTATGAACTGTTTTTCCCCAATAATATATTTATGAACTGTTTTTCCCAATAATATATTTATGAACTGATTTTCCCAATAATATATTTATGAACTGATTTTCCCAATAATATATTTATGAACTGTTTTTCCCAATAATATATTTATGAACTGTTTTTCCCCAATAATATATTTATGAACTGTTTTTCCCCAATAATATATTTATGAACTGTTTTTCCCAATAATATATTTATGAACTGATTTCCCCAATAATATATTTATGAACTGATTTTCCCAATAATATATTTATGAACTGTTTTTCCCAATAATATATTTATGAACTGTTTTTCCCCAATAATATATTTATGAACTGTTTTTCCCAATAATATATTTATGAACTGTTTTTCCCAATAATATATTTATGAACTGTTTTTCCCCAATAATATATTTATGAACTGTTTTTCCCAATAATATATTTATGAACTAGTTTTCCCCAATTATATATTTATGAACTGTTTTTCCCCAATAATATATTTATGAACTGTTTTTCCCAATAATATATTTATGAACTGTTTTTCCCCAATAATATATTTATGAACTGTTTTTCCCAATAATATATTTATGAACTGATTTTTCCAATAATATATTTATGAACTGATTTTCCCAATAATATATTTATGAACTGTTTTTCCCCAATAATATATTTATGAACTGTTTTTCCCAATGATATATTTATGAACTGTTTTTCCCCAATAATATATTTATGAACTGTTTTTCCCAATAATATATTTATGAACTGATTTTCCCAATAATATATTTATGAACTGTTTTTCCCAATAATATATTTATGAACTGTTTTTCCCAATAATATATTTATGAACTGTTTTTCCCAATAATATATTTATGAACTGTTTTTCCCAATAATATATTTATGAACTGTTTTTCCCCAATAATATATTTATGAACTGTTTTTCCCAATAATATATTTATGAACTGTTTTTCCCAATAATATATTTATGAACTAGTTTTCCCCAATTATATATTTATGAACTGTTTTTCCCCAATAATATATTTATGAACTGTTTTTCCCAATAATATATTTATGAACTGTTTTTCCCCAATAATATATTTATGAACTGTTTTTCCCAATAATATATTTATGAACTGTTTTTCCCAATAATATATTTATGAACTGATTTTCCCAATAATATATTTATGAACTGTTTTTCCCAATAATATATTTATGAACTATTTTTCCCCAATAATATATTTATGAACTTTTTTTTCCAATAATATATTTATGAACTATTTTTCCCCAATAATATGTTCATTAACTGTTTTTTTTTTTTGTTTTTGCTTTATATCAAACAAAAATAGAACTTCATAATGAAATATATATTATGAACTGTTTTCCAAAAAAAATAAAACGAAGATTAATGTTATTATCATCAGAAAAGGTGTATTTCCCCTGTTATTATTTTAGTAAGAACGACTTAATATTTCGTCATCTTTCTTACTTAAATCTTTTATCCTTCTTACTAAAATAAAATTGTTAATTCTTCTATTTGAATAAAATTCACTGAAAATGAAATAAATAATGAAAAATAAACTCCAATTTCTTCTTGGTCAAATAACACGACAAATAAATAATAAACAATATTTGAAAAAACAAAATATTTATGGTAAATGTCGGTGGAGGAATTCTGGCAGACGACTATTAAAAATCTCATTTCATTTGACTATTGGAAAAAGAAAACAGTTCATAAATATTTTTTTAAACAAAATCTATTTTAAAAAAAATAAAGCAAAAAACTGTTCATTAATATTAAAAAACAAAAAGTTCATAAAGATATTTTTATTAGAAAAGTTATAATTTTGTTATTAAAGTTCAAATAAAGATTGTTTGAATAAAACTTTTATTTTTATATTTGCTTAAAAAAAGATACGTTATATACAGTTTTGGTCATCCGTAGCTAAAAATTTTTCTGGCGTCACTTCCGCCAAATGTCTTCGTAAACACAGGGATGCGGAAGGTGAATTTAATCTAGTTTTGAATAACAATTTCTTGTTATGAAATCTTAACGCCATTTACCTCGTCCAGCCTAATGGATTCGTAATAACATTTTTCTTGTCTCGATTTACAGACTTATAATAACATGTTCTTGGTCTTAACTTAATATCAACATTGGGTGGTGACGGTGATCAAGTGGTTAAGAGGGTGTTCCAAGTTCGAATCTAGTTCGTTCCACAAAAAAAAATCACTTTCACTTAGGGATGTTGGCAACCTTCACGTGGCCCCTCTCGTAAGTACTTGATGTCTTTCTAGAAATAATTCTGACTAAAAGAACATCGATGAAGCCAACGCCAACAATAAATTCATCGGATTCATACGATGATAATGATGATGATGATATCAACATTCATCATCGGGACATGTGAGCATTTAACGTTTTAATTACTAACACCTGTATTTTAATTACTAGCACCTGTATTTTAATTAATAACACCTGTATTTTAATTAATAACACCTGTATTTTACTTGCTAAACGAAGATGATGGATAAAAGTGAGAATTTGGTATATAACGTTTCATTCGGTTTTCATCTGAAAAAAAGGACTGCTAAGGGTTCAAAATTGAAAAGTTCGCACTGGGGGGGATCTCATCGGATTTTTATGTTTGTCGACTGTTTCACGAGGTTTGAAATCACTTTCTTAAAGATCTTGACAAGCTTACCTGATGGTTATCGTACTTGATTCACTGTCTTTAGATTTTCGTTTCGATCTCAGCTCAGGTGGGTTTTTTTTTACTTACAAGAAGTGAACTGTTTAGAAAACAAAACATAATACTCGCATGCACATGTCTCACTTTTTCCCCATTTTTTTTTTTTTAATTCATTTTTTTTTAAGAAATTTCACGTTGCGTTTGATATCAGGAAACGCCGGGTACATCTTCTAGTATATCTATAAAAGTGAGAATGTGTGTATGAGGACACTTCTCAACCTATATACTCAACGAATGTTTGGTCTACAGATTTGAAATTTGGTATATAGGATATTCCGTCACGCGTAAAACTTTTTAAGTGGTTTCCACCTGGAAAAAAGGCTGCTAATGGTCAAACTTGAAACCTTGGTACGTCAGGGGGGTCATCGGATTTTTATCTGTTTGTCAACTGTTTCATGACTGCGCATGCGTAAGTCGTTAATATGACAGATTACTTAAGGATAATTAGGGTTGAAAACACTTTTTAAAGATCGTGTCAAGCTGGCTTAATGATTACCGTACTTAACTCACTATCTTTAGGTTTTAGTTTTGATCTCAGCTCGAGTATTTTTTTTTACTTACAAGAAATGAACTGTTTAGACAAAATTATAATATCCGCATGCACGTCTCGGTTTCTGTACGGTCTTTTTTGTTTGTTTGTTTTTTGTTTGTTTGTTTGTTTGTTTGTTTGTTTGTTTGTTTCTTGTTTTGTTTTGTTTTTTGATCAGGGACGCGTGAGAAAAACTTTTTGTATTTGAAACTAAAACATTTTTTAAACTTTTGTTCACATTAAACAAGATATATTTCTCTGAAGCATTACAAATCATTATAGTTAAAAGAAAAAATAATTCTCCATGTTAATAAAAACTTGTTTAAAAATTTATTTGAAAAATAAATTTTAATTTATCTCTAAAAGAAAATCAATAGTTTTCAAGAAAAAGCTCATGTCATTTTAGCATTCTTAAATTTCAAATTTTAGTAAAAAAATAAATAAATAAAATAATATAAATATCTTTTACTTGACTGCATTTCCCCGGCAAAAATATTTCTTTTAATTCTACGTGTTCAAATGGAAAATAATCCTTTGTCTATAGGAAAAAAATACAGTCACTTTAGAACGAGTTTCGTAATTTCCCTCTGCAAATCGATACAACGGAAGGACTTCCGGTTATACCTTCAGACTTTATTCTGTGATATCAGCAAGTTACGTAACTTCAGTGCAAGGTTCATTTATAACGTCGGTCGCTGCTCATCTCTCAGCCAGTATTTACGTGTGTAGAGATTTCAATGTTCACAATATTGAATGGTTGGTCCACTCAAGCAAAACAGATGACAAAGGAAGGTTTTATCAAGATTTATTCCGTTTATATGACCTAGCACAGATTGTTACCTGGCCCACTCGAGCACTCAATGCTGAGGGACAATTTGCGAGTCTTCTAGACCTTTTTCTAACAACATGCAATGAACTCTGTTCATTTTCAATTCTACTTCTGCTAAGATCTCCTTATCATTCGATTGGATAAGGATAAAACAAAGTAAAACAACCCCCAGATATATATCTCCATCAACAGTGTGTCGATACTTAATGGCTGACTGGGATATATTCAGAATGTACGTATTGGAACTACCAGTACGTTCCATGTTTTAAAAAACTGCGTCCGCTATAGCATACGACTTAACTGATCGGTTAACCATCGACCTAAACAATTACATACCCTCCAAGAATTTTCAACAGAAACTGAACAGCCAGCTTTGGTACACCTCAGAATATGTTGCTGTCCTGCTCACTACTTTACTTGCTTTAAACGTAATAGATATTTTGAAACTTAAGTCGCCTTTAAGACTGCCAGAAATTATTGCAAAAAGAATCATAGAAAATGCAATAGTCATATGTTGTACAAGACAGATTTGGCTTCTATGAGTTTTGGCGAATAACAAACAAGGTCCTGAACAAATGAGCGTTCTCTATACCGACTATCAGTAACTGAGGTTATTATGTCAGTATCTGACAATGCCAAACTCTTTGGCAAGAACTTTGCATCAAACTCAATCCAATGCGACTAGTTATCTACCTCTCGAATTTCCTCCAGAATCCAAAATAATATGAGCGACATCTACATATTCGTTTGTGAATTTGACGTAAGAACCTTGATGCCAGTAAAGCATCTGGTACTGGCAATATTCCAATCAGAGTACTCAAGACGCTACAACCGAAGCTAGCACCAATTCTTGCAAAACTCTTATATCGATGCCTTGAAAAATGCTTCTAAACACCTTCGAAACCTTCATTAATCTGCCCAGTATTTTTTAATCAGTCTAATTGTTGTGCAGTAACTAATAAAGTTTTCTATGTGCCATGAGTAAGTTGCTTGAATCCGTGTTAAATAGAAAAATTGTCAAACACATCAGTAAAGACAACCTACTCAGTGACAAGCAATATGGTTTGCGTCTTGCGAGATCTACAGCTGATGTACTAACTACTCTTACATAGGATCAGTGAATCTATTGACGAGAATTTCCTCTCTTAGGCAATTTCTGACATATCAAAGGCATTTGATCAGGTTTGGCATAAAGGCCTACTTCACAAGATTTTCAGTTATAGAATATCTGGAAATGTCTTCTCAACCATCGAATCCTTTCTCTCCGATAAGTTTATACGAGTAATCAGCGATGGACAGAAGTTCTAATCTCACAGTATCAATGATGGACCCAACTGTCTTCCTTATCTTTATCAATAATCTCCTAAATCAAATTCTAAGTTTGTTGCAATATTTTTTAATTATAATTCTTCAAGGTATACGCTGACGGCACTAACATCTATAGCAACACTTTAAAGGTCAGCAAAGATCAAAATTTCTCTGAGTCTTTCTCCTTCGACCTCCAGCACGTAGTTCAATGGTGGGGAAGGCGAATGGTTAATTTTAATGCATCCAAACCAAGCTTTCATCTTTTCACCATTAACACTCTGACCCCCACTTGACCACAGTTGATATGAATGACCCTCATTTTAAAGAAGCACTCTGCTTAGACAAGCATATGGAACTGAATTTTACTCCTAACCTGAAATGGAAGACTTGTATTAAATTAGTTGCGAAGATCGCTGGATAAATGGTTGCATCATTCTACTGCTCAAGCCTAGAACTAACTCTACCTCGTTTTAAACTAAGTCGTTTTTTCTTTTCTTGGTTTCACTGTTAAAGTTTACTGGGATTCTTTTATAATATATAATAACTAGGAGGAGGTAATGCCTGGTATTCTTAATGAAGCAATCATTATATCATGTACACGCTCGCAATTATTAGTTAAAGTGTATTTTTATACGAGATAATGCAATTCTTCCATGGCACTCCTGACATTTTTGAAAAAAAATAGGATAAGATGATGGAATGGCCGCCTTCTGGCCCATAACGTAATCCTATTGAATCTCTCTAGCGTATTGATGGCGATGTGTGATGAACGCGGTATAACAGCAAAGCAGTGAGAATTGATTAAACATGCTATAACCGAATTACCACGTCAACAATTCATGAATTGCATTAACTCAATGGACCAGTGGCTGATGAGAGTAATTTAGGGAGAAAAAGCAACATATCAAAATGTAGATATTAATTAATGCTTGCGTTGATATTTATCAATAATACAAAAGATAGGATGATTCCAGAGCCGTTGGGTTAATGTTACATAAGTGTATACATATTATATATATATATATATATATATATATATATATATATATATATATATATATATATATATATATATATATATATATATATATAGTGTTCATTTGGAATGTATACACAAATGTAACGCACGCACACACACACACACATGTAGGGGGGTACCTTATTAATATTTTGTTTAAAATTGTCCGAATGGTCACGAAACAATTGTGACGATTTTGAAAAGACACAACTTGATGCTCTCCTTTTAATCGTTATTGTCTTGATTTTCTGAATATATATGTGTGTGTGTGTGTTATTTGTTTTTACAATATGTTTTGAATGAATTCAATTATTTACGAAAGTGTATTTTTACCTAAATGCGAGTTGGGAATAATTTTCCCTTTAACCAACTTGGTACCTCCACATGGGGAGCAGTATATATATTATTTTTAAAATATAATTATCCACTGACATGTATTTCGTCGTCTACGACTCATCAGAGGGGCTGAATCTAGCGAAATTCGAAATCGGGACCCCAGGGTAATGAGCCTAACATCATGTTATTTATTTTGTGTATTAAATCATTTCATAATGACATATATATATATATATATATATATATATATATATATATATATATATATATATATATATATATATATATATAAATATATATATACTAGCAGGCAGCCCAGCGTTGCCCAGTCGTAAAATAAACATTATATTTTGATTCATACAGTAACTGAGACATGTGCATACGAGTTTGTGTTTTTTCTAAACAGTTAACTTCTTGTAAGTAAAATAAAATACTCGAGCTGAGATCAAAACCTAAACCTAAAGACAGCGAGTCAAGTGCGATAACCATAAGACCAGCTTGACACGATTTTAAAAAAGAATTTTCAAACGTTTTTATTCTTGACGTAAGTAATCTGTCATGTGAACGATTCACGCATGCGCATTCGTGAAACAGTCAACAAATAGATACAAATCCGATGACCGCCATGTAACAGTTTTTCGATTTTGACTCCTTCGTAGCTCATTTTTTTTGGGGGGGATGAACACGGATAAAAAAGGGTTTCCACGTTCCTTAATATTCTACATATCAAATTTCAAGTCTGTCGATCAAAATTCCGTTGAGTATATAGGTTGAAAAGTCGTGCATTGGCTGGTAATAGCAGATAGTGTAATCCAGTTCATGTCACTTATTCGCTGATGGTTATATTTGTTTTGCTTTCCTTCACAACTGTCACTGTCGGTTCATGGCGATTACTGGTTTCCCTGACCAATATCGGGCTTAATTTGACTGCTTCAATATGAAATTGGCTGTCACTGGATGCCAGTGACGAGCAATGATGGTCATTGGCGTGTAGTGGTGTTTAGGGCAGTTTTGATACGTTTTGTGTGCATTGTCGACGTCAATTGGATTGCTCCAAAATGAAATTGCCTGTCTGCAATTGTCTGATATCACTTATGTAGCCTTATGATTGTTGTATGCGGTAACTTTTAAGGTTGTTACTGTCAAATATTAGCATTTAGGAGCATTGGCAAGCACTTGAGGACACTGGCGGGCACTGCTGGGCACTGGCAAGCAAATCTGTATTAAGTGGGTATTGCTATATTGAGGCGGTTACTTGTGGTCGTTCAAGTAAAAAGAAACTGTTAGTTTCCTACCATGATTTTACTGATTTATAAACTTATTATTTTAGCACGGCGCGTGTTCTGCATAACAGTATAAACTTTACACGTGAACGTACTTTTTTAT
This sequence comes from Euprymna scolopes, assembly GCF_053919585.1. NCBI lineage: Eukaryota > Metazoa > Mollusca > Cephalopoda > Sepiida > Sepiolidae > Euprymna > Euprymna scolopes. The sequence goes on along the minus strand of NC_136503.1, from coordinate 11,939,392 downwards.
TAACCATAAATACCTTCACATTTTTCGCAAACAATACAATATATAATTTTTGTGCTTTGTTTTAGGGGTTTTCTTCAAATCATTTCATAATAATAATAATAATAATAATAATATATATATATATATATATATATATATATATATATTGATTATTGCCAATGTATACATTAATGTAACATTGACACAAAGTATCTGGAATATTGATAAACATCTACGCAAGCTTCAATTAATATGTACTTTTTAATAAGTACTTTTTAATATGTACCTTTAATATGCGCACACTTTTTAAAGAAATTAGTATTTCCATTTGTTCGTTTATTTGTTGTTTTCTTTTGTTTTTTTGTTGTTGTTTTTTGTTGTTGTTTTTTTCAAAATCTTTGTTGATACGCCAAATTATCTCCCTTTTTTGTTTTCTTTTACTGGGGCTAACATTTGAACTCTTTATGAAATACATAGGTATTCGAATGTTCCATTAAAGTTCTATATCTTTCAAACACTGAGTTAGTAAAGAAATTAAGAACATAATTTTCCTCTCCCCAATTAATCATTTCATAAATTGTATTATATCTTTCGTTTTGGTCTCTTGCTCTTACTGGATTCCAGGACAAGAATTTATTCGCATTTTCGGTTCGAGCCTGCCTACTTGGCTATTTTTTTCTGTCGCTCGGACACTCGCTGCTATTTTTATTGAAACAAAATTTGCTTTGATTTATTTTTATTTATTTATTTGGGGGGGGGGTCTTTCCAGCGCACGGGCAACAAAGAGTGTTCAATATCCGAAGAATAGTTTCTTCTCTTTGTATCCCTTCTGCCGAAATATCTGGTAAAGTTAGTATCACGTACTTCTTTTTGGGGGGCGATTACATTTACATGTTTTTATCAATTCTTTTATTTTGGAAATTGTTGTTGCGCATGATGAAAATAATTAGTATAGCAGGTGCGTCTAAAACAGAACTTCATGTCAACACAGGCAACGCCGGGTACTCATGCTAGTATGTACATATATATATATATATGTGTGTGTGTGCGCGAGCGTGTGTGCGTGTGTGTGTGTGTGTGTGTGTGTGTGTGTGTGTGTGTGTGTGTGTGCGTGTGTGTGTAAAAGTGAAATCGTCTGTGTTAAATGATTTTGATTCCTAATGGGGGAGGTATAACACCAATTGTTTCGACGATCATTTTTATAATCACAAGTTATGATAATGAACCAATGAAAAGCTTCTAAAGTTACTATAAGAATTGTCGAATTTTTGATTCAATCAGCTCGTCGTTGCCTCGATCACGAACTGGCATTTGATTCTCGCCGCCATCTTTGTTACTGGGAATTATTTAACACCCAAGATCGGAACTGCACTGATTCTTCATCTTCATATATATATATATATATATATATATATATATATATATATATATATATATATATATATATATATATATATAATCTTTCTCTCTCTGTGTATCCGTCTCCTCCTCACCCAGTAGCCTTCTTTTCTATCTTATGAAATCTGTTTTATCCTTGACTTGTTCTGGCCTTTTGTACGTAGATATTGTTATGTTGTTGCTGAGACATCCACTGAAGATATCTACCAATCTCCATTTCTGGGACCACTCGAAGATGATCCTGATCATTGTTTCTCTCACAAAGCTGATCCCAGCGGTACTTTCCCCACTCAATTAGGGTCTTATTGCCTTCAGGCAAAGAGACTATCTTTTAGGTGATCTGAGTCCGGACAGATATATTTGCAGTTCGCTGTGCTCCTCTTTTCCCCTGGTTAAGCACATGTACTTCTGCAATTCATATGCGCCAGCAAAACATGTTATGCAGCACAAGTGTTCAAGGGAAATAGGGATATTTTTACAAATATTTTTACTGCAAAATTCAATTAAAGTTCTGATTAATGCTCGTTTACATGAGCAGAATCAAATAACATTGTGCACATCTTCGGCGATCACCGTTTTGTTTGTTTCGCTTTACAGAATATTTACACTTTTTTCAATGAGTCGTAGATACACGTGTTTACATCTATTAGATTTAATAAGTAAAATAAATAGATAAATAAAAACAACGAATATATGTATATATATATATATATGTATGTGTATTTAGATTTAGATTTCTGTGTGTGTGTGTGTGTGTGTGTGTGTGTGTGTGTGTGTGTGTGTGTGTGTGTGTGTGTGTGTGTGTGTGTGTTGAATATAACACCTGAAACAAACAAAATGAGAGCAAAGATCGTCCTGGTTAATGAACTCTGGCGCAATTGAATCAAATGTCAACATAAACTAAGCCAAAACATAACTGTTTGGGGCGAGCTAAATAATAATCAAAATAGAAACTATGAATCACGTCCGGAAAGGCCACTGCAAATTAAATAAAGACAACTGAGTCTGAACGAAATGATAGTTATTGTTTGGAACAAAGACGTCTGTTTTCACTTAAATTTACCACCACTCTTTCGCACCCAACCATACGCCGACATGTCAAAATAAACTGGTTGATTTTATAAACCAATGTTCGCCACTTCATTTGTATATTACAGCAGTACGTAACACACAGACCCTGGCGCATGCACATACATACACACATCTGCACACACCCACATACACACACATGCACACACAAACACACCACACACACATACACACACACACACACACACACACATATATATATATATATATATATATGTTTACGTCCAAAAATATGGAGCAATTTTTTCAGATCAAAGGAATATTACCTCCCTATATCCCAGGAAGGCAATTCATACCGAATTGAATTATCGTTGAAAATTAACCAAAATCGGTATAACACTTTTCGAATTAATTGATTACGGATCGAATTAATAAGTGTTTACTAAACACTTTTTTTATTTTCACCCCAAACCAGACACAGGACTACTTAGTCGTGATAGGCTACTATTAGGAGCCAGGTTTGCAGGGATACTATTTATGGAGTTATGCAGCGAGATGCCTATTCACATTACACTTGAATTTCGGCATGTCAGTATAGTCAAGGAGGCAGAAGCCCGGAAAAGAATTCCAAACATGTGTGGGATTTTGCTGCTTGTCAGGTTTTTCGAATGTAATATCGTCGATGTGGTACTAGTGCTCGGAGTTCGTCAGGGCACTTGCCATTAAAATACTTGTAAAACAGACACAAGTATGCTTCGTTGAATATGAGGTTGAAGTTTAGTATAACATGGTCGTTTTCAAATTCAACGTAAACAAGTTCTTGTTGAGCCGTCCTTCTACCCAATTTCTAACAATACCGATCATCACTGTGTTGTCGCCTTGACACTCATTATCATTTATCCTCAAATGGCTTCCGGGCCTTAATAAGCAGTGATTCCTAGTAAACAAAAGAAAACACTCTGGGTCTATGTGAATTTTTAATTATTGAGAAGTTATTCTCCACTTCCTTAAGCTCCAAATCTGAACTTCACCACCGCAAAGCATTTTGTAGCAAACCCGGAAAATTACTGATTTGGACAGCAATTCAGCATTTTTGCTAGTAAAATTAGTCCAGTCGGGGACCAAAATAACCAAAAATGTATTCTTAAAAATTTAACAACGTTTCCAAATGTTCTTGGCTCAATAGAAATCTGAATTGCTGATTCCGATTCATATTCACTCTTTAAATCTTGGTGCCATCTTTCTAAGTAATTATAAGCGAGACATAATATTTTATGGACTTTTTTGGTCTTCGTTGGATCTTAGAGGACTCAAAATCACTAACTTACGTTTTATGATTCTCTGTTCAACCTCTTCTCTTCAGACCGCATGGAGCCTGTCAGCGTTTGGAATGTAACTGCAGAACCGTTGTAGATTTATGCAACATCTTCTCGTCTAAACAAGTTTTGGAAAAATCGATAACTTCTTGCTGTTGGTATTATTTAAATTTATCGGATTACTCTTCTCATCATAAGTGTCAATTTTCACAACGTTTCCCCCGATGTAACTTCCGACCTTCTTCAGGTGTATCTTGTCGAATTCGGAAATGTTTCTGTCGAATTCGAGGATTTCGAACTGAACTAAACCTTTTATTTACTTCACGGTGGTAGCATGCTCTTGTTCCGTCAGCCATGACTGGAGAGAAGTCCTAAATAATTAGTAATTGTATTCTTCGGTCGCTCACACTTGGAATTGAACCGTCAACCTTCAGGAGAATATCATTTTCACAATTGCATTTTACAAGTATTCTAAACTCTGCGTCACGGGTCCTTGCGGACACTTTTAGTATGAATTTTAAACGTTATTTTCGTTTTCAGCACACCGAGACCCTTTTTTGAAAGAAGCATTTCTTCATACATGTTAAAGTAAACGTGATTTTTAAGGATTGGTCGAAGGTGGAAAGAATCCTCGTATTTACCTTTTTTTTTGTATTTATTAAATAACATGTTTAATGAAATTAAAATATAATGACATCCTCACGTGTATAATAATAGCGTGATGTAATTTTATCTATTTATAGTTTGTGTATATAAACAAACATGGAAACATATAAATCGAATCAGAAACTGGAAAGCTAAATGAAACGAAATATTATCGGATGCGTCCCTAGAAATACTATTGGGGTATCTTTATTAATAAAATAAAAGGTTAATTTAAATTGTTAACCACATAATCGGAAACTGGAAAGCCAAATGAAACGGAATAATTGTTAACCACATTTTAACATGTGAAATAATAGCGTGATTTAAGTTTAGCCATTTATCTCTCTCTCTCTCTCTCTCTCTCTCTCTCTCTCTCTCTCTCTCTCTCTCTCTCTCTCTCTCTCTCTCTCTCTTGTTCGCTGGTTAGTGTAATCGGCAAGTTCGTAATAAAAGAACATACTAAGTAAGTAAATATAGGCATAAATAAATAGAAATATATAGAAATAACGAAGACGGGATTGAGCAAGACTAAATGTAGAGCATAAGGTTCGTAATGTAACGAATGGTATGTATAAACATGGCGGTGTGATTATAAGTTTGGAACCGTTCGTTTAAAGGGGGGAGAAGCGAATAGCAGAATTACAGAATGTATACTGATCAGCCAATCAGCGAGGGTGAATTTTTTGCAAGGAATATGTTTTTCTTCCGATTACAAAGTTAAATCATTGTGAATTTATTCAAACGGTTCTTTATCTCACTACGCCATTTCCTCCCTACCATATATAATCATTGTATTACATTTTTAGGAAGTGTGGATTGACTTATAAATTCACAACACTGTAACATGGCTTCTCTCTCTCTCTCTCTCTCTCTCTCTCTCTCTCTCTCTCTCTCTCTCTCCCTCACACACACACACACACATACGCACACATTCTCTCTCTCTCACTCTCTGTATATCTCTATCTCTAACTGTCCATCTCTCCGACATCAATGAGTTATGTTTTGGAGTGTAATAGCCTCACAAATAAACTATAAAAATAAAGAATTCTAAGCAGAATAATTACGTGAATTGTATAAATAAATCTAAGCGAAATAATTACGTTAATTGTATAAATAAAAACGTCAGAATATTGTGTACTTACAGAAATGGTGGCCTGGTTTATAGTTGAGAACTGTTCGTTTATTGTTGGAATAGACGAATAGAGGAGTTGTAGAATGAATAATTCTAAGCCAATCAGATTTGTCGGATTTATGGACAGGAGAAATCATTATTTGTGTATGATGTAGGGGGTTAGAATATGCGATTATGTAGAAAATCTGTAATCAGTCAATGACGGCTAACACACAGGAAAGTAAGAAAATGTATAAATGCACTCGGTGTAGAATGATGTCGTAAGAGGACTCGGTATAAAGAGGGTGAAATTTGAGCAATACCTCTGAAGGGTAGGATGATGGTGATCATGGTGCTCCTCGGAATAAAAGTAATATTTTAATATTACGAAGTAATGTGCATGTAATTGCGTTCTATAGCTAGATAACGTAATGGCTAATGACGTAAACATAATAATTTTTATGTGTTATTTGTTGTTGTCAACCTACGACAGTTTCGTCCAGGGGGGAAAAATGTGTCTCCTTTATTATATACAAGATTAACGGTTCCAAATCGTGTTAAATTCTATAGGAGGTCTCCCATCATATGTGCTGCTGCTTTGTGGTCTTTTTCCCCCCACCTTTCTATAAACTTTACTTCGTCCCATAATGGCAGATGGTTTTCTTTTTATTTCAAGTTCTTGCTGTTGATACATTCCATAGTGAGGTGACGGTCCAGTGGTTATCGACATGGACTGACGACATAGGTGCTCTAATTCGTTCCACAAAAAACATTGGAAACCTTTACGTTGGCAACCTTTACGTGGTCCCTCTTTTTTTACATGGGGGTCACCACTTATCAAGGCCCGGAGGTCACTCAGGGATAAGGGTTATTGCGTGTACAATAATCAATGAGATAGTATTGTAGTAATCATTAGTATTGGAGATTTGATACAGTGTCTTACTTAAGGGGGCGGTTTGTCAGGAATTTTTTTATGTTGGATTTGAAGACATCCAAGTAGCAGTCAGGTGGGAAACAGGCAAACGGAAGAGAGTTCCACAGGTGTGCACTTCTCAGAAAGAAGTTCTGCTCATAGAATCTACGTTTGGATTTAGGCACAGATAAAGGGTGGGGAAAGTTATTGACAGTAGTTTCAGCCAGACGGATGTTTCTCGTGAAAGATTGGCGAAAGGGGACGAGAGATTGGAGTTCAGACGAGCGCTTGCCATGGAAATAACGGTAAAACAAAGACAGGCTCGCAATGTCTCTTCTGTGGGAAAGAGGCTGCAGGTAAGAGAAAAGGGCATCCCCCACTAAACCAAGAAGTCTATTTTGTACTCAGTCAAGGCAGGATAGGCTGTTTTTAGCAACTCCTGCCCAGATGTGGCAGCAGTACTCCATCCTTGGATGTACTTGGCTTTTATACAGATAGAGAATTGCATCAGTAGTGAGATATCTTCTAGAGCGGTAGAAGGATCCCACCATTTTCCCAGCGTCCTTGGCAACAGACCTGATGTATGTGTTCCATTTCAGATCATGAATAAAGGTCAAACCCAGAAACTTGTCAAAACATGGAGCCTCTCCAAGACGAGAGCCATCCATTTCAATTGATGCCAGATGGGGATCAGAGCGTTGATGATGTAAAGATAGAAGCTTGGTTTTGGATGCATTAAAAGTGACCAGCCACCTCTTTCCCCACTGTACCATGCGCTCAAGATCAGAGGAGAGAGAATTAGAGAGAACTTTGCCATTTACATATAAAGAATTCTGACTAGAAAAATATCGGGGAAACCACTACCAAGGAGAGAATTTCAAATGATCCTCTTTTATTCAGTTCTTTTCATATATCTTTTATTATCAGATCTAAACTATTTCAACGAATGTTTCTGGTAACGTGATAGAAAGACAAATTTTGTATGTATTCTTCTACTAAATTAGAAGTATCGATGACCCGTTGTGTCATAATTGCTATCACTATTTATTCTGCTCTAAATAGGAGGAGTCACTGCATTATTATGAAACTTAAAGAAGAAACAAAACTTAACCAAAAGAATGGACCGACAAAACCTATATGAGACAAAAAAGTTTGAAAACTTTAAAAAAAAGAGGTCAACGCCGTAAATAGGATAAAAGCAATTTGAAAAGGGAAATATGGTTCACAAAGAAAAGAAAATAAGAAACATGAATAACTGAACGAAAGTAAGAAAGGCGGCAAACTGACAGGATACAGATACAAATCAGAACAGTACAAACAAAATAGAAATTTTGGAAACAATGAAAACCAGTTTTATTACAACATAAATGAAAGAAAGGGCCCAAAAGAAACAAAAACACTTCTGGCACAAAATATGGGGAAAGCAACAACATCAAAATAGAAATGCATAAGAACATTAAACAAAAAGCTTCATTATATTGAAGAAAAATAAAAATCGGAATTATTGAAGAAACACTAAAGACACCTCACAAGAAAAATGGTAAATTAGAAAGCACCATCTGAAACACGACCCGACACGATGCAAACGAGTCCGTGGATACGACCCGACATACTACCAGAGCAACTTTGGCAATTACTCTATTTATTTACTTCCTCAAAAGAGCTAAATGTGGTACAAAATCATTTATAATGTCAGGGGAATATCTAGCTCCCCTAGAAAGGGACACTCTTTATTAAGGTAAAAAATTAAAAAGTGCTTTAGTCTAGAAGGTTTTCCTTTTCACTTACTAAAGACAAATTAATTTAGTTTAGTATCAAAACAGATGCTACACTTTGATCTTAGCTCGAAGGCCAGATCGAGGCAATTGCTGCTTTTAATTGCTTCTCTACGAAAGAAAAATCTGACACAATGTATTTAATGTGGGTATATATCCAGCTTCCCAGAAAGGGTCACTCTGTATCAGGGCAAAATGTTAACTGCCTTATTCAAGAAAGGTTTTTTTCTTCATTGATTTAGGACAAATTAACTTAGCGTCACATGAGAACAGATACTACATTTTGAAAATTTATTTATTTATAAAAATTTTTTACAAAAGTCATAAATAAATTAGGAACAAGGGCTTTCAAATGTATGGGGATAGGAGTCTATGGTCATCCTTGTCACTGTACTTTATTACTGTCTAAGCTATTCCTTGCTAGAGTCTTTAATCACCATAATACCACATTCACTCTAGCAGTCATCCTACTTAAGATTCTCCAAATGATTTGATTAAACATGTACAGAAGTAAATAAATCGTTTTTATAAAATGATTTCATTGGCGTAGGAAAAATGACAAAAATGAAAACAGATGTTAGTAAGATCCCCCACCCCACCTTTTTCTAAATGGTAGACCGCCCGCTGTTTTCCGGCTTGTTTGGAATCAAAAACACGCAGATTGATTTCTAAGTGGGGCTGAAATCTATATGGCAAAAGAAAAAATAAGGTGGAGAAATTAAGGACTATGTGATGTCCTTCCAAGGTTAATGCAATTTGTGAAGAGACCAGGGGTGAAAAAGAAAAAAGTCGGGAGCGGGGGCATCAAGAAGGTTTCCTATCCGGCAGGGGCATTCACTCATTAGCTAAAAAACTAAAAAGGCTTACTTTAAAGGTTCTTGGGTCTGACGATAAGATACGCGTGCGCCATGCTCAAGCAGGGGAAACGTACTCAAACTTGACTCCTCTGCGTACACACAAGCTTGCTACTTTAATCCATCCTTTCAAAAACCGCGGTGTGTAATCTTTTCCCATCACATCTGGTCTAGATCTTCGATTGATGTTTGAAGAAGGCAATCAGATCCTGGTCAGCAAATGACTCAACCACTCGGTTCTCGTTCAGATCACGTCATGTCGCTTCAGCGAGGATCGCGAGAAACACCATACGTTTCTCCCTGTCCCACGGCATCCCGACGTTATGGGTATCGTAGAATACGTTCAGCAGGTAAGGATGCTTGGGATAGATGTGAGCCGTCACCTCATTGATATACCCTCAGTACCGCCGAAGTTCGCTGCATTCGAAGAAAGCGTGTTCCGGCGTTTCTTCTATTAGAATCCCTCAACCGGAACACCCGGCAAATTCACTAATCTGAATCTGTGTATGGCATTGAGAGGTAACACGTTCCGGACGAATTAATTTGACGAAGAACTTCCTAAGCAGACCGAGCAATAGATATCAGCAGTATATGAGAACCACTAATTATTAAGAAAAACAAAAAATCATACAACCCCTCCTTAAAATTTCAACGGTAAACGGGAGATAATCAAATCAAACTTTATTAAAGTTGCATCCGCATGTCAACTAAAAATTTTTCACACATACGAAACCATGGCGAAAAAAACAAAAGCAACTCCAAGAATATGAAACCATCTACGGAACCAGTAAGTTTTCTCCTTTATTTTCCACGATGGCGGCCAATGTGCCTGACGAAGGTCGGAGGCTACACTGATCAAAACGTTGCATAAATAACACTTAAGATGAGAACAATAGTCCGATCAAAACAAGTAATACAAACAATCAACCCTCATCTCAAAAATTAAAAACTTTAATTTCTAATTTTAGTTTTTAGACGAACCCATTACTTGCTTCTGGTAACCACCTAACTAAAACTTCTTGTATAAATAGTGCGAGATTTTCTTGGAAGCTCTGTATCTCCAGCAAGGAGGTATTTGACTTCCAGTACTCGGCTAGTTTAGACCTATTCTCTAATTTCAAACGAGTCCTATGGCTTATGGTCCATATGACCCAGCCAATTGCACGTGTGACATGATAACCAATCTATATCGCTTCTTCTAACTAGTATCCTATCCAAATAAGTATTCGATTAGGAAGAAACGCTATTGGTCCACGCTCACATCATTCACCTCGAGTTCTTGACATGAAACCTATCGACTAGATCGCATCTAGCCATCAAATCAGCCCGGCTGGTCTCGCACCTCTCCGCCCCTCTTTCGTAGACTGATATTAAATTAATAGTATTTGGTCTATGAATTGTCTCGGCAGCACATGAACACGGGTCCGCTAGTCAATAAATAAATATGTCTCTCTTAATGGTTATTGTCCGTCTCCGCCGATAAAATGAAGTAACGACCAACGAGTTATAGTATATATACTTGTTTCGTGGTTTGAAATCCATATTTTTCGACATCCGCGTCCCACCATTTCTCCAACGGACCAAACGAGACCTGTCAGCGTTTGAACTATAACTGCAGCAACAAGAGACATGTGCTTTCTTCAGTGGCAGTATTCAATAATCTTGAAATATAAAAAGCAGAAATATTCCAAACCAAATTAAGTGTCCGAGTAAAGAGGAAAAGAATCTATTGGCTATTAAATGACGTCTGCAGACGAGATGTCCTTGTTGAAAACCCGCGACTGAGTTCTGTTTATTGTTTCAGGGAGGAAGCATCGGACTTGAAACGACTTCTCCGCGTGTGTACTATCGAAATTACACGAGAAAGCGTCTAGCTTGAGGTCGTCACTTTGGCTAGTGGCTTGTTTGTAGTCTATGAAGATCCGATTGTTGACGGCGACGATGGTTCGCTTCGAAATTGCTGAGTTGCTCGAACGAGTAGAATAAATTATAGTCTTTTATGACCAAAATGGAAACTGTATACTGTTTTCAATTTTACGATTCAAAACAGCATATATATGTGTGTGTGTATGTGTGCGCATTTGTGTAAGTGTGTGTGTGTGTGTGTGAGTGTGAGTGTGTTTAAACATTGTAATTTCGTACATCATCTTATCAGCAGGCAAATAGCATAACGATGAGAAGCGCTGATTGTCGAGTTTCAATCCTAGTTTGCGGTAGTTGCTGGTCCAGGCGCACTTGGTTAGCTGTGATACACCGAAACAGTACTGTATGTGGATGACTCTATATATATATATATATATATATATATATATATATAGAGAGAGAGAGAGAGAGAGAGAGAGAGAGAGAGAGAGACGGGCTGACAGACAGACAGAGAAAAGTAACAAACCAAGTTATGTGTTCATCAATGATTCATCTTTATTGTGAGACTTCCACTGGAAGAATGAAATTAAGAAAACAAAATACCAGTAAAAATATTTGAAAATATATTTTTGATGTAATGAAATATATGACCTTGTTCCATTTCAGAAAAGAAAACTGTTGTTGGAAATTCAAAAAAGGGAGGTTAGGGTCATAGCGTTGTGAAAGAAAGTAAGTTTTTTTTTTAGTTTATATAACGTAGATATATAGATATATATATAAACTAAAAAAAAAACAGTATATATATATATATATATATATATATATACATATATACATATATATATATATATATATATATATATATATATATATATATATATATATATATATACACACACACGATACAAATATTTTTTCAAGCAAAACAGCTCCTCCAGCATATTACAATTTCGGTGCTTTTTTTTTTTACATATCCATTTCGTTATGCAGAAACAAGCGGTTATTATTATGTCAATATCGTCTCTTTTAGTGTACATACTCTTCAAAAAAATTAGAAATTCTTTGCTTGGATAGGAAAAAATGCATGAAAATACAATGCCGCAAGAAGAAAAAGTTCATAGAAGACTCAACATCGTTTTTTATTCTAGCAGGCATCTTGTTCATATTTTTTCTTCATATATATATATATATATATATATATATATATATATATATATAGAGAGAGAGAGAGAGAGAGAGAGAGAGAGACAGTGAGAGAGAAAGAAAGACAGAAAGAAAAAGAGAGAGAAGAGAGCAAAGTAAGTTGTGTTCATCAACGATTTGACTTTTCACCAGTACAAATATTTGGAAATATATTTTTGATGCAAAATATATATAATGTATGACCTTGTTCCATTTCAGAAAGGAAAAAAATCGTTGGAAATTCAAAAAAGAGGGGCCTAGAGTTGTGAAAGTGAGAAGTTTTTTTTTTATATATAACGTCATATAGCCGTTAATATATTTAAAAAGACATGATGCAATTCATATTATTTATTAACAAATATGTCCGTTATAATTCAAATATGGATGTGTAACTTAAATGAAATGAATATATATGTGTGTGTGTGTGTGTGTGTGTGTGTGTGTGTGTGTGTGTGTGTGTGTGTGTGCGTGTGTGTGTGGGGGGGGGGGCACGCGTGTGTGTTATTTATTTGTTTTTGTTTGCGATACTTTTTTAATTAATTCAATTACTTATCCGAAAGGGCATTTTTACCTAAATGCGAGTTGGGAATAAATTTCTCCTTTGACCAATTTGGTACCCCCAAATGGGGAGCGGTATATGTATTGTCTTTTAAAATGTAATAATTCATTGACACGTGTTTTGTTGTCTACGACTCATAAGAGTGGCTGAATCTAGCAAGATATATATATATAATCTGAAATAGCTATTTTTAATTAAAAGTCTTCTAACACCTTTAAAATACTCAAAAGAAACTGAAATTAGGGGGAATTTTATTACTTGTTATCTTATACCTATTGTTAAAATTCTACAAACATAAAATGCATACGAAATACGAGATGACGTCACTGTAAAGAAACTAGGCAGAATTTGACCCGGATCCTCGGGATTTTCCGTCAATTATGGTTCGAGCTCGACCGGCAGTCACCGGATTCAGCCGAGCAAGGTAACAAATGCAGACGAATTTTAAGACAAACAAACCGGAATAAACAGAAATACAATAATTAAAAAATAAAAAGACTTAAAGCAATTATACTGAATATATTTTTTCAAGGAAAGTTCAATTTTGTATTGTTTATTTACTTTTATTATTTTATTTTTATGTTTTATTTATTTATTGCAATCTATTTATCAAGTAAATTTTTTGTTATTTTGTTTTTTTTTGCTTGTTTGTTTTGTTTGTTTTTTTTCAAGAAAAGATGAATGTTTTTAACCGTAAATTGTTCGGTGAAAATACAGTTTGTTTGTTTGGGGGTTTTTTCAAGAAAATTTAAATTTTGTTTTTTTAGAGTTTTTTTAAAGAAAATTGGTAGTAAACTTTTTTTTCTTTTTGTAAACAGAAGTTTTCATAAGAAAAGGTGAATGCTTTTTATGAAAACCGTAAATTGTTAGGTGAAAGTACAGAAAAGGATTTTTCAAGAAAATTTACAAATTATTTTTGTCAATAAATGTTAAAAATATAACCAGAAAAAATACTCAAAATATAATTTAAAAATTTTACACAAAAAAAAAAAAAAACAAGAAAAATGTCTATTTAGGCTTTCAACATTTGAACAACGCTGTGCTTAATCTGGTGATTGCCGGTCAAGCCCGAGTCATAATTGGCGGAAAATCCTGAGGATCCGGGTTTAATTCTAAAAGATTACCAAAAAGACTATAAAAAGGAGAGAGAGAGAGAGAGCAAGTTAAACTTTTACTTTTGACGGCAGCGTAGTGAAATGACGACTATTTAGATGACACCATCTGCTCTGATGGTATCTTCTTGCGTTAAACCATTACAAATATATTTAAAGGGCGCAATTACACAATAATGCAAAATGATATAACAAGATTACCAACATAGTCTTGCACGTTGTATTCAGTTTAATTGATTGGTCTTCGACTTGATTACTTTTCGTTGAAAGTTCGATCAGATAACCGAACGCCACAGAGCCATATGTTACATGATAAGGACCGTTGTTTGAATGGAAAAGTTTGACGCATAAAGGGTCAAAAGTTATCCAAGAATGGAAGTTATCGAAGGTCGGTAGTACTTGGTGACCAGTAGTATGAGATGTCGGAAATTTTTCTGTCTCTGTCTGTCCTTGTGGCCATGTCACTAGTAAGGGTGCTGGAGGTAAACGTTTTGTCTTGGCTGACGTTATCCGCCTGATAGTCAGGGACCCAAACCTTGGATTAACCACTAAGGAGGCTGTCCTATCAGCAGGCGCAAAGTACTGGGACTGCTGTATTGCCATTTGGTGAGTGGATCTAGACCATGCAGTAGTCTCTGGTGGGGCCTCTCGATGCCATACTAGTGGGTAATTGTTACGGCTTTACCTTTTCGTGTGCTACAAAAAAAAATTCCTGTCTTTTTCTCTCTTACTTTCCCTCTCTGTACTGCTCTAACCAAGTATGCCGACCTATTCCACAAATCTCAAAACCTCAACATGAAATATCTCCAGAATAAAAACTCGATAAAACCTAGAACCCAATCTTCCAACGTAGACCCCTACTACCAGGTCTCCTTCTCCAACATCAGGAGTCTACGTTCCAACCTTCCAGAGGTTGAAACCCAATTACAGGAGACGAAACCGGACATATTATTTCTAAGTAAAACTGGAATAGGGCCGACCACTTCCCTAGATGAGTTCATAATTAACGGATGCTTTAATTTAACATCTAAATCTGACCCCCAAGATCGTCATGGGCATGGAATATGTGCCTACATTAAGGATGGCTTCCCGTGTGGCAGGGATATCTCTAGAGAAGATCCTAATTTACCCTATATGTGCTTCAGGGTTGCACTTGCTTACACCACTGCATTTATATTTGCCCTCTATAGGCCCCACAACAGCGGAGTTACTATCTTTAAGAGCATATCTGAGAAAATAGACCACATACTGTCTTCACATCCCTCGGTTAACATCCACATCTGTGGTGACTTCAACGTCCATAACGTGGAATGGCTGACCTATTCAAATAAGACAGATGATGAGGGGAGGTTTTGTCATGATTTTGCCATTGCTTATGACCTCACTCAGATTGTTTGTGAACTCACCCGTGTGCCCGATACACCCGGTCAATATGCAAGCCTCCTAGACCTTTTTCTCTCAACTTCCCCTGAGCTATGTTCAAGTTCCGTTCATTCTCCTCTAGGATCCTCCGACCACTCCGTCGTATCAGTTAAGATAAAAACGGAATGTAAGAAGTCCCCAGACGTACCCCCCCACCGTACTGTGTACCGATACTTTATGGCTGACTGGGATAGCTTCCGTACATTCATATCTGATTTACCTCTGCACTCCATGTTTAAAAAGGAAGTGTCCTCTATAGTATCAGATCGGACCGAATGGTTAATTGTAGACATAGACCAAGTCATACCATCTAAAAAATTCCAACAAAAACCTAACAGCCAGCTCTGGTTCTCCCCAGAATGTGCTGCTACTATCGCGCACAGAAATCACTTTTTCCATAGCTACACACGTAATAGATGCACTGAGACTAAAGCTGCTTTCAGGTCTGCCAGCAACCACTGTAAAAGAGTAATAAAAAATGCAAGAGAGCTATATGCCCAGTCTGTTAAATCCAAGGTAGCTGATCAGCGGCTTGGTTCCCACCAGTTTTGTCAAATAACAAATAGGATCTTGAACAGAAGTGTGCGTTCTATCCCAACCATTACCAATGGACCAGAGGTCATCCCGTCAGCGTCAGACAAGGCCAAACTATTTGCAAAGAACTTTGCAGCTAATTCTACCCTATGCGACGAAGGCCATCAACTCCCCATATTTCCTCCTATAACACAGAACAAGCTAGGTAACATACAAATATACGTGCATGAGGTCCTCAAGCTAATAAAGAACCTAGATTCCAGTAAAGCAACAGACCCTGATGGCAACCACAATTATAGTGTTCAAAAAGCTTCAACCAGAACTTGCTCCCATACTTACGAAACTTTTTAAGCGCTGCCTTAAGAACAAGTGCTTTCCGACTCCCTTGAAGACCTCATCAGTTATCCCTGTATTTAAGAATTCAGGTGATAAGTCATCTCCCTCTCAGTACAGACCAATAAGTCTCCTGTGTGTTATGAGTAAGTTGCTGGAATCCATATTAAATAGAGAAATAGTCAACCACCTCAGCAGGAATAACCTTCTTAGTGACACACAATATGGTTTCCGCTCTGCAAGATTTACCGCAGATGTGCTGACGGTTATACCCCACAGGATTAGTGAATCTCTTGACAAAGGCTTCCTTTCTAGGGCAATTGCTCTTGACATATCAAAGGCCTTCGACAAGGTATGGCATAAGGGTCTACTTCACAAGATTTCCAGCTACGCTATAACTGGAAATGTTTTCTCAATCATTAAATCATTTCTCTCCGATAGACTCATAAGAGTAGTGGTAGATGGACAAAAATCGGAGGCCTGCAATATAAATGCTGGAGTCCCTCAGGGGTCAATCCTAGGCCCAACTCTCTTCCTGATCTACATCAATGACCTCCCTAAACACATACTTAAATCATTCGTTGACATCTATGCTGATGACACGGCCATCTACGGCAACACATCAAATGCTGTAAATGACAAAGTTCTCTCTGATTCTCTCTCCTCTGATCTCGAGCGCGTGGTTCAGTGGGGGAAGATGTGGCTGGTTACCTTTAATGCATCCAAAACCAAACGCCTATCCTTACATCATCAACGCTCTGATCCCCATCTAGAATCAATTGTGATGGATGGCTCTCGTCTGGGTGAGGCCCCGTGTTTTGACAAGCTTCTGGGTTTGACCTTTACTCCTGATCTGAAATGGAATACGTACATCAAGTCTGTTGCCAAGGTCGCTGGAAAGATGGTGGGATCCTTCTACCGCTCCAGAAGATATCTCACTACTGATGCAGTTCTCTATCTATATAAAAGCCAAGTACGTCCATGGATGGAATACTGTTGCCATATCTGGACAGGAGCTGCTAAAAACAGCCTATCCTGCCTTGACAGAGTACAAAATAGACTTCGTGGCTTACTGGGGGATGCCCTTTTCTCTACCCTGCAACCTCTCTCCCACAGAAGAGACGTTGCAAGCCTATCTTTGTTTTATCGTTATTTCCATGGCAGGTGCTCGTCTGAACTCCAATCTCTGGTCCCCCTCGCCAATCTTTCACGAAAAACACCCGTCTAGCTGAATCCACTGTGAAAAATTTCCCCCACTCTATATCTGTGCCTAAATCTAAACGCGAATTACATGAACAAAGCTTCTTTCTTAGAACTGCAGGCCTGTGGAACTCTGTTCCGTCTGCCTGCTTCCCACTGGACTACAACTTGGATGTCTTCAAGTCCAATGTTAACAAATTCCTAATAAACCGCCCCCTTAAGTAAACACTTCATCAAATCTCCACACTAACGTAATGTACTTGCAATAACCCTTATCCCTGAGTGGCCTCCTGGCCTTGATAAGTGGTGATCACTGTGTAAAAAAAAACAAAAAAACACGTGACTTCCGGGTGTAGATTTTCAGTCGGTTTTGATCGACGAGACTTTACGCCAACGAAAGCAACATGTCTCTCTGGTATTTTCTACGACTGTAGTATTTCTATTTGTAATAACATGTTCAAAAGTGTTTATCAACGGACGAATAGAAGTGGAGTTTACTTAAACGTTACACACCTTTACACACGCGTTAACATGTACACATCCGGGACCCAACACGTTGTAGCAGAGTATGTCGCAAGGAACATAGGACAAGTAATAAATCGACTCCTTTTTTTTGTAACAGCAACATATTTTAAGGGTAAAATAAATATTTCCCAAATAGAACTTGCTCGTACTCCTTCTCTCTGATCTTTGTCCTCTCGAACGTCATCGTTTTCTCCAGCGTGATCTCTTTCCTTTTTATAGTCGTTCTCTTTTTTCTTATCGTGACGTCATTTCACGGTTTGGTATTTGTATATAGTCGCCATACGCTCTGTTACGTTACCAACGTGTGTATAGATGTTTGTACAGGCGTCGATAAGTGAAAATGCAACACATGGATGCACGCCTCAGTCGATTTAATCGACTTTATGTCACATGCAGATTTCATTACATCATACTATGTCGATACTGGATCCAATGTTGGGCTCAATATTCATATTCCATCATAATTTTTCAATTAGTCCATCACTACAATCACTGAGAATATTTTCCATTGTCTTTCTAGGATTTCCATAATGAGCAGTTGTTCTTTATTACTGGTTCCAATTTGTGGTGGCTGTCCTTCCAACGTTCGCACTAGCTCGCACTAGCTCGCTTAAGGGCTACCCAGGCCTTACTGAAGAGATCGAATCCATGCGAGAGATGTTCTCTGGATTTTGAAATAGCATCGTTTTCATTCAATTTGTTGATGCAGTGATTCTGTATTCGTGTGGGGTCAAGACGTTATTTCGTTTTGAAACTGTTTCTAGATTGCGATCTGCTTCTTGGTTGTTCATTACCAGCAACGAGATGTTTTCTATCGGTTTTATGTTTGTGTTTTTGTATTCTTACATGGGCTTCCTTTCGGATATGTGTAGCTGCCCTGCCAGCCAATCAGTACACCGCTAGTAGTGGGGTTGGTCTTAGTATTCTAGTGATAGTGTAGCAATGTATTTTACATGACATATAAAGCGAAAACTCTATAATTTTATAAGAGAGACTGTTTCCTTCCGAATATAATCTACATTTTGAGTTCCATGCAAGTATGACACTATCGACTTCTATTAAGTGTAAGCAATCAAAACAAAAAAGGAAAAATCATAACAAAAAAAACGTTTATCAATGAAACAAATGTTATCTGAAGCTTAGTAGCAGTTTGACAAAAAAGTTCTTGCGGTTTTTAACTTTTACATTCAGATGAACATGTTTCGGCTCAAACAAAAAATTGTTGATTGAAATGAGCACCATCAGAATCAACACAACGCCAGTAAAAATCTTGCGTTCTGGTGGCGATGAAGTTGCTGGAGATTATATCACTTAAGTTGTTGAGGTGCTTGAAAACGTGGTAGTCAGTAGGTGAAAGATCTGGAGAATACGGCGGATGCGGCAAAGTTCGTAGCCCAATTTGTTAAACTTTTGCATGGTCAGTTTAGCAATGTGCGTTTGAGCATTGTTATGAAAGAAAATTGGGCTTTTTTCTCTTGACTAATCCTGAGTGTTGTTGTCGAAGTTTCTGATGCATTTCATCCATTTGTTGACATTACTTCTCCGTCATAATGGTTTCGCCTGCATTCAAAAATTTGTAACGGATAAAACCGGCCGCAGACTACCAAACAGTCAGCATTACCTTCTTTTAGTGTAACTCTGTCTTTGGGAAGTGTCGTGGAGCTTCGTCGGCTTCTTACCACTGAGCTGAACGTCACCGGTTGTCTAAAGAACCCACTTTTCACCGCAAGTCACAAGCTGGTCGAGAAATGGGTCTTTCTTGTTGCGTAAAAGAAGGGAAGATGACACTTCATAACGACATTTCTTTTGGTTGTCCTTCAATTCGTGAGACGCCCATTTATCAAGTCTTTTTTTTTCTTTCTTTCTAATCTCCCTCAAGTGGTTGGAAATCGTCGTATACCTTACGTCTAATTCAGAAGCAAATTCTCGAACAGCTGTGCATGTATTGGTTCCGACTAAGGCTCTTAATTGCTCGATGTCAACATCCGATGGCCAACCACTACACTCATCATCTTCAAGACTCTCGTCGCCGCCACGAAATTTCTTAAACCACCATTGTGATGTGCGTTCAGTAGTGGTTTCTAGGCCAAACGCTTCGTTGATATACCGAGTTGTTTCAGCCGTTTTTCGGCCTAGCTTGAATTGAAATAAGAAAATATTGCAAATATTTTTGTTTCTTTTTTTTTCTATTTTGCATTCAACGTTCTAAAAGGAATACATAATTGTTTTAAAACGAGTGTAACTTTACCGATTAGATAGAACGAAAAACGCTGCTTAAAATGATATATAAAGTAAATGTATTATAAAGGAAACTTTTTTTGAAAATACAACATTTTAAATCTGTGGCCACGGTCGCTGGGAAAATGGCGGGATCCTTCTACCGCTCTAGAAGATATCTTACTATCAATATAAAAGCCAAGTACGTCCAAGCATGGAGTACTGCTGGGTAGGAGCTGCTAAAAGCAGCCTATCCTGCCTTGACAGAGTACAAAATAGACTTCGTGGCTTGGTGGGGGATGCCCTTTTCTCTTCCTTGCAACCTCTCTCCCACAGAAGAGACGTAGCGAGCCTATCTTTGTTCTATCGTTATTGCCATGGCAAGTGCTCGTCTGAGCTGTATTCTCTGGTCCCCCCTCGCCAATCTTTTTCCAGAAACACCCGACTAGCTGAAACCACCGGCAATAATTTTCCCCACTCCTTATCTGTGCCTAAATCAAAACATAGATTCCATGAAAAAGCTTCTTTCTTAGAACTGCACGCCTGTGGAACTCTGTTCCGCTCGCCTGTTTCCCTCCCGACTTCAACCTGGATGTCTTCAAGTCCAACACAAACAAATTCCTGATGAACCGCCCCCTTAAGTAATGACACTTTATCAATTCTCCAATACTATTACTACACTATCCCATTGATTACTGTACACACAATAACCCTTATCTCCGAGTGGCCCTTGGGCCTTGATAAGTGGTGACCTCCATGTAAAAAAAAATAAAATAAAATAAATAAATCCAAATTAAAAATTCCGCAAGAACTTTCTTCTCAACCTAATATGGTGCACCTAAATAAAACACCAAATACACACGCATTAATTACATGAAGCAGAAAACTTTCTCACAAAATTACTTGATTCGACATTAAATAACTCGAAAAGGGTTGATATGACGTAGAACAGAAGCACCAAACCAAGATTTTACTGAGGCACACGCAATAGTCAATCCCAATACTTTTGTAAAATGGAAGGATTTATGGCCTAGTTGAAACTTTCTCATTAGCTTGACATCCGAGACTAAATGCTTTCGTAGAATATTGGGTTACTCGAAATATGTTTACATGGTTATTCAGGTTTGTAGACTGGAGTTGACCCCATGGTCAGTTGAACGTATGTACGATAAGCGGCTAGCTAATTGCTTGATCTGCTGATGTGACTGGACAGATAGTTATAGGAGATGGGAGATGTAGTAAATTGTGATAAACGGATGATAATGTAGCCATGTTGAATAATAAGCGTTTAAATCTTTGTGAGGATGAAACTGTCAATCAAGAAAGATGTATCCATCTCTTATATAAAGGGCTGTTTTGTGTGTATCTATGTCTAGTTAAAAGTAAAAAGCTATAAAACAAACACCCACAAAGTTGGTACTTTTTTATCAGTGTTGGCCTGGATGAATAATATCTAAAAATTAGGGAAAACATTATTCATAATCTAGGGTTTAATTGGTTTCGTCGGTTGTTTCAGTGTTATTATGTATTAATTTGTAAATAAAATGCCGACTTACTCCACGGAGAATCTATTACTTAAAGGAGAGTGTGTGTATGTGTGTGTCCAGGTAGAGAGGAATATGCTGAGCGGAGAAGTAAGAGTGTATTGGGAGAGAAAGGTAAATAGACGGATAGAGAGGAGTATAGAGATAGAAATTTTAATAGAAACATATTTGATGCGGGCAACACCGGATAGCCCTGATAGTAAAATGTATAATCATGATTCAGTTATTGTCGTCTACGATTCTGTCACGTGTGTTATCTTTGTGTAACTCTCAAACAGCTAGTCATCTTAGAATGGCCGTTACTACCTATTACAGTTATAGTTTCCTTATTGTAACATTGTCGTTACATTTAACACACGAACCTTACGTTGTGTATACAAGTCTCGCAAAGAAACAAAAATAAGAAATTCGACAACTTTTTTTTTTAATTTCAGTTGGAAGAAAAGTCATTCATTACCGATCATTTCCACACCAAGCCGCCTGACATGTATTTTCCAAACCAGCGATAATGTGATCGCATTCCTGTGTTTTACCTCGGAATCTATTAACGGTTTCTTACTCTTACCAGTTGTTTTGTTTATAATTCGTTCCGTTGTAAACGGTCGTCCGAAAGTCTTTTTAAACGTTTGGGGGATAAATAAGTCTTGCATCTTTTTTAAAAAGTCCTTGTCGAGCCGTTACGTGGTCTAAAAAAAACTGCTGCAATAAAAATAATAATAATTTGATTGCAAAACATCCACGCATGTTTGCAGACACCACTGACTTTAGTTGCGGAAAAAAATTAGAAAATAAACGACGGCAACCAAATTTGATCGTCTCTGAAAATATAACAACATATGCTTTTGTTCGGAGAGTTTGCAACGATATCATTTAAGCGAACCACTCACCCTCTCAGAATAGTTGGGGTGTAAATGTCAGAAGGATATATCTGAAAATAAACGTAAATAATATTTAACCGCTTATTTGGTCCTCGTAGTTGTGTTAAGTCACAGAATACCGATGGAATGTGAAAACATTTATAGTGTAGCCTTCAACTTTCTCGTTGGTATGAAATGCAGAACTTGATCCTTTCACCGACACCTGACATTTCGTTTGCTGCTCGCTTTTTGAGCATGGAAAGATAATCTCCTAAAGTACGGATGACTAGCGGTGCCAGAAATAAAATAACTTCAGAAAATAAAAACTAAATAAATACGAAAGGTAGTAATCTAATCAAAAAATATATAAATATTATAATAACATTATAACGTATGAAATAGAAAGGGGAATATAGAGTGTTTATTTACATTACATTTTAAATTCTTTGAATATTTATATATCAGACTGTTGCATAAGTTCCTGCGTTTCATAAAATTTTTTGTTCTAAAACATGTCTTGATATTTGGCAAAGTGTTATATATCATTAGAAAGCACGTATTCTGTTCTACAAGATAATGGTCATCGTTTTTTTGCTCATGTATTTTTTTTTTTTTTCGTTTTTTCAGAACCGTCAAATGGATTGTCAAGTAGATTTAAAAATCACATTTTCGACACCTCTTTCTTTTCGCCTCAAATCGAGATCAAAAGCGAGTGAAGTGATCAAGGATATTTATGCCGTATATGGAGAAAACGCTATAGCTTAGAATACTGTTCGAAATTAGTTTACCTGATTCAAATACAGTGATTTTCACCTCAATGACGCTCTTCGTTCCGGAAGACCAGTCAAAATAGAAGAAGACCAACTCGGGGTTCTTTTAAAGGAAGATGGCTATCAGACATGTAGAGAGTTGGGTGAAAAGATGAAGATGTGGTTTTGTGGCAATTTCACGCCACCTTCAGTTGATGGAATTCTCACAAAAACTCGGAGCTTGGGTCCCATTTGAACTTACTTTTGCTGTTAAAATTCTTTGATTTGCTTTTAAAAACGGCGGGAACTCATGCAACAACCTAATATATAATACTTTGCAAAGATTTTTTAAATGACTTGGATGCCGTCAGCTAGAATCAAAACTAAAACATTTAGCGCTCCAGCCACGTTCGCTACCGTTTGAGCTAACCCGATAGATAGATAGATAGATAGATAGATAGATAGATAGATAGATAAGAGTGTTATAAAATTAAACTTTTAAAATATTGACTATGATTAGTTTACGCATGCGCAAACTAATAGAAATTTCGGCAAAATGAAATGAACATTTTGCATTTCAACTTGCCGACTTCTGTATGCGCTATTCATCCATCAAAATAAAAAGTTTACGTGTTGTGAACCATCCTTGCTTTATGTTTACTATTTACTTTTAATTTCAGTGTTACATGACCAGTAACCTGAGAGTTTATCGGTTACATATTTACGTAGACACATACACATACATACATCTACTGGTTTATTTATATCATTATTAGTGGCCCTGCTGCTTTTTAACAGCGTTGGAGACTAGGGTTCTCCAAATTGTAGTTTCCCGTTGCTTACTGTCTTGGTTTGGGAGTGCATCTCTTATTGTGATTTAAAAGCGCCCCCAGATACCAACCTGGAAATTTCTACGACTCGGCGCGGTACATACAGCGCCTAGCCTTCCGAAATGGTCGCCCATCTGATATTGGCCAGGCTCATCGTTGCTTAACTTCGGTGACCTGGCGAGAACCGGTGTATCAATGCGATTGCGCCGTATTATTTATGTAGACGAGAAAAATTAATATTGTTTGGGTGAATGTTTGACTATTAAATATAATTTAGTTCATCCTCCAATGAAGGGATAAACGCTGTGCGTCTAATTTTTCCAACTTTACTAGTAAAATTTTATTATGACGTGCGAACGATAAAGTGAGAAAGAAGGAAAGGTGATCATTCTAGTATTTAATAAGATTAAAGCTATGTAGTAAATTGAACAGCGATAGGTTTGTTCACATCACATTTAAACTTCTGCGTTTAAGTAAAGTCAGGTGAAGGGAAACAGGGAGGGAATTCCAAAGCCTAGTAGTCCGAGAGAAGAAACTATTAAAGTAGAAGGCTTTACAGCATCTATGGATCTCAAGAATAAATAGGATGGGATTTTGCTTTTTGTCAAGTTAGTCGGAGGTATTTACATCCGGGGGGGGGCATAAGCGCTAAGAGTTCATCAGAGCACATTCCGTTAAATTACTTGCAAGACATGCACAGGGATGTGGCGATTAGAGCTTGGGTGATAGTGCGGCAACTGTTAGCTTTGAGACTCTTTTTTGAACCCTACCTAAGGAGGGAAGACTAGTGGTTGATGCATCAGTCCAGATGTGACAACAAAATTCTAAGTGAGAGGAACTACAATTCATATGTAAATTTATATTCATTTTCTACATAAAAATAAATATTTGTAAATTTTACAAAAAAAAAATGACTTGGTTTATTTAACACTAGTAGAGCTAAACGGTGTTGCACGCGGCTATAAGAAAACGAAATAGAATATATTAAAACACATCTTTATATATTATTTATATATATTATATATTAACTATCTTTTATATTTAAACTATCTTTGTGCCTCTCTCAATCTGTCTCTCTGTCTTTCTCTCTTTCCCCTTCATCGTTTTTTCCACATCCCTTTTCTGTACTCCTCTTTCATCCCTGCCCAACCCATTGCTCTCTTATTTGTTTTCATTATCGAAAAAAAATTACGATGTAACCATTCACCCCGTCTTCTTTGTATAATATACTAGCGGGAAGGGGGCTGCGTTGCCTGGTCGTAAAATACGGTTAAATAAAAAAAATAATAAACGGGACTTTGGTGCCATCTTATTGTGTTATTAAAAGAAAAAAAACTGCCACGTGGTGGACGGGCGTAAGAAAGTTGAAATTTTTAAAAGATAGGAGAAGGGAAAGGTTATTAAAAGGAAAAAATGCCGCGTGCTGCGCGCGAACTTGCAAAACTTATGTTTGTAAGCGAACACGTTATTGATCGGCCCACGACGCTACAGATGTTATCACGTTCCAAATTTAACTTTTTAAAATGAAATAGGAAATGACCGTTCGCGCATGCGCGATTAACAAATAGCGTTGAAACCAAAATTTTTATCTTACCCCCCCCTTCAAACAAAACAACATTTCTACATGAAATAATACGATCTTTTCTAATTTTTCGATATTATGTGTTCGAGAGATCGTTCTTTCTAACGATACAAGGCTCACGCCTGTTCGATGCGGATGACAAAATTCTTTAGCGAACATACAAACACACAATCACACTAACTAACACACAGACGACTGAGATTTATCTAATAGACTGGCGGAGGTACCCGGGGTTGCCCGGGGGGTTTGTAGGCGTGTGTGTTGGGGGGGGGAGTAAATCGGAACAAAAAGGAAACTTAACGATAGCGATTTCAAAAATGGAAAAATGGGTGGTTGGTGGTAGGTAGGCTCGAACCTGGAGCCTTGAGGCCAATAGGCTGAGCCTGAACACTTGCGCTACGGCGACAGTGGCAATGTAAGAGCGATTAAAAAGTGAAAAGTTAAGTGAAAGAAGTTTGATTGACACCGGGATGTTTAATGAGGTCATCACGGGAGCGTTACGACGACGTAAGCAACGGCTATTCAGCAGTGAATAGTTTTAGTGCGGGACAGTTTTTAATGATTGTTTTTTTTTAAGGAAAAGCGGCTCCCCCGTTTATTATTAGGGGAGGAGTAATATAGTAATTGTCTGATATGACGGCGAACCCGACATTGATCAATCGAATCGAGTTTGGCTTCTTTTTTTTAATTATTATATCGAAAAAAAGAAAGCAACACGCGACGATCCAAAAATGTGGAATATTTAACGTTTCAAAGTCGGGCGACCCCCGTTGTTAAGTTGTAGATATTACGATTCAGAGGTCATATAAAAAGTTTTAAGAATGAGGGAGCCGAGCGAGCAGCCCCAGAAAAAAAGCCTTTTGCGGACATACACAAAAAGTGCACATACATACATACATACATACATACATACATACATACATACATACTCATTTTCGCTTTTATATTTATAGATAACATTGGAACTTGCTGAACCCCCTCTTAATAAAACCTGACCCAGTTGACCCCTAAATAATTAATAACTTTCTTTTTTAAATTTTAGGTGTTATTCATCCAAGACAACGCCGATCAAGAATATACCAACTTTATGGATGTTTATTTTGTAGTTTTTACTTTGGGTTGTACATACACACATATTCCGCACACGCCAACATACACATACATCTGCTATTTATATAACTTCAGCGTAAAGTCTCCGAAATCAAGAGGCTCTTTTCTGGAGGTAACACTTAATATCTATAGGCGACTAGCAAGGAGATCCGACGTTACCCGGAACTGAAGGACGATATTTCACACTCCCATATTTTTATTGTCATCGAATATAGTGAAATTGCCCTTTTTTATTAAATTGCTGTACACCGATAGGAAGTTTCACATGCCTCCCCGCAGTGAATTAGTCTACAATACATTGTAATCTACATTGCATTGTATGGAATATACTGTTGATTTTATAAAATTATTTTTATTTACAATAGCTTGAATTAACGTTTAAAATGCAAAAGCCAAGTATTATGCTTCAATTGTGCTTTTAGCAGAAACATTCATTTCGAACACATCCCTGTCATATCAAAGAACCTACTGTTGGTGCTATATGCTTGGCCTTACTGCTTGTGCGGTGATAATGGTTTGAATTTAAGTTTAAATGAAAAACATCAAGTATCATAGTGCAACTGTGCTTTTAACAGAAATATTTATTTCGATATCTTCCCTATCATATCAAAGAACCTACTGTTAATTTTATATGTCTGGTCTTCAGCTTGTGTGGTGATAAAACTTCTCAAATGCACTTGCGATGTTAGGCTGTGTGTGTGTTAACTTTTGTCAAAATAGCCTGTTCCATCATCGGATTATTTTGATTATCGATTATCGATACTTATTGAATACTTTCCGAAACAAAACCTACCTAAGAACACTGCCAGGCACATAAAGTACCTTCGTATTAAATTTCATAAAAACCGGCTCGGCCGTTTTCGAATGCATAGAGAACGAACTCACCAAGAATTCCTTTTTTATTTTTAGTAGAGATACAGAGATATCCGAGTGTTCAACTAAAGTTCTCCTTTTTAGTTCTCAAATGTTTAGTTAGTAAAAAAAAAAAGTGAAATACATTCATTTTCTTGGTCTTAACGCATTCCCAGACAAGAATTCATCTAGTCTGGTGGAATATTCAGCTATATGCTGCTACTTGTGTTAGACACAGCAGGGCAACGCCGAAGGTAGTCGACGGTTTTTATAATCGTTGTAATATTTGTAAAAATAGAATGTTATCATAGCAAAAAAAATATTTACTGAGACAATTATTTATGTTAAGATGTTTTTAAATTAAAGAATGCAAAACAAAAACAATAATTAAAATAGATTGACTTCTAGAGTTTGATGACTCTTACGTGGACGTCATTATGAAGTGATGTGGACTTTAGGTAGAATTTTGGGGAAAATACGATGATTTGATGAGTCAGAAATTGGAAGCGAAAGCGTATTGGGGGTGAAAGAAAGCAGATCGAGTCGAACGGTGATGGCTATCAAGACCAGAAGCAGCTTTCCAATGAGGGAAACATCGGAAATAAAAGTTGCTGAAAAAACAACCTGAGATTTGTTTATTCATTTGGATGAATCTTCTTTGCAGCTTTTGACGAGAATCAGTCAAACAAGATCAAGGACGGATCAGGTATGTTTCTCTGATTGGTCCGATGTTACAACTCCAGAGAACTGGTATTTGTCCCTTTTGTTGCATGTCCGTTGTTAAAATGTATTTGTTGTCATAATTTTTATACCACTAGACATTATATGAGTTAGACACACGTACGTAAAGTTGTATTTTGTATTGTTCTTTGTGAGAAGAGTAAGAGTCTTAGTGAGAGATTAGAGTCTTAATCATGTTGTTGGAAGAGATGTTAGTTATTATATACATTCATTGTGAGTGTTCATATTGTTGAGATGTTCATATTGTAAGAGATGTTCATATTGCTGTAAGATTCATACGTCTTAAAGATGTTCATGTTGTGAGAAGAAATGGGATGGAGATATTAACAAGTATATATAATGAGAGAGTGCATATAAATACGCTTTGAGAGCTGATTCGATATCTAGACAGATAGACCGAAAGATTGGCATTTATGCTTTTGACAGTTCTGTATGAAACGGGAGTGTTTATATAACATAAATAGTTTGACAGATATTCTTTCTAACACATATTTTTAGATGATGATTTTATCAAATGGTTCTTATACATAAATGGACAATACCTTTTCTCGTTGTAATGATGAACACAGAAGACGGCAGTTATGAAAAACATGATGATCATTTATTTCTTCCGGTCAATGGCTTTGCATCCAGGAATTCAAAGTTTCTTTACATCTTCTTCTTCTTCTTCTTCTTCTTCTTCTTCTAAAACCCTCTCGCTTCCAGACGGTGCCAAGGTTCGGTCTGAACCTCTCTTGACTCTTCGACTCCCTCTAACTCTCTCTCTCTAACTCTAACTTCGAACTCTTTCCTATATTGAGAAATCACATGTATGTCTGGCCAACGTGACTATAATTCACGTGTCATCAACATGCGCGATTTTCACGTTTTTGAAACGTTCTGATGACCAGGAAATTTCCCAATTTCCTTTGTGGTTTTATAAAGGAATTTAACCTATTTATCTAATTCATATAACCCATATTTTATTATTCATTCTACTTAACCATGTGCATAGTTTCCAGCCAAATTTGTATTTATCAAATATTTTATTAGAATCAACAATTTACTGAACATTCCATTTAAAACCTATTGTTCTTTAAAACTTATCTCCAGGGTTCGATTCCCGTTTTCTCTGATTTTATTTTCATTTACTAATTCTCTTTATTTTTATTTACATGAAAAAGGGGACAAGCTTTTTACATGTAACATCCCTTCCTTTCATATTTAAAAAAAATATATATGCATTTTTAAATTTAGTACATTTTTTTTCTATATCTACACAACCCTTGGCTAAGAAAGATCAGGATAAAAAAAAATCCTTTAGTCAGCCTTTTCCAACTGACTTCACAATTATTATTATTTATTTTATTTTGTTTATTTTTTTTTTCTTTATTAGATCAGACCCTCTCTGATCTTCTTGGCATTACTTTTTGGGTGTAGGGTATTCCTCCCCTGATCCACGTCAGCTGCTTTAACCAGCCACCCTTATGCCGTAAACTAGAGGTCTCACTTTACCTCTTTCAAAATTGACGACTCCTTTCGTCCCAAAAGTACCTTGATCGTATCCTCTGCCCGGTTGTTCTATTAAGTATGGCTTTGTTTCCATTTTTAACTATCTTATCTTCTTGGGACATACTCAAAGCTCATTTACTTAAATCTTTGTGGTTGGCTTCTAAAGTTTAAGATATACCTTTTTTCACACTGATTCACTTGGATTTCCTTGCTTGGGCTCTTGGAACTTGATGAAGATCTAGAAAATATTAGCCTTAACTAACACCTTTTGCGCCACAGTACCTATTTACGCACTAAATTCTATCTCATAGCCCGATTTTTGTGATTTTTTCTTTTCTCTCGCCAGAGCTTCCAAGATCCAGCAGATATATCCCACATTCATGCGTCTCTAAAAAAAATATAAGGTTATATCTTCTTACGTAGCTACGGTATATTTTGCTTTTCTCTCACCTCATTAAGCTATATGGGATTAAGCTTCGGGCTGTCATAGCCCTTTTTTCATAAGAATTCTCGTATCCTTTCTAACGCTGTTTTAATTAATAAAGCCAAGTTTTACCTCCTGCTTGGACTCGTCACGTACGACCAGCTTTTTTTAAAAGCACTTAATTACCACAGGTTCCCATCTGTATTTTTCGAATTAGGAGCACTTCTTGTGCTTATCATCTCCCTACCAAGTTACTCTTCTTGGGAAAAATTTTATGGGATCATAAAAAATCAATTGTCAAAAAAATATATCTTTCTTTCGGCTTATCACATCTGAAAACTCTCTAAATACCCATTTACGTAATTTATTTTGTCCCACTTCTAAAAGTCTAACTGATTTCTAAGCCAACCATTCGTCTTAATTAGTCTTATTTTCTCCTAGATCATTTTAATTCTAATGTATCTATCTAATAATGACTTTGAATTCCTGTCGCAAAAATAAAAACATTACATTTACATACATTTAAGACATTTTGCAATATAAAAACATTTTCAAAAAAATACGTTACATTATACATTTCAAAGTCCGTTAACACAAAACAATAAATTGCCCTTTTTAAAGACAAAACAATTAAAACACACAAAAAGCAGAAAAGTTCAACCATGAGCAAAAAATTAATTTTCATTTCTGCGTATTTCATTCTATTTTATAATAACACAAGATTTTAAAAGTACCTTCGACACAAAATTGTTACAAATGATTGACAGCTTGAACTTTAAACAAAATCTGCTTTGACCCCATTTACAATAACATTACTGACACACATTTATTTTGTTGTGTGTATGTGTACATATATATATATATATTCATTTCAATGAATTATGCACGGTGACTTATTCTTACAACTATTTTTTTTCCATTCATTTCTACTGGTTTCTTTTGCGGCATATCGGCCTTTTTTTTATTTTTTCTTGTATACTTTGTTCCTAGTGTGTATGTGTGTGTTCAATTTTTTTTTCTTTTTGTTTTCATTCATCTCTACTACTTTTTTTTTTACATGGGTGTCACCACTTATCAAGGCCCAGAGGCCACTCGAGGATAAGGGTTAATAGGTATACATTAGTCATTGTGATTTTAGCATAGTAAACAGTGGGAATTTTGTAACTTGGACTACTTAGAGGGACGATTCAATTAGAACTTGTTCACATTGGACTTTTTCTTTTTTTTTCATAGGTATCAACACATTATCAATGCTAAGAGGCCACTCAAGGATAAGGGTTAAAGAGTGTACAGTAGAAATTGGGCAATATAATAATCATTGGTGATGAAAATTTGTTAAATTTGATAACTTATATGGAACGGCTCATCAAGAACTTATTTACGTTAGACTTGAAGACAACCATATTGTAGTCAGCCGGAAAGCAGGAAAACGGAAGACAATTCCACAGGCGTGCAGTTCTAATAAAAAAGCTTTGTTCATGGAATCTACGTTTAGGTTTAGGCACAGATAAAGAGTGGGGGGAATTATTGATAGTGTTTACAGCTAGACGAGTGTTTCTTGTGAAAGTTTTGCGAGGGGGGACCATAGATTGAAGCTCAGTCGAACACTTTCCATGAAAATAACGATACATCAGAGACAAACTCGCAACATCTCTTCTGTGACTACTATTCTTTTGCGGCATATCGGCCTTTTTTTCTAATTTTCTGGTATACTTTGTTCTATTGTGTGTATGTGTGTTCATTTTTTTCTTTTTTTTTACTGCGTATGTGTGAATGCTTCTCTTTTTTTTCTTATTTGTTTTATTTCGTTTTGCATTTTTTCTTTTTCGCATTCTGTGATCGTCTAGTATTCTTTCCGTGGTATTTTTTTATATATACTCGACACTTAAACATTGTGTTTTATCCGTGGTAACGCCAGTTTCTTTGATGTCTAATAGGTAATTCAACCACACCCCCGTCGATATACACATTAAATCTACTAACAATTTATTACTTATGAAGGCTGAATATTCCATCAACATGTTTACTCAAAAATAGCTTTTTTAAGGTAAGCGCTTTTTATATACACACATATATTTTATATACACACAGATTATCACATATCAAGGCCCGGAGGCCACTCGATGATAAGGGTTAATTGTGTGTATTGTAGATATTGGGACAGTAGCGTAATAATCGTTTGTAATGAAAAGTTAGTATAATTAGATTATTTACGAGACGGTTCAATAAAAAACGTGTTTGCATTGGACTTGAAGACAACGATATTGTAGTCAGTTGGAAAGCAGATGAGCAAAACAGAGTTCTACAGATTGGCAGTTCTAGGAAAGAAACTTTGTTCATGGAATCCACGTTTAGGTTTAGGCACCGATAAAGAGTGGGGGGCTTTATTGATACTGATTTTGGCTAAACGAGTTTTGTTTTTTAAATAAATGTTATATGTAAATAAAAAGTGTCATTACTTACACCAGGGTTCGAACTCGGATCTCTAGGTCTGAAATGGACAGCCGTTATTTAATTTTGTACTATCAACAGAGATGTCGAATATTATAGTTCTTTTGATTATCAGTTTCAAAAGAGATGCGATGGTGGCTAAGTGGTTAACGACACGAACTGACAACCTTGGTGTGCCAAGTTCAAATCTGTTTGGTTTCCGCAGAAACATTTTCGCTTAGGTGGTCCATCCTATAAGTATCGGATGTCTTTCTAGAAAAAAGGTCTTACTAGAAATATGCCGGGGAAGCCAATGCCAATAATAGAATCATCTGGTTCATAAAAAAAGAACGCATATACGAAAGTTAAACTAAACTTTCTTATGTTTCTAAATTTTTTAGATGCGGGTGGATTCTTCGGAATCTTCGGACTATTGTTTTCATCTTGAATGTGATTTAAACGCCGTTTCAGTCGATGTAACCTCGAACCTTCTTCACATGTATCTTGTTGAACTCAGAAACCTTTCTGTCAAACTCAGGAATCTGCACGAAATTTTGAACGGAACCCTTTTATTTAATCTACGAGGGTAGCATGCTCTCGTTCTGTCAGCCATGACTAAGTAGGCATCATAAATAATTTACAATTGTATTTTGTGTGTCGCCTTGCTCACACTGAAGATTGAACATTCAACTACCAAGAAAAGCGTAACAACTGAATTTACCAAGTACTTCATCCATTACGCCACGGGTAAATGAAAGCAGATGTCCAAAGAATCCGAATAATGCGAATAAAAACTTTCCCCTTAGTTTGAACTTCTTCGCTTGATTCCTTTCGTCGACGCTCGACCGTTTGTTACCAGTTACTTTCTGAACACACCTGAATCATATCTCTGAAAGTATGGATGGACAGTGGTGTCAGCAATAAAATTCGTATCCCAAGAATAAAATACAAAAAAAAAAAAAAAAAAAAATTCTTCTTATCCAAAAACAACGATTCTCTTGTTTTGATTTCATGCCAGACAATAATAAAACTAGGAGGAAATGAGATGTTGGAATTTTACCGAGCCTGGAAGTATTTTTAGAGCAAATCGGGAGAAGGTTCTAGTGCCTATTATCTTCCTTAATACCTACCTACTTGTCTGCCACACAAAGAAACAAATCGTATCGGTTAGGACACCTGCTGTTGAGACACCGTTATCGCTAAAGTAAATAGTATTGAGTCACCACTTATCCTGGCCAAAAGCCACTTGAGGATAAAGGGTAATAAGGAAATGATTCTCAACAGAAATATTAGGAACAGTCAATGTTATTAACTTTTCCTTTTTTTTTTCTTTTTTATCATTTTGTTCTGGCTGGGGATGGAGCAGCCTACCGGATGCTAGACATTCACCCGCTATCTCAGACATTCCAACCAAGAGATCTTTTTAAGATTCTAACCGCCCCTGTAAGTGCAATTGTTTGTATCTGTCTTGCACTTAGTTCACCGGGTATATTTGCTAAGTAGTTTTTCAAATTCTTTTTCATTAGTTCGGTTGCTCCTATCGTTACTGGAATGATGGAGATCTTCCTAAAATTCCAGTTTCTTTTCATGTCGTAAATAAGTTTGGCGCTTTTTATGACACATATTTCTAAACATTATATTCGTAGATGCTTATGTTGCTGTAATATCCAGGGAATCAGTCTCGCGGTCATGTGTTCCACTAGTGGAAAGCCATTGCAAAGAGATTGCCACCTGGCATGAAGGAAGAAAAAAAAAGTAAGTTGTGGTATCAAGGCAAGTTTTGTTATGATTGTCGTACAATGAGAAAATAGAGATTGGAGCTCGGTCGATATTGCGTCAGTTTATAGACAGGAATCCACCTCTGACAAGGATCGTTATAAAATTAATCTAAATCAGAATCATCGACATTTCTTGGTATGGCGAAGCAGCAGGCTAGTGACAATAACGAATCCTTCTTCCCATCTGAGGGGGTAATTCATGGGAGGATGATATTGAAACAAGCAGAACCGTATTCTGCTCTGATTTTTTTTAGGCCGGAAGAATTTTAAAAAGTATATTGAAAGTAAATAAGCGAAATAGATTCTTTAGTCTTTCGTTTGTATTTTGGTTAAGAGCATCTTTTCTAATACTTCGTCATTTCCGACATCGGTTCGTAAAGAAGAAACCCTTCTAGACTGACGAACTTGTAACACTTGTGCCCCTTCAACGTAAATACCTTCGACTAACCTGACAAGCAGCAAAATCCAACCCCTTCACTGTAGAGGTGCTTGAAAGTTTTCTACTCTAATAATTTCTATCCGCGAATTGCTAGACTTTGGAATTCCCTACCTGTTTCCTTCTCCGCTGACTGTATAACATTCAAAAATTAAAATGTAATGCGAACAGATACCTCGCTGCTCCACATAATGTCTGTGTAGGCAAGGCTCAAGCATCAATATATAGGGTGGAACGATAAATTTGTCGCCTTAAAGAAAAAAACATTACAGCTTTATTTTAAAATTTTAATTGAAAAAAATCAATTCAGGTAACTTGATTATGTAGTAGAGCTAATATCTATTCAATGTAACTGCCTTCAGCTGTAATCACCGCCTGGATACGGGTCCAGAACTGGGAGCATGCCGCATCCATACGCGCCGACAGGAGCTCGGCGAATTGTCAGCGAATAGCGGCAATCAGGCTGGCTTTTGTGCTGTGGGAGGTCATGTTGGTGATGTTCTTGACATATGACCAAACGAAGTAGTTCAACGGGTTCACGTCGGGGAAGGAGGGTGCCAGTAAAGAAGGGTACAAAGTCGTAGCACTTTTTCTGAAGCCAAGGAGATCACCACACTCTTTAGCACATCCAGGTACATTTTGCTGTTGACTTTCAAGCCGACTGGGAAGATGTGAGGTGGTATGATGTGGCCTTCACTTGAAACCAAACCAAAAACCATAACCGTAGGCGGCAACTTAGTTTTTATCACCCTAGGCACGTTCCTGTCATTCGATGCATTTTGAGGGTTTTAGCAATGATCCTGTTGTCATAACTGGGATCGGTAGAGAGCATGAGTTGTACAACGGCGCATCTCCGATCTCGCTCGTTGAACATTGTGTCCCTTTTAGGGATGATATCGCTTTTGGGGTTTGTACATAACTGGCCAACTAGTAGATGGCCTGCAGCAAAAAACAAAAAACGGTTTTCATCAAATGGAAATGGAATCATCTTTTCCATGACGACAATTTTATCGTTCCACCCCGTAAGACCGGATTTTTTGGAGGCTTGGTGCTGTATAGTGTGCATGCTTTAATTACGTGTTCGTTCCTATTCAAGAGTGTTAAACATTGGCTGGGTACACCCACTATTATATAAATCGGTTAGTTGAAATAAAAAGGAAATGAAAGTTTAGTTGGGGTCAACTTGTTGAACACGAGGTAAGGACTTACTGCAGGAATTATTAGAAATGAATGTGACCTCACATGGCTCAAAGAAAGAGTGAGTGAGGGAGAGAAGTCTGCACTACACGAATAATTGTGTTCATTTGTAATTAAAAAACGATTATCGATAACTCTGTGTCTCCCCCATTTCACAATTGGTCAACTAGTAGATAGTCTGCAAAAAAAAAAACAAAAAAAAAAAACGGTTATCGTCAAACAGAAATGAAATCATGTCGCCACTAGAACGACAATTTTATCGTTCGACCCTGCATCTTGTTTAGGGTTAATAAGAATAACATATATATATATATATATATATATATATATATATATATATATAGAGAGAGAGAGAGAGAGAGAGAGAGAGAGAGAGAGAGAGAGAGAGAAATAATGAGACCCTGATTAACATAGTTTAGATTTACTGAAAATAAGAGGCAAATACTTGTTTACTTTTGTTCTTTGTGGCTTGTGTGTGTTTGTGTGTTTGTGTGTGTTTGTGTGTGTGTGTGTGTTTGTGTATTTGTGTGTGTTTGTGTGTGTGTGTTTGTGTGTGTGTTTGTGTGTTTGTGTGTGTTTGTGTGTTTGTGTGTGTGTGTTTGTGTGTTTGTGTGTGTTTGTGTGTGTGTGTGTTTGTGCGTTTGTGTGTGTTTGTGTGTGTGTTTGTGTTTGTGTGTGTGTGTGTTTGTGTGTGTGTTTTTGTGTGTGTTTGTGTGTGTTTGTGTGTGTGTGTTTGTGTGTGTGTGTTTGTGTGTGTGTGTTTGTGTGTATGTGTGTGTTTGTGTGTGTGTTTGTGTGTGTGTGTTTGTGTGTGTGTGTGTTTGTGTGTTTGTGTGTGTTTGTGTGTTAGTGTGTGTATGTGTGTGTGTGTGTGTGTGTGTGTGTGTGTGTGCGTGCTTTACAGCTGTCCGGCTTTTAAATGTCTGAAACAGCTACATGGTAGGCAGCTCGGTATTCCCGTTTTCTACTTAAAAAATTTTGGTTAATGTTTTCTTTTTTCATCCTCATATAGATAAATTCTTTTTTTAAAAATTGAAGACTTTTGAGAAATCGGATTATACAAGTGTAAATCTATCTCTATTTAACAATTTTAGTTAAGACTTTCTCTTTTTTTTCCTTTTCTTTTCATCCTTATATATATAATTCCATCTTCATCTATGAAAATCAAACCTGAAGTAACTCTCATAGCTCAAAGGTGAAATATGATCCATAGCTTAAACAATTAAGCTTACTTCCCGTTTAAAAACGCAACTGCTGTCAGCTATTAATTATGGAAAATAACTTAATTTAAATATAAATTAAATTAAAAATAAATTAAATTAATCAACTTTAAATAATATTTCTAAATAGAACAATATAAGCAATTCTATTGCAATAAACCCATCCAAGCAAGAGGACCAGATGTTATAATAGTTAACAAGAAGGAAAACTTCTGTCAGATTGTAGATTTTGCCATTCCAGCAGCCATAGAGGTAAGAGCAAGGAGAGAGAAAATCGGAGCAAATGCACGGAACTGGCCAGGGAGCTCAAAGGGATCTGGAAGATGAAGAAAGTCCTGATAACACCAATAATAGTATGAGTACTAGGAACAATACCGAAATTTTTCGAAAAAAGAATGGGAGAGATTGAAATCAGACAGGTGGCTGATAAGATACAACAGATAACAATAATGAAAATATTAAGGAAAACCCTTGAAAGCAGAGACGAACACATGAGCTACAAGTACAAACAGGCCATACAGAAACTACAGATGTAAAACACAAATAATTATTACAAAGAAATTCTAAGTTAACACCCCTGCTCCTCTGTCTTCCGCCCCTTTTATTCCTTTGTTTTTTTGTTTTTTGTTTTTTTGTTTTTTGTTTTTTTGTTTTTTGTTTTTTTGTTTTTTGTTTTTTCGTGTGTCGCAATAAAAAGGCGCCACACCAAATAAATGAGGGTCAAGGAAGATGGAAAGACCGTGGAGAGAGAACACTAGCCAGATCTCCGCTGGATGGGTGCAAAGAGGACTATCAAAAAAGGCAAAACTTATTTTGAAAAAAATGTAATGTTTATTTTTAGCGGCAACGAACTTTAAATTAAATTAAATCACAGAAAAAAAAATATTTTTATTATAACAATTTTGTAGTGTATTAAAAAAAAAATTATTATACAAATATGTCGTGTATTAAAAAAAAAATTTTATTATACAAATATGTAGTGTATTAAAAAAAAAATTTTATTATACAAGTATGTAGTGTATTAAAAAAAATTTTATTATACAAATATGTAGTGTATTAAAAAAAAATATTTTTATTATAACAATTTTGTAGTGTATTAAAAAAAAAATTTATTATACAAATATGTAGTGTATTAAAAAAAAAATTTATTATACAAATATGTAGTGTATTAAAAAAAATTTTATTATACAAATATGTAGTGTATTAAAAAAAATTTTATTATACAAATATGTAGTGTATTAAAAAAAAAAATTTTATTATACAAATATGTAGTGTATTAAAAAAAATTTTATTATACAAATATGTAGTGTATTAAAAAAAAAATTTTTATTATACAAATATGTAGTGTATTAAAAAAAATTTTATTATACAAATATGTAGTGTATTAAAAAAAAATATTTTTATTATAACAATTTTGTAGTGTATTAAAAAAAAATTTTATTATACAAATATGTAGTGTATTAAAAAAAAATTTTATTATACAAATATGTAGTGTATTAAAAAAAATTTTATTATACAAATATGTAGTGTATTAAAAAAAAAATTATTATACAAATATGTAGTGTATTAAAAAAAAATTTATTATACAAATATGTAGTGTATTAAAAAAAAATTTTATTATACAAATATGTAGTGTATTAAAAAAAATTTTATTATACAAATATGTAGTGTATTAAAAAAAAATGTATTATACAAATATGTAGTGTATTAAAAAAAAAATTTTATTATACAAATATGTAGTGTATTAAAAAAAATTCTATTATACAAATATGTAGTGTATTAAAAAAAAATATTTTTATTATAACAATTTTGTAGTGTATTAAAAAAAAATTTATTATACAAATATGTAGTGTATTAAAAAAAAATATTTATTATACAAATATGTAGTGTATTAAAAAAAAATATTATTATACAAATATGTAGTGTATTAAAAAAAAATTTATTATACAAATATGTAGTGTATTAAAAAAATTTTATTATACAAATATGTAGTGTATTAAAAAAAATATTTTTATTATACAAATATGTAGTGTATTAAAAAAAATATTTTTATTATACAAATATGTAGTGTATTAAAAAAAAATATTTTTATTATACAAATATGTAGTGTATTAAAAAAAATATTTTTATTATAACAATTTTGTAGTGTATTAAAAAAAATATTTTATTATAACAATTTTGTAGTGTATTAAAAAAAATATTTTTATTATACAAATATGTAGTGTATTAAAAAAAATATTTTTATTATAACAATTTTGTAGTGTATTAAAAAAACATATTTTTATTATAACAATTTTGTAGTGTATTAAAAAAAATATTTTTATTATACAAATATGTAGTGTATTAAAAAAAAATATTTTTATTACAACAATTTTGTAGTGTATTAAAAAAAATATTTTTATTATAACAATTTTGTAGTGTATTAAAAAAAAATATTTTTATTATACAAATATGTAGTGTATTAAAAAAAATATTTTTATTATAACAATTTTGTAGTGTATTAAAAAAAATATTTTATTATAACAATTTTGTAGTGTATTAAAAAAATATATTTTTATTATACAAATATGTAGTGTATTAAAAAAAAAATATTATACAAATATGTAGTGTATTAAAAAAAAATTATTATACAAATATGTAGTGTATTAAAAAAAATTATTATACAAATATGTAGTGTATTAAAAAAAATATTTTTATTATAACAATTTTGTAGTGTATTAAAAAAAATATTTTTATTATACAAATATGTAGTGTATTAAAAAAAAATTATTATACAAATATGTAGTGTATTAAAAAAAAAATTATTATACAAATATGTAGTGTATTAAAAAAAAAATTATTATACAAATATGTAGTGTATTAAAAAAAAATTATTATACAAATATGTAGTGTATTAAAAAAAATATTTTTATTATAACAATTTTGTAGTGTATTAAAAAAAATATTTTTATTATACAAATATGTAGTGTATTAAAAAAAATTATTATACAAATATGTAGTGTATTAAAAAAAATTATTATACAAATATGTAGTGTATTAAAAAAAATTATTATACAAATATGTAGTGTATTAAAAAAAATTATTATACAAATATGTAGTGTATTAAAAAAAAAATTATTATACAAATATGTAGTGTATTAAAAAAAATATTTTTATTATAACAATTTTGTAGTGTATTAAAAAAAATATTTTTATTATACAAATATGTAGTGTATTAAAAAAAATTATTATACAAATATGTAGTGTATTAAAAAAAATATTTTTATTATAACAATTTTGTAGTGTATTAAAAAAAATATTTTTATTATACAAATATGTAGTGTATTAAAAAAAAATTATTATACAAATATGTAGTGTATTAAAAAAAAATCATTATACAAATATGTAGTGTATTAAAAAAAAATTATTATACAAATATGTAGTGTATTAAAAAAAAAATTATTATACAAATATGTAGTGTATTAAAAAAAATATTTTTATTATAACAATTTTGTAGTGTATTACCAGATGGGTAACCATTTAGGACTTTCAGGTGCTGTATGTACTTTCCGCTTATCTTGGCGTTATTTTCAGTCGTCTTGGACTTTTCCTTGGCACTGGACTCAAGTAGTGCCGATTCAGGAGAGGTGTGGTTGGGATTGCGCAACCCTTGCCACTCAATTACCTGCGCATCATCCCCTACAAGGGGTATCCTTTGCCTTTTGATACTAAACAGAGGCATTGATGTAGTTTATTCCAAAAATTATTTTAGCATATATTTATTTAAATACAGTTTTTGACATATGGCCCTGCAGCTCGTGTTTATATAGTGTAATCTAAAGGTTAACTTTTCACAAACTCTACGCATTGAATATCTGTTTCGGCAATATTAGTGGTTTCAATTAATTTGATGTTTGGAAACCTCATTGTAATACAGCTTCCTATACCAGTAACTTCTAATTACAGATCTTTTTCCTCCTATAGTTTTGGTCTTTTCATGACTAAGGTCAATACACACCGCCTATCTTTGCAATAATCAATTTCCTTTATTGTTAGCTTTTATGTTGTGTGTCAATAACGTGGTTAACACGGTACTAGCTTGAATCAACTGCTTGTATTCAAGTTAGGTGCAGAGATGTCAGAAAAGTTAAGACTGACAGGTTTCAAACTTGTTGACCGATTTGCAGACGCGTTGCACCTGCGTGCTGGCAGGGGTCACGGGACAGGTCAGTTTATTTTGAGTGCGGATCGCTTAACGGAATTGGTCATCCCCACATATACACCTTAAAATAAATGATGCACATGTGTTACTAGAGTTAGTGGAGAAATCGCAGTCAGAACAGGAGATTTTGAGAAGATAAGACTTTTTATGAGGACGATGAGATAGGAGTGGATGGCAGATAAACCGATAGCAAAATTCCCACCCTCCTTCTAACGATGATGCAGAATTATGGACGCAACTTCGACCGTGCAAACTGAATAAAGATCCAATTGTCCAGACAAATAAGACATGCGTCCGTTGCAATGCATGCGAAAGCTTTTTGTGCTTGTGCACCGACGGCGGGACACAAACCACTCGAGAACACGGCCAAGAGATGCGAAGAGGCTATAAAAGCTACGTTCTGCTTCGTTTTTATAAACCCCTCAAAGAGGCTTATGTGCTGTAAAAGTGAATAGTGACTCGCAATATAAACAGACCCTCCACGTTACACTTACATTAAATGGCTTAATGCCGTGTCTGGAGCGATTTCCATAAAATTAAAAAGTAAATTAAGATTTCAGGATTATTTCATGTTGTTTTCTCACGATCAGTCATGAGCCACGTGTTTCATTTTATTCATTTTTCTTCTTTAAGTCTTTTTTATTCGTTGAACCAACAATTTCAAAACCAATCCTCTTACTTTTACGTAAGTGGCACACTTTTCGTTCATACACACGTGCCCCTATTTTCTCGTTCTTAATTTCCTATTTTGCTTTAATTGTCCGTGAGTATTTATCTTATTTTAATTCTTTGTTTTCCTGCTTTTGAATAGTTTTTTTCCTACATATGTTTTATCAATTACTGAAGTCTCTTCCTCGAATGTCTGAAACTATAATTCTCTACTGAAGAAAAAGTTCCCGTTGCTTTTGTTTAAAAAAAGGTTTAACCACTGTCCCTCCCAACGCCAATTTCAACACTTTTATAAGTGCCCTTAAGTAATACATACTTGCCCCTACAGAGGTCGAATACGCTTGACAATTTAAAAGGTTCTTTTCTCATTTCCTTTACTATATTTACTAAGCTGTTTTTTCTGGTACTTTATGTTCTGTTTTGTTTTAATTTTCAGTAACTTTTATCTTATGTGAACCCTTTATATTAATTATTTTGAAGTACTTTGTTCCTAAATATAACAGGACGTTTTCATGAATCATTTAATTCTCCCATTCGAATTGTCTATTGCAAACACGGAGACAAATAAGTTCTTTGCTTTAGGGTCTAAAAAAGTTCGTGTGACTCCAAGATAATTGCTCATATCTGTTTTGCGTGATAACCATTAAGTTCAGTTCTAATTTAATTCTTTTTTTTTTCTAGCATTATTTATGTATTTTTAGCCAAAATTATTTCTTTTGCAGCATGTTTTACATTTATATCACTTCTATTTATTATGAGAGGGGAACTTACCTTTAATCTAATCTTAATTTTTTCGTAGGACAAAACCTTATTTAAGTAGATGTTTTAGTTATTATATATAACTTTCTAATCGGGGTGCAGAAATACCTGGTTTATTTTGCTGCATTGTCCCACTTTAGGTTGGACTTGAATTGTTATGTCGTTTTATCAAATTTCAGTTTGAACTTTTATTTTTGTCATTTTTTTTATTTTTTTCACCTTTCAATGTAAACTCTCATTTTAGTTATTTTGCTGCATTTTCATGTTTGTTATTTTTATACACGTTTATTGTTTTGGTTTTTCACACTTCAGTTTGATTCTAGGACGTACTTTGTTCAAATACATGTAGATAGAATGCTCCAACAATTTTTCCAGCGACCTTGGCTACGGGTTTGATGTATGTGTTCTATTTCAGATCAGAAGCGAAGGTCAGACCAAGCAGTTTGGTTAGACATAGGCGTTCTCAAGGTGAGAACCGTTAATTTCAATTGGTGCCAGATGTGGTTCAGAGCATTGATGATAGAAGGATAGAAGTTTGGTTTTAGATACATTTAAATTAACAAGCACCTTTTCCCTATTGCATCACCTGCTCAAGATACGGGGAGAGAGAATCAGAGAGATCTTGGTCGTTACTCGTATTACAAGTGTTGTCATATACTTTTATTTTATCATCTGTAACAATCTATTTTGAACATTTTTTTATTTTGTAACACTTCAGTTTGAACTTTAATTCTTGTTGCATTTTTATATTAAAATTTGAACATTATTTCTTTCAGTTTCTTTCACTTTAATTTGATTTCTTTGTCGTTATTTAACACTTCTATTTAAAATGTTGTTTCTCTCGCTTTGTCACATTACAGTTTAAACTTTACTTTTGTTACAAACCAATTTGAACTTTTATTGTTACACTTCCGTTTGAACTTTACACTTCCGTTTGAACTTTCATTGTTATCACATATCAATTTGGCCTTTTTTGTTTCCTTGAAAATTTTAACTTCTATTATTATCATTATTATTATTATTATTATTATTATTATTATTAAATTTTTTTATTTTATTTGTTTTGATCATTATTTTGTTAGTTTTCCGGAAATTTGTACTTTTATTTTTGTTGCTTTTTTCACACTTCAGGTTGCACATTTATTGTTGGCATTTGTAACATTGTGATTTTAACTTTTATTTGTGTCTTTTTTTCGCACTTCAGTTTGAACTTTTTTTCGCCGTTTTGTCTCTCTACAATTTGGACTTTTGTTTTCATCATAATCTTGTTTAAACAGTTATAAAGAAAACAGAACAGTAGCAAAATGTATTAATAAGAACATACAAAGTGCGAGTAGTACGTATAGCAGGCGAACGACCTCGGTTGGTTCACTCGATATCGATTCCGCTATACGGCTTTGTCTTCCGGTATTTATTGTGCATGAATCAGTTCATTCGTAGGTAACACTGGTAGTTTCTTCACAGCACCCCTCCCAAGATAATTACTTCGAAAGGTATATCAGTATTCCTATCTCCTTGGGTACTGGAGGCTCAATATAAAATGTGTTGTGGACGGTTTGAATAGTATAAGTCTTTCCTGAGATCAGAATTGCTTTCTTAATACCAAATGACTGTGCTTCATATTGTTGAATAATACAACATTTTTTACAGTTGGAAGCTTTTTGAAATATTTATGAAATGATTTAGCAAATGACCTGAACTAAGCTTTAGCCTCGGTTCCATCGACGAAATGTTGCATCCCTCTGCCTGTTCTAC
Organism: Euprymna scolopes; assembly: GCF_053919585.1. Classification (NCBI taxonomy): domain Eukaryota; kingdom Metazoa; phylum Mollusca; class Cephalopoda; order Sepiida; family Sepiolidae; genus Euprymna; species Euprymna scolopes. The sequence continues at coordinate 11,894,800 of NC_136503.1, read as the reverse complement.
AAGTATTTTAATAGCGGATGCTCCGATGAACTACAAGCACTAAATACGTAAATACCCCCGACAAACTCGACAAGCAACTAAATCCTACCCCTACACAGCAGAGATCCCTAGGTGCAAGAAAGCCTTCTAATCCAATAATTTCTTCCCCATAACTACTAGACTTTGGAACTCTCTTCCAGGATCCTGATTTCCCAACTGGACTGACATGCAGAAGTTCAAGTGTAATGTGAACAGATATCTTGCTGCTCAACCTCCTTTCATAATACCCCTGCAACTTATGTCTTCGATAGTAGCCCTCTACTTTAAAGTGGCACTGTGCCTTGCTTGGGGTCAAAATTGAATTTTAAAAATGGTCGAATTCCTTTTTGATAATGATTTGAATTCTTTTTAATATTTAAGGGTTTCGATGTTTATAAATCAATATAAAAATTTCGGTAAATATTTTTCTATATTTTTTTAGTAAGTCATTTCATTGTTTTACATTTAACTACAGATAGTTTGCTTCTCTAAAATAAATGTGATTTTGTGGCAATTTTAGAATGGGTCTTTTTTTTAACTAACATTCTTAAGAGCCCCTAACTTAAAGATTTTCTTCCGCTTATTATTTTTAAAACATATGCATATTTATGATGACCGGATGTTTAGTAAAGATATACTAAATTTATTATTTATAAACAGGATGATCGGAGATTGGTCAAGATTGAATGAGGAGAGAGCTTGCATTGGTTAAATGGTTGACGCCACGAATTGGAGACTTGTGTGTCAAATTTGAATTCAAATGCTTTCATCAAAGTAAAAATTGACCTTGTGTCTTACCTATGGAGTTAAAGAAAATTACACTATATTATTTTATTTTTTACCGCCTCTCCCCTTTTGTTTCGACCACTAACATAATTGGAAGAAACTGAAATGTTGGAAACTCTCAGGATTAGTGTTTTATATACGGGGTGTACTGTTCCAAAACCTTCTGGAAGGCTTCAATGAAGTTTTCTTGTGTGATCGTGCCAATGCCCCTCGTTACAGCCTCTTTTATCTCCTAAATTGTCCTCTAACGACAGCCTCTAAAATTTTCTTGAGCTAGGAGAATAACCAAAAGTCAGAGAGCAAGGTCTGGAGTATAGTACCTTTGTCAAATTATCTGAACTTCTCTAAGCACTCTTAGGACAAACTTCATGCAAACCTTCCGCATCTTGAGTTCCTCGCGAATAATTTTGTATAGTTCCCACACTAACACCAAATTGTGCATTTATTGTCTCTATTGATACGCGACAGTCCTTATCGATGTAAATCTTTATTTGGCCAATCGACTCTAGTGTTCTGCCTCTCTTACTCCTCCCCCACCTCTCATCATTCCTCACAGACTCCCTAACTTCTTTGAATCTTTTATGCAATTCGGAAACTGAAGCTCGATTCCTGCAAGATTGTTCCAAAGCAATCTGAAGCATTCCATACATTTCTGTGGCATTTTTTCACGTTTAAAACGGAATTTTATTGCAGGATCCTCTTCCAAGCCGTTCGCATGTCTAGATTGCATTTATGAAATTCACCAGCTTTGACAATCTGGTTTTAGTAGGGGGTATTCCCATTCCTTTTCTACCTGTTTATTTGAAGCTGAAATCATAAAAAGTAGGCAGTCATCTCATAAGATGTATAGCAATAACATACTGAATTTTCAAGTGTCTATGATAATTTTAAATGCCCGTACAAAAATTTCTGGAAACTTGTTGAAGCTATCTGGTAAATTATTTAAATTGCATATTTGAGGTTTTAAGGGAGTCTGTTCAAATGGAATTGGGGCAAATAGATATTTCGGACCGTTTCAATCGTTGAAAGATGCAGACAGGCAGGTAGAAAGGTGTCGTAAACTAATTACACATAAGTTTTTCATTGCATTCATATTGTATCAAAGAAACGAAAGTAATCTTTTGTTTCGTATAAGTTTATTTTTAGAACTGAAATAGCACACTTGATGTCTTCCGTCTGACATTTGTTCGTTTAAACAATTCAAACATTTAAGTCGACTTTTAAAATAAATTCATCGCCCTCGCTCAAGCTCGAAAGTAAATGGGTTATCTCTGTAAGGGTAGCTGCACATGTAATTATGAGGCAAGGGTTGCGCAACTCCAACCACATCTCTCCTAAATTGGCACTGTTTGAGAAGTCCAGGATGACCGGAAACAATGTCGAGGTAAATGAAGAGCACATACAGCACATTGAATTCCAAAATGGTCACATATTTAGTAAATGAACACTCACAATAAAAATCGGATATGCGCATTTTAGGATATTTGGCACATGGAGTAATATTGATCTGGGACAACCTACATTGTCTTCCTGGAAGAATCTTAAACATATAGAATAAACTTAATCAAAATAGGATATATTTGAAATTTTAAATGGGGGTTCGGTTCTTATAGCTTTATTGGTGGAGGAGAATATTGATAGATTTATAACCACTTCCATTGTCTTCTCCCAGAAACTGATATACGTATTATTTAAATGTCATAAAATAGGTTGTATTTAAAGTTTTGAATAGATTATGCCTTCATAGCCCCTAAGATGGGATACTGTTGCCATATCTGGGCAGGAGCTGCTAAAAACAGCCTATCCTGCCTTGACAGAGTACAAAATAGACTTCGTGGCTTGGTGGGGGGTGCCCTTTTCTCTACCCTGCAACCTCTCTCCCACAGAAGAGACGTTGCGAGCCTATCCTTGTTTTATCTTTATTTCCATGGCAGGTGCTCGTCTGAACTCCAATCTCTGGTTCCCCCTCGCCAATCTTTCACGAAAAACACCCGTCTAGCTGAATCCACTGTGAAAAATTTCCCCCACTCTTTATCTGTGCCTAAATCAAAACGCGGATTCCATGAACAAAGCTTCTTTCTTAGAACTGCACGCCTGGTGAACTCTGTTCCGTCTGCCTGCTTCCCTCCGGACTACAACTTGGATGTCTTCAAGTCCAACGTTAACAAATTCCTAATGAACCGCCCCCTTAATTAAACACTTCATCAAATCTCCACACTAACGTAATGTACTTGCAATAACCCTTATCCCTGAGTAGCTTCCGGGCCTTGATAAGTGGTGATCACTGTGTAAAAAAAAAAATCGTTTTATATGAGACTATTGGAAGTCATTACTTTGGACAGAAAATCTTTCCTTTAGCTTTGAAATTTTCTTGACTTGCTGTCATTTTATCATTTTGTTTTGCTTTTTTTAATTTAATTGCTGATTTTTTTCCTTTGCTTTGAATTCCTGAAGCTGATTTAGAAGAATGTTAAGAGAATTTGGGTGAGCATATTTAGACTGAGCTGTAATTTTTATTCTGTCTTTTTTGTTTTTGACGAAACTTTGTCTGCTTTTCTGCAGAACATAGATATTGGTATATCATGAATTGAATTCATGCATCCAATCCGAACCGAATAGATTCGTGATATTCCTTAGTACAAAGACGTTTAACTTTTTAGGGTTTTTTCCGATGGTGTAAGGTTGGTCAAAAATTCTCTTTCAAAATTAATTTGTGTGACGTTAACGGACTTTGCTGTCGTGCGTGATCTCAACATTGTTGGTCTATCCATTTTTTCCATGTATACTAATTGCATTTTAATTTTTTTATCCAGAATTTTACCATCACATATTCTCGTAAATCTTTTTCGTTGTTTATGGCTTCCGTCAAACACACATGGGTCTTATTTTTAATTTTATTCCTGCAATGAGAACTTTTGTGTCCTTTTTTTTTTATTTTAGACACATCTGGGCAGTCACTAACCCAATGCAGACTTCCATATCGATTAGAAAGGGGTGAATTTTTTTTTATGAAAATTCCTTTTAAAAGTGGGAGATATACGTGGCCATTTTTCTTAGACTGTATTTTATTCATTACCTGCGTTTTAAACTATTTACCAACCTTTTACCTATGTGCGATGATAGATTCGATATATTTCGAGTCTTTCTTTAATATTTTCTATCTTCTCACAGTCTTCTGTTAATTTTTGTAGAGTTAAATTCGGTTAGTTTTCTTATTTTGTAAGGACGCGCCTTCTGATTTCAGCATCTCGACTTGATGTGAATCCTTGCGCAGATACTAGATATTTAAAACTGCCCTCACTAAGATGTGATAGTTTAAATTCGTCTCAGTGTTTATTAACTACGGTCACATAAGTTTTGAAGTTATCTTCGCCGTTTTTCAGATTTAAGCATTTTATTGTTTATGGAATAAAGAGATTTTCGGGCTAAAAAGCCATGTAAGAAGATCCACCGTACCGGCGACAGATAGCTCCGAAGTTTTACGTGGCAAAATACAATCTACAAATGTATTATGTTAAGCAGTCTTCCATTTTCGTAATAACAAGCAAACTTTTTTCTGGTCAGAATAATGCTGACAGTCTATACAAAAAAGTCCTCGTATTTTCTATAGTACGCTGAAACTTACGCATCTTCTCGTGGTGCATGGCATAAGTTGTCAATCGCATTCCATATTGAATCTTGTGAAAAGGCGATATTATTTTCAGTGAGCGCATTATTTTTTTACGACTGCTGTTGATTTTCATGTTGCTTGACCTGTAGTTTTATTAATTCTTGTTGCTGCTGTTGTTGTTGCTGAAATTGTAATTTCACTAATTATTTAATGGCTGCATGAAGCGTATCCATCTTTCGTATGATTGGTAAAAATAAAGAATGTAAAAATACAAAAAAAAGTTCAGTTTAACAAAGTTTTAGTCTTTTTAGAACAACTGAAATGCGGGACATTCATTATTACTAATTCATTTCATACTGGTTTTGCACTAAAAAAAACTGTTGAAATAATACTTTTTCCTCCAAAATAATTTGGGTTATTTTTTTTATAGTAAAAAAGAAATTTCGAGGCACAGAATTGTTCTGAAATATTTAACAGAGAATAAAATGACACGAAAACAAGTGCCTTTTTTAGTGCTAACTTGTTGGCGGTTAACTTGACTGTTAGTGGACAAACAGATAAAAGGCAAAACAAAAACGAAACTAGTTTTTTTATCACTTTTTTACATCGATGCCTCTTTTCTTTTTTTTTTTCGTTGATGTTCGTTCATCACTTGCAAAGATGGCCATGATCATGCAATTGTTCTGTGTGTTCAAAGATGGCTTGTTAAACCTATTCGAGATCTGAAGTATTTCCCACATGTTGGATCCCTGTGAAATAATTCTGTATCAGAGATGTTTACTGCTCTGTCTTTTCTAATTTCACGTTTTCTCTTGCGTTCTTCATTGCATGTGGATTCAGCAATTGTATCCCCTTAGTGAGTTGCGGTACGACAGGAACATCTGTCTTGGGTTAATTTTTCCTATGAGTTAGAATACAAACCGAACTGTTTGAGGGAGACCTTCAGATTGCCCTTGAACCGTTTCTACTGTCCTTCTGCGAGTCTTTTTTCCTTCGGACAATTCACCGTAAAGAAGCTGTTTTTGGAACCTTGAATCCGGCATGCGGCACATATAACTTGCCCAACGAACTTGGCACTGCTGTAACATGATGTGTACTAATGGAAGGTTTGATCGAGCAAGAGCCTTAATGTTTGGTATCTTGTCTTGCCACTTGATTTTCAACAATCTACGGAGGCAGGTCGTATAGAAATCGTTCAGTTTCTTGGTATATTTGGCATATAGAGTCCAAGTTTCACAAGCATGCATAAGGATGGCAAGAATGACAGCTTGGTATACTTGAAACTTTGTCTGCATTAGGTTTGATGTGAACGTTCACTCCGTGTTTAAAAAGCGTTGTTTTTTTCCGTCACTGTTATAGTTGCAGTTTAATACACTTAGTTGTTTTTTCCGTCACTGTTATAGTTGCAGTTTAATACACTTAGTTGTTTTTTCCGTCACTGTTATAGTTGCAGTTTAATACACTTAGTTGTTTTTTCCGTCACTGTTATAGTTGCAGTTTAATACACTTAGTTGTTTTTTTTTCGTCACTGTTATAGTTGCAGTTTAATACACTTAGTTGTTTTTTCCGTCACTGTTATAGTTGCAGGTTAATACACTTGGTTGGGTTTTTTCCGTCACTGTTATAGTTGCAGTTTAATACAGTTGGTTTTTTTCGTCACTGTTATAGTTGCAGTTTAATACACTTAGTTGGGGGGTTTTCGTCACTGTTATAGTTGCAGTTTAATACACTGAGTTGGGTTTTTTTCGTCACTGTTATAGTTGCAGTTTAATACACTTAGTTGTTTTTTCCGTCACTGTTATAGTTGCAGGTTAATACACTTAGTTGGGTTTTTTCCGTCACTGTTATAGTTGCAGTTTAATACAGTTGGTCTTTTTCGTCACTGTTATAGTTGCAGTTTAATACACTTAGTTGGGGTTTTTTCGTCACTGTTCTAGTTGCAGTTTTATACACTTAGTTGGGTTTTTTTCGTCACTGTTATAGTTGCAGTTTAATACACTTAGTTGGGTTTTTTTTCGTCACTGTTATAGTTGTAGTTTAATACACTTAGTTGGTTTTTCGTGAATTCTCGACTCCTTTATTCGTCAATGGTAGAAAAACATTGAGGTATTTAAACTCGGATATCCTTTGAAAATTGTAGAATCCTCGTTTCGCCAGGTAATGGATCCGTCCAGGTAACATAGGTAGTTCTGCCACTGCGTTTTTTTTTTTTTTGTTTTTGTTTTCGTTTTGTTTTTTTGTTTTCTCACACTTGAGTTTTAATTTATTTTTGTCATTTTGTGATTCCTCAATTTGAATTTTTGTTTTGTCGTTTTATGACTCTTCAGTTTGGATATTTATTTTATAGTTTTATCACACTTTATTTTGAAGTTTTATTTTCGTCGGTTTGTCAGCTTTGTAAATATATTGTACCAACTGGTGTGTGAAATTAGCAGATTAATTAATGAAAAGATCCATCGCTGAAAGGCCACACAGATTTTGTTTATGATGGGATAAGATCAGGTAAAATTCCTCACAGTTATGAATCAAGAACAACAGTTTGTATCATGCTGCTTTATAAATACTGTCTTCGTTCATCAACTCCTTGTAAAAGTACAAAGTGAGAATAACTTATCCTAGAATTTTCTATACGTCAATGTCCGTGTAAATCTGCTCCGTAGTTTGTGAACAGATAGATACATTTATTCTCAAAGTGAATGGCGTTCTGCCACGATCTTCGTTAAAAAAAGGGCCTGTTCACTAAGTCTCGTTTATCCGCTGACGTCAGAGATGTTGGTAGTAAGTCACCTGCGAGTAGATAAACAAGTCACTTTGAGGGGAACGATTACGCAGTACATATAGATATATGCTGACAGTAATTTCTTTCTTAAATTATTTTATCATTGATCTAGTAATTAACAAGAGCTTTTTCAGTTTTTGACAGAGTATGGATATCCATGAAATGCGCATGAAATTTTTTTTTTTTTTTTTTTTTGGTAGGAGGTGCGCAATCTTCAACCACACCTCTCCTGAGTCGGCATTGTTAGATAGCAGTGGCAAGTGAAGTGTCTGTACAGGACGTGGGGAAACAAATGGCGAGATAAGCGGAAAGCGCATACAGCGCCTAGAATTCCCAAGTGGTCACCCATCTGGTGCTAACCAGGCTCAACGTTGCTTAACTTCGGTGATCTGACGAGAACTTCTGTGTCAACGCGATTATGCCGTATATTGATCTAGTAATTGGTTAGTATTTAAAACATATACTGATGGTTTTGTTTATGTCGTTATTAATGTGAAGATAAAACTATACAAAAACTCATTTAAATTAACATTCAAGATTGATGAACATCTATTATATAAAAGATAAAATGTGTGTGTGTGTGTGTGTGTGTGTGTGTGTGTGTGTGTGTGTGTGTGTGTGTGTGTGTACAAAGGTCCGACAATATTTTTCGGACACTTTGGTATTCGACTTTCCGAGTACCATAGAGTGGCGAAATTCCTTCAATAGAATAGTATAAACATATATAGAGAATACCTTCAATAAAAATTGAAGAAAATCGATTAGGTAAGGAAAATATTTAATTTTTATTATTTTTTTACAAAACACACGCAACATTATTTTTCGGACATCATTGATAAACTGTTAATAGTCTGTAATATCACCTTTCTTCTCAATAACTTTCATCAATCTCTCTTCATAATGACCAAACACAATATCTCTACGTGTTGCTATTAGTTGTTTTTTGCATCTAGTATTCGTTCCCATAGTTGAGCCTCTTTCGTTATTTCAGGTCCATCATAGACAAGTTGCGCAAGCATTTTCCAAACATTTTCCATTAAATTTAGATCTGGGCTTTTTGCAGGCCATTCCAAAGTAGTCATATTCACTTTAGCCATTCATTCTTTCATGAGTTTTGACACATGGATGCTGCAATTGTCTTGTAAAACAAAATCATTCCCCATCTCTCTTCTTATCCTTGGTAGGGCTTTCTCGTCCAGCAACTGTCTGTAGCTTTCGCTGTTCTGTCGTTCTTTCAGCCACTCCAACCATATATTTCCATTAGCAAAGATCATACCCCAAACCATAACTCCTCCTCTTCCCATCTGTCGTTTGTTCAGTACAACAGGCTCACCCCTTCTCGATCAAGTACACCATCCATCGAGCCCATCACACTTGAAACGCTTCTTATCAGTAAATATAACCTTCTTAAAGTCAACATGCTTTGTTAACCACCTTTTATCACTCGCCAGTCTTGATCCTTTGTGTTTTTTGTTAGTGTAATTTTTTTCTTAGCCTTTGCATACTTCAAACCAATTCTATGCAGCGTTCTTTGTACTGTTCGGACGTTTCATTTCTCCTTCACTTTTCTTGCTGTAAGTTTTTCTCCAGATGTCAAAAGCCGTGTCACAGTCCTCTTCATTCTCCTTTCAGTCCTCTTGCCAATTGATCTTTTTCCGCTCGGAGTTTGTCTTCAGCATGTATTCGAGCGTTGATTTCGACAGCTTCAAATCACTGGCGATCCTTCTGATGCTGAGGCCATATTCCCGCTTCTTCTGTGCCAAACAAACGACTTCTTTTGAATGCATTTTACCTCATTATTTTTCCAGTAGAATAGAACAGATAATTGATTCTAATGATGACAGCTAAATGTACAAGCAGAAAATTTGCATACAGCAATATATGCATGAACATAGCTCTTAATAAAATAGGATTTTTTGTCATGCCTGAAAAATAGTGTCGCGCAAGTTTTCGCAAAAGTCACAAAAAACTGAAATTATCAAAGCCAAACTAAAAAAATGATTACACTAGTAGTGGATTTTTACTCCTCAACTACGTACTAAGTTTTTGGCACTAGTAACCACCTTGAAGTACTTTTTTCAAAGTGTCCGTAAAATATTGTCGGGACCCTGTATGTCTCGCAAAAAAAAAAAACCACGCGCAACGGATCCTCACGAGATCGGTATTGTTTTGAAACTCGAACTTTCAGACGACAAATTTCGAAAAATTGGCCAAAAACATTCATTCATTCACACTAAACTGGGCATTTTTCTACAAGGAGCGGTCAGTTTTTTTGCTTTTGTTTTTTGCGTCGCCATTTTTGCAAGTAATCATATTGGTTGGATTGACTTGGTTTACTTTCAACGTTCTGAACTTTCGGTCGGACGATGGAGACATCGGCAGAGACGTCATGTTTTTTTCTTCCTCCTTCGCGTTACAGGTTCAAGTCTACCACCTTTTTCTCTCTTTCTCCACCAAAACTGCTTATTATTATTTCGCTTCCACCTCCCTCCCCCCGCTACTATTAATTTATTTTTTAATCAGCCCCCCCCCCCCGACGGGCTTCCTTACTCGACCCAAGCAATGCCAGGGAATCCCGCTACTATACCACTTTTTTTAACATCTTTCAATTACACCTCCCGGGGTCCTTACTACACCTCCACACACTCGGGCAACGTCGGATACCCCCGCTAGTTTATTATATAAAGGCAAAATGTGTGTGTGTGTGTGTGTGTGTGTGTGTGTGTGTGTGTGTGTGTGTGTGTGTGTGTGTGTGTGTGTGTGTGTGTGTGTTTGTATGTCTCGCAAAAACTGTCCACACACGCGACGGATCCTCACGAGATCGATATCATTTTGAAGCTCGATCCTTCAGACGAAAAATATCGAAAACTTGATCAAAAACATTTATTCCTTCACCTGCAACTGGGCAGCTTTTTACAGGGAGGGGTCGGTTTTTGCGTCGACATTTTCGCAAATCATCGTCTCCGTTGAATTGACTAGGCTTAATTTATGCGCTCGCGACTTCCGTTTGCGCTATTGAGGCATTAGCTAAGACGTTACGTCTTTTTTAACCTTTTTTCTCCTGCACGTTACGGGTTCGAGCCTGCCTGCCTACTACAATTTTTTTAACACCTCTCTCCACCCGGGCTGCCTACTGTTGTTTTGATTCTTCCCACCCGCTCATACCACTTTTTTGGGGGTTCCTTACTACACCACATCTACACACCCAGCCAACGCCGAGGACCCCCGCTTGTATTAAATAAAAAACAAATACTCGATTGTCTTCGTTAAAGTTTGAAATACTTTTACTCAAGAATAAAATTTTTTTATTTCAACCGATACAAAATTTTCATTTATTTGTGGACGTATTTTGATTTAAAGTTTATGACTATTTTTTAACAATTTGTTAGCAATAAGATATAATCGATATGAAATTCTGTTAAACGTATTTTTTCAAAGTTCATTTCTTATGCTTAAAAAATCATTTGTGTGGTGTGTAATAGAATTCTAAAATAGTTCGAATATTCTAAACACTAAAAGTAATTTTATTTCAAAATAAAAAAATACAAGCATTGTTCCAAAAGTAAAGCCTCCTATTTTTTACTCAAAAAAGTTGAAGAACTACGAAGACAGGAGTGGTTACTTTAAAACGAGTGACCTTTTGTGCTGTATAATTTATTTTTCTATATAGTCACCATCATTCTCAATGCACTTTTGCCAAGAATTCAATAAAGTACCTCCACTTCTGATGCACTTCAATGGCGGGGGTTGCTTCCTCAGTGTCACACCGCCAATATCTGCAACAGAGAAATGAAACTTTCAGACCATGAATGCAAAAGTGGGCAGTAACTATGCAACATGCAAACTCCTCTGATCCATTCGGGCGAAATTAAAAAAAATAAGTCCAAACTTTACAACAAATGCATTAACGAATCTTGTTTTCCTGACTGCTGGAAAACTGCTTCTGTCATACCAATTTACAAGAATTCTGGCGAAAGAACTGACCTATTAAAGTATCACCACATAATCCTCCTCCCGCTTTTCGCCAAAATATTTGAGTCCATAATTAACCAAGTCTATCACAATACAGCTGCTAAACTTCTGACCGATTAACAATATGGATTTAGGAAAAAACGTTCTACAGCAGATATCCTAACTGTAATCTCTGAATGTCCATTATACTGGACAAAGCAGAGTAGAGTAGAGCAGTAACTCTAGATATATCTAAGACTTTTGGCAAGGTTTGTACGGTTGTCTTCTCAGGAAAATCAAAACATACGGTATCACTGGACGAATACTTAACATAATTAAATCCTTCTTAAATAAGAGAAGAATCCAGGTTGTCCTCGACGGTTGTACATCTCAACAATATGATATAAATGCGGGTGTACCTCATGGGTCTATCCTTGGACCTTTATGGTCCCTAATCTTCATAAATGACCTCCCTAATAAAATTGCTCTGAGATGGGTATATATGCTGATGACACCACTCTCTATAACAGGCACGAGGGGAAAACAAATGAACATATATCTAAGGAAATGGCAGAAACACTAGAGGAAGATCTCTAATCTGTAGTGGAATTGGAGCAAAACTGGATGATCACATTCAATACTGTCAAGACTAAGCTTGTTTCCTTCAATAATTACAAGAAACCTTCTCAACCACCGATAGCAATAGCTAAAGATACATTACCTGAAAGTACTTCTTTTAAACTCCTTGGCTTAACGTTCACAGGGAACATGAGTTGGAACAGATACATTGAGAGCATTGCCAGGGCCGCTGCGAGAAAAGTGGCCTCTCTCTACCATGCTAGAAAGTTACTTATGCTTGTAATTATCCCTTACCTCTACAAGGCCACCATTCCCCTATGTATATGGACAAATATTACATAGTCGCTACATGAACATGCTAATGTTTCAGACAAGTGGTCGGTCAGGATCACAAGTCTTCGTCAGGCGACAAAAACAAAATTGTGTTCCACTAAAGAAGTCTGGTCCTCAATGGGAGAATTGAAGACTTCTTCAGTGGAACACAAACTTTATTATGCCGCCTGATGAAGACATGGTTTTGATCGACCATAAACATGTCTGAAATATTAGTCCGTTCAGTGTAGCGAATATGTAATATCTGTGTATATAAATAAACATAAGATATTTTGCTCTTTTTTTTATTGAGCACTCTTAATAACCTCGTTTTAATTCACAAATTTTCTCTCCTGGATACCTTTAACTTGATATATATATATATATATATATATATATATATATATATATATATATATATATATATATATATATATATATATATATATATATATATATATATGCATATATATATATATATGCATATATATATATATATATATATATATGTATATATATATATATATATATATATATATATATATATATATATATATATATATATATATATATGGGGGGGACAAAACATCGTTGTTTTAAGCCAGTCGTCCATTTTAGGAGAGGATTTTGAAAGAATTTTTTTCTTCTTCGGGTAAATGTGTGACCCTCTCATTCGTTGTCCAGTTGTGGTTGGCCTTTATCTGTAGTTAGCAGCAGTATAGTTTCGAGTGCATCGCTGCTGACGAGAGGGGAGTTAGCACCGAGTTGCAGAGATGCTGTGAGTGTGGAGGCGCTGGTCACGGGAATCACTGTTCATGTTTGAGTCAATATGGGATAGGAGGTGGGGCGGCGTAGCGGCGACCATCTGTGGTGGACCTGATAACCAGTCGTCACAAAATAAAAAGAAGAAAAAATAAAAGAATGGCCGTATTCTGTCAACGAAAAATAAACGTCGGGCAGTGGGCGACGATGGGGGCGACGACGAGCACAGACAAGTCGCTGTGACGTAACTGATGACGTCATGGTGAGAAGGTGGCAAAAGGCGCTAGTGACAGCAGAAGAAGGCGGAGGAGGCAGAAGAGGATGTGGAGAGAGAAAAGAGGTATGGGAGATTGCTGGTACGGGAATCGGACAAGGGATTAAAGTTAGGTAGAATTAAGATGTCCTTGAAAATAGTATTATCTTGGGGGGGGTATTCTTTTTTCTTTTTTGTTCATTTTCCTTTTCTTCTATTCTTTCTATTTTCCATTTCCTTCTTTCTTTTTTTAATTACATTATATTTCTTTAATCTTTTTATTTTTCTAATTATTTACTTTTCTTTTTTTCTCCTTTCCCTCGTTATATTATTTTCCTTTACTGTTCCTTCCTTTCTTTCGTTCTTTCTTCCTTTCTTTCGTTCTTTCTTCCTTCCTTTCCTTCCTCCTTGCCCACCTCCTTCTCATCTTTCTCCTTTCTATTCTTAATTACCTTCATTCTTTTTCCGTTGTTTTGCCTTTTTTTTTCCTTTTTTCTATTCTCAGGACCTCAACAAAAATCAGCTTCTCAAGGTATGCCAAGAACTAAAACATTGTCATACCCTTTGGCAGCTCGATACGTCAATGAACCTTGTAACAGTATTGAGGTAGTGACGTTGCAAACTTTCTCTGCGTTATCGTTATTTCATGGCAAGTGTTTGTCTGAATTCCAATCTATGGTACCCTCTCGCCAAACTTTCATGAAAAACACTCGTCTAGGAGAAACCACTCAATAATTCACCCCACTAAGTGCCTAAACTTAAACGTAAATTCCGTTCACAAAGCTTTTTCATAGAAGTGCACCCCTGTGTAGCTCTCTTCCATTTCTCTGCTTTCCAGCTGACAATAATATGGTTGTCTTCAAGTCCAACGTAAACAATCCAATTTATCAAATTTTCACTAACGATTACTAACTACAACATTTTCCCATTGACTACTGTACACTCATTAACCTTTATCCTTGTGTGGCCTCCGGGTCTTCATAATAAAGTGAACAGAAATCAAAACATGATGAGATGAAAGAAAAGACTGTCATGTACTTTGAATGGTGACATATTAGATTTCAAACTGACCAACCCCATAACCACCCTTGATTTCCTCCACCCCCTTTCCTTCTATACTACTCTTTGTACTTTCTCCCACTGTCTTTCTGTATATTTTCGTCTTCTTTTTTTCTTATGATTTTTTTTTCTTAGAAATTATTTTTAAAGAAAAAAAAAAACATAAAATATGAAAGTTTTTGTTTCAAAACCATGCAACATAGCGCGGACAGCTATATGCAAATATCAAGACGTGAGCGAAATGAAGTAACAGTAAGAAAAAAGAAGACCACGCCCGAGAAGACGATCACGTGCGAGACGTCACAGCCGTAACGAAAAGTCACGCGTGACCGGAGAATGAGGAAATAAATGTTGTTATACAACAATAACAACACAAAAAGAGAGTTGAAGTTCTTTGCTATTCTTTGTCTACTTTACGACTGAGACTACAACGTGTTGGCTTCCTTACAACATTACAAGTAGATAAAGCCTGATTAGGCTTGGTCTCTAAATGAAGTGCAGCTGAAACATGTACGCACATATGTAGCCAATAATGTTTGTATAAACACACAAATTATAATTATACTCTGCTTGTCATTGGCAACTTTTTGATAAGCACCAGAGTTTCAGTGGATTTACATCTAGGAAACTTCAACGATCTAACCATTTTATATAATCGCTCCAAAACTGTTGGACACTCTGTAACGTGTCTTATTAAACACAAACATGGAAAAGTCAACTTTGAAACCTTTTAAGAACTACACCGAACACTAAGTATAATCTTCTGAAACTATTAATAAAAATGGACGATCTTCTAAAACGAATAAAATGAAGAGCTTCCCCTTTTCTACAAAACAAGGAGGATAACGGCACAAAAGAAAAGTACGGATTTAAAAGCTTAAAGTCTGCATCTTTGATTTCATAACTGGCACTTTTTTGAAAAAAATCTATATGACTTGGCAAGAAATATTGAATTTTACAAAAACAAAATCCCGTTCCAATATGTAGTAACAGCAATGCATATCAAGAGGAAATGAACAGTTTCAGAGAAACCGTTCACCGAAACAACTATCGCATTCAGGAAGTGATTCAACTCTCTGGAAACAACTTGTGAGAGTTAAGCCCCTAACAGAAAAATTATGACTTAGAAGTGTGTATCTGAAATCCCATGTAAATGTGGAAAACTGTACAAAGGTGAAACGTGTCGTCGATTGAAAGTACGGTTAGAACATCGAAAAGGCCGTATTACGTGAAGAGATTGAAAAAATCAGGTATAGCTGACAATATCTGGAAGGAAAACGGAAACCATCTACCATTATGGGATGGAGTAAAAATTATAGAAAGAGAAGAACAGTAGAGAGTAAGACGATTCAAAGAAGCAACACATATGCTGGGGAATAGCTCTTTACTAGTAGACCTAGTATAGAATTTAATACGATTTGGGAACCACTAATTATAAACAATAGATAATATATACACGTAATAAGCATAAACATTAATATATATATATATATATATATATATATATATATATATATATATATATATATATATATATATATATACAGGGTGGCCGAAAAGTCCCAGGACACTATACATGTATTTTTAATAAAACACAGTATTTTTTAATGAAACACAGAAAACATATAATAACATTTTCGGCCAGTGTCCTGGGACTTTTCGGCCACCCTATATATATATATATATATATATATATATATATATATATATATATATATATATATATATACATACATATACATATACATATATATATATATATACATATACATATATATATATATATATATATATATATATATATATATATATATATAGAGAGAGAGAGAGAGAGAGAGAGATATGCGTTAATATATAGTAATAATTAGTAATAAAGAGTGATATTTAAAATAAAAATAAAATAGGTTTAAGGCTCCTAAAATTCGTACCAGAATTGTCCGCAAGGAGCCGTGGCGCAGTGGTTAGAGTACTTGCAAAAATCAATTGTAAAAAGCGATATTCTTCTGAATGTTGAAGGTTCAATGTATGTGACCGGGTGATAGGGTCGAAATTTCAGTGGCCGCAGACTTGTAACTGTCAGCATTTTTCAATTTGGGTGCCGGGTGGGGGTATGGGCACAAGTTCCAAATATTTTAAAGCAATTAGAAACTCCTCAGACGTTGGGGTAGGCACTTAAATCATTAAAAAATATATATAACGGTAACATAAGTGCATAAGCACCAAATTTTTGTTTTGTTTTGTTTTGCTTTGCTTTCATTTTGTTTGTTTATTAAATCCAGCCCCCCCCCATCCCAAAAAAAAGTAAAGCTTTTTTTTCACCAATTTTCCTGTTAATAATTACTTACACTCCGTCAAAAAAATATCCATCACCACCCCCCCCCCCTCCAAAAAAAAAAAACAGATAAAACATGGGACAGGAGAGTGCTGTGTATCTATTCTGTACTTTCACCTAACAATTTAATAAAAAATCATAAAACTGCAATTAAACTTGAAAATAATATTAAAGTTGCCCCATGGGGTAATATCTTTTCTCTTCCAGCTGAACAGTATGCAAATGGAACCACTGAATGGTTCAAAACAGCAATTGAAGTACATGTTCCCACACGGAAATTCTATAGCAAGCCCCACTCTCCCCAATGGTTTACTTCTACTTGTGCAGCTGCCATTGCTCAAAGGCAGCATGCATACCACATATTCAACCAACATAAGTCCAGTTCAAACAGACAGAAGTACATGGAAGCCAGAAGTAATTGTAAGAGAGAAATAGTGACAGCTAAGCCAGAATACACTGAAACAACCAGAAAACGCTTCGAAGCACAGAAATTAGGAACCCGTAATTTTTGGAAAATCTACAACAGAGTAGTAAATAATGGGCAGCCAACGATTCCCCCACTATTAAATAATCATGAGGTTGTTTGCATAACAATCGAGACGGTTAACCTACTTGCCAGTCGGTGTGCCTCTAACTCCACATTGAACCCGGCACACTATTCCCTCCCTGACTTTCCTTTGCAGACAGGCACCACAATAAATGATTTGAAAATCACCCCTTCTAAGGTACAGGGTATCATAACAAACCTAGACACCTCAAAAGCATGTGGGCCCGGTCTCATCCTGGCTGTGCTATTAAAAAAATGCTTCGCTGAAGTTGCTCCAGTTCTCTCCAAACTTTACAACAAATGCCTCAACGAATCTTGTTTTCCTGACTACTGGAAAACCGCTTCTGTGGTACTAGTTTTCAAGAATTTTGGCGAAAGAACTGACCCATTAAATTATCACCCCATTAGCCTTCTCTCGCTTTTTGCCAAAATATTTGAGTCCTTAAATAATCAAGCTCTAGTCCAACACCTTACCGCTGCTAAACTCCTAACCGACAATCAATATAGATTTAGGCAAGCCCGTTCCACAGCAGATATCCTAACTGTAATCTCTGAACATATATACCATTCACTGGACAAAATAGGGGAGGGTAGAGCGGTAGCCCTTGATATATCTATGGCTTTTGATAGGGTATGGCACTATAGTCTTCTAAGGAAAATTAGATCATATGGAATCAGTGGAAGAATACATAATGTAATTAAATCCTGCTTAAGTAAAAGAAAAATCCAGGTTGTTCTTGATGGTCGCACATCTAAACAATAAGATATAAATGCGGGAGTACCTCAGGGGTCTATCTTTGGACCTTTATTATTCTTGATATTCATAAATGATATCCCTGATAAAATTGTTTCTGAAATGGGTATATTTGCTGATGACACCACACTCTATAGCAGGCACGAGGGGAAAATAAATGAACACATATCTAAGGAAATGGCAGAAACACTAGAGAATGACCTCCAATCTGTAGTGGAATGGGAACAAAAATGGATGGTCACATTCAATGCTGCCAAGACTAAACTGGTTTCCTTTAATAATTACACAAAACCTTCTCTACCACCAATAGCAATGGCCAAGAACACATTACCCGAAAGTACTTCCTTTAAACTCCTCGGCCTAACGTTTACAGGTATATGAACTGAAATATATACATTGAGAGCATTGCCAAGGCTGCTGCGAAGAAGGTGAGCTCTCTCTACTGCACCAGAAAACTACTTATGCCTAAAAGTATCCTGTACCTCTATAAGGCCACCATTCGCCCATGAATGGAGTATTGTTGTCACATTTGGGCTGGTGCATCTGCTACTTGTCTCTCACTCCTGGACAGGGTTCAAAAGAGAGTCGCCAACCTGATAGATCCTGAACTGTCATCTAGGCTTCAGCCTCTGTCCCATCGACGAAATGTTGCATCCCTCTGCCTGTTCTACAAATACTTTCATGGTGAATGCTCTGACGAACTACAAGCACTTGTACCCCCTCGATGTCAACACTCCTGGCAAACCCGACAAGCAGCTAAATCCCACCCCTTCACAGTAGAGATCCTTAAGTGTAAGAAAGCCTTCTACTCCAATATTTTCTTCCCCCAGAACTGCTAAACTTTGGAACTGGCTTCCGGGATTCTGCTTTCCCAACTGTACTGACATGCAGAAGTTCAAGTGTAATGTGAACAGACATCTTGCTGCTAAATTCCCTACATAGTACTCCTGCAACTTATGTCCCTGATAGTAGCCCCCTACTTTAAAGTGGTACTGTGCCTTGTTTGGGATGAACATTTGATTAAAAAATATATTTCTAACCCAAATTTCAAAGTAAAATCAGCTATTCTGCACACTTTGAATAAAATCGATTTTTGGCATTATACTTGCATTGTTAAAAATAATAACAACAAGTGGAATATTGTCAGTCACACCAACATTTTTAATGTCAATTTTCCTTCCGAAATGTCCAACATTGTTGGCATTTTTTTTTTTTTTTTTTTTTTAAATTATGAAGGAAACAAAAGTTTGACAAAAAACAGGTCATATATCCAATCTAAATAGAATAAAAATAGTGGTGGCTTTCTCCTTTAACATTCAACCGTCACCTCGGCATGGCATGGGGTTGTAACTGCATTACTGCAGGCAAACAATGATACTGTTATGAATCATTATGACTCAATTGGAAAAAAGATTTCTGCTTCAACAGATAAATGTGCAATAAAATGTTTAACCGGAAAATTATTTTCCTGAAACTATTGATCAATATTACACTTTAAAAAGGAAGATACTAGAGGTGAAAAAAAAAAAACTATTACACTCAAACAATTCAAAAGTTTGCTCAAAACTGACTCTTCAATTCTCAAACATTGTAATGAATGTCAATAAAATACTGAGCACTTAGAAAAAGTCACTAGCACTTTTCCTACTGCAATGAAATATTTATGTGTTCAAATAAATAGATTTATATTTGAAAATTATAACCTCAGCGAATTAATTCTGAAATTATGAATTTGGTACTCTTGCATCATTCGACTCAAATTCTCATGATTTCCTGTCAAGCCCGGATCAGGCGAGACCGGCAATCATGGGTGACAGCTGAGTGCATAGCAGGCGCAAACTAAGGAAAAAAGCAAAACAAACCGAAAAAAAAATACAAATGCAAATTATCAAAAAATAACAAACAACCTACCTTGAAAAAAGCAAATATGTTTATTTAATTTATTTTAGTATTTATTTTTTTTTTTTTTTTTTGCAAAATATTTATCAACAGCAAGTTATTTAAAAAATGTTATCTTCAAGAAAAGGTTGTTTACTCGTGTTAGGTGTAAGTACAATTTTTTTGTTTTTCTTTAACCATATTTTTTTTTTCTTGTTTTTTATTTTATTTTCAAGACTTTTTTTTCAGTCAGGTTTTTTTGTTGTTGTTGTTTTTTTAGGTGGGGGGATTACACAGAAATAGAAAAACATGGTTGTTTTTTGTTGTTTTTTTTTCAAGAAATAGTGATTTTTTTTAAATTTATTTAAAAAAAAATTTTTTTAACGGTTGTTAATTGCCGGCGGAAGAACTTTCTCGAGATGAGCATATTTCCTTAGGAATCTTTTACTTCGGTCGACTGTTGATCGGCCATCAACAGCAAAGAGGGAGGTGATAGGGTAAAGGGAAATGGAAGGAAGCCTCCCAACCGGGTATCTTTCAGAAATGTGATTTATGATGGAGACAAAAGGATCGTTTCCAAATTTTTTTTCTCCACATAAATTCAAGTAAATATGTACCCAGAAGCTCCCGGGTCCCGGCTGGTCCCGCATTCTTGCTTGTTACGCTGTTTTGCTTCCTTCCACATCCCCTCGACGTGGTTCGTTATTTTTCTAGAATGCACAGATTTATTTCCTTGCCTGTCATTTTTTCCTGTTTGGCGAGTCTGAAAATATAGTTGTTTGCCAGCTTTGTTTTGGGTTCAGTCGATTTCTTCCAATTCGAATGTAGTCTGCTTTCATTTACATATCGCTTTTTCATTGGCTAATCAAACTCCCAGAAATTGAAGTACAAAAAAATGTCAATATAAATAAATCATTAAAAATAACTAATCATAAATTACAAAATTACTAAAAACATAAAAAAATAACTTTTTTAAGGTCGAATTAGCGTTTCAACATTTGAACAACACTCGGCTGACACCGATGATCGCCGCTCCAATCCGGGCTTAACGGGAAATCACGAGAATTCGGGTCAAATTATGCAAGAGTACCATTAATTTCAATACAAAAAAAAGATTGCACAAATTTCAATGTAAAAAGCAGCTATTGTGCACACTTTTATTAAAGTTTATTTTGGAGCATTATACTTGAATTGTTAGGAACAATAATAACAAGTGGAATATTATCAGTGGCACTAATATTTCCCATAATTTCAATTTTCATTCCAAAATGTCCAACAATATTGGCATTTCGTTTGAAAAATATAAAAGGAACAAATAATTGATAAAAATCAGGTCATGTATCCAATAGAAATAGCAAAATCATTAGTGCTGGCCTTCTCCCTTAAAATTCCACCACTACCTCAGCATGGTATGGGTTTGTAACTGCATCCCCGCAGGCGAACGATGGCACTCCTATGAATTATTTAAACTCAGAAATGTTTAATATTTTTTGTAAATATTGCATTATGTGATACTTTTCATGTGATTTTTAGCATGTTTTATTAATAAATATAATGCTATTATTTTTGTTGTTAATGTTGTTGATAAATATAATTTTAAAAAGTTAGGTATTTTCTTGAAAAAGATGTCTGCCTCAACAGAAAAATGTTCAACAAAATGTTTAACTGGAAAATTATTTTACCGAAAACTATTAATATTAAACTATAAAAAGGAAGATACTAGAATTAAAAAATAATATTTTATTTACACTCAATCAGATGTGCCTTATGCACTAATAAAAATGTAATTGGCATTTTGTTGCACTTTTTAAGCTTTTAAATATTTATAAATTTTCTCATTATAAAAACAATTATTATATTGATTATAATTTTTTGACAGAAGAAATAAAATAAATTGCATATAAAACGTTAGAAGAAAAATTTTAAATCATAAGAAAAATCTAAAATCAGTAAATTGTCAATAAATTTTGTCATAATAAAAATACGTTTATTAGATTAATTTTAATTTGTAAAAGAAGAAACGACATTAAAAAAATTCAAAATCAGTGAATTTATTCAATTTTGTCATAAAAACAATTGGTGTATTAATATTGCTAGGAAATAATATTGCTAAGAAAACATGTTTTACTTCATAATCAATCATACATAAATTATGTCTGTAGTATGTGAAGAAATTTTTTATAATGACAAAAGTTATTAATTATTTGCTGTTTTTGAATCTTTTCATTATCGTTTTGTTTTGCAATTTAAAAAGAATCCAATAATACTTTTTATATAAAAATATATTGACAATTTAATGATTTAAAATATTTCAATCGTTTTTTTTAATTACAAAACATTAAAATCAATTTAATAAATAATCATTTTTTACAAAATTTATTTACAAACTTTGACAATATTTATTGATATAATTGGATGATTTAAAATTTTTCTTCTAATGTTTTATATGCAATTCATTTTATTTCTTCTGTCAAAAAATTATAATCAATATAATAATTGTTTTTTATAATGAGCAAATTTGTAAATATTTCAAATCTTAAAAAGTGCAACAAAATGCCAATTACATTTTTATTAGTGCATAAGGCACATCTGACTGAGTGTAAATAAAAAAAAAAAATTTTAATTCTAGTATCTTCCTTTTTAAAGTTTAATATTAATAGTTTTGGTAAAATAATTTTCCAGTTAAACATTTTATTGAACATTTTTCTGTTGAGGCAGACATCTTTTTCAAGAAAATACCTAATATTTTAAAATTATATTTATCAAGAACATTAACAACAGAAATAATAGCATTATATTTATTAATAAAACGTACTAAGGATCACATGAAAAGTGTCACATAATTAGTTAGCCCTTATTTACAAATAGTTAGCCCTTATTTACAAATAGCCCTTATTTCTAAAGTTAGCCCTTATTTCTAAATAGCCCTTATTTACAAATAGTTAGCCCTTATTTACAAATAGTTCGCCCTTATTTCCAAATAGTTAGCCCTTATTTACAAAAATGATATAATCTTAAAATCCGCCAAACGTCCGTCTTTAGTTTGCATCTTCAGTGTTTATTGATGTATCTCTAAAACCACAAAGCCTAAAGTGCTAAAAATAGTAGGTAAATACAGGAGCCCTTGTGATGTGTCTTAAATTTCGCAGAATAATTCATATTTATCATGAAGATATAAACCTAAATCTGTTCAGCCGAGAATTATGCAGTTTATATTGAAAATCTTGATCTATCTATATATAAAAAAAATGCTGTATCTGTGTGCTTGTCTGTGCTTGTGAGTTCGTTCCCTAGGGACTCAAAAATGTATTTAATTTCACACAAATGCACTTTGTGTCTGGGAATGTTCTCAGATAGGTTTTGTATCGGAATGCCTCTGATAAGTATCAAAAATTGATAATCGAAAAAAAAATGCGATTAAAGAAGGAACAGCCCAATTTTGATCAAAGTTAACACCCTTATACTGCCTTACATCACAAGTCTATTTGAGAAGTTTTATCACGCAAAAAGGGCCAGCGTATAAAACCAACAGTAGGTTCTTTCATAAGACAGGGATACGTTTGAAAGAAATGTTTCTGGTTATAGCGCAATTGAACCATGATACTTGACTTTTGTATTTTAAACCTTAATTCATTTTATATTTTTTATTTTATAAAATTAACAGTAGGTTCTCTACAATTCAGTGTAGACTACAATGTATTGTGGACTAAGTCACTTCGGGAGGCATATGAAGCTTCCTCCCAGTGCATCGCAGTGGGTCCCTGATCAAAGCAAGCAATCAATCGATTGAAAATTGGGCAATTTTGCCGATTTTGATGACCATAAAAGTATTGGAAGAGTGAAAAGAAAAGTTGATCGTCATTCAATCCCGGGCAATGTTAGGTCTCCTTGAAAGTATCTTATAATTCCCGGCATTTTATAACTTGTTGCTTCAGGAAAATAGCGATCAGCACAAGAAACAGTTGGTGGGCAGTTTTTGGATGGTCAGCTGAGAGCAGCTGAGTAAAAAGACGAAAATAATAGTTTCCTCTGATCACTTGAAGATGATTGAAAGGCCAGACACCTAGGATTTTCGGTCAAAAGTAAATATACTAGTAATTAACAGTGTTTGAGAGTCTTTTCTGCTGTCTCGCAATTACATACACAACTAACTTATACCAATAAATTGGTTTGTGGTGTTTTTACCATAGTGCGACCACGAAGACGGTCATCAGGCCACAATTGGTCCTTAAGATCAAAGAAAGCTTAGACTCGGGTTACTGTCACGACACGGCCACGATAGTACATATTAGTCTAACGTGACTAAGATCGACGCTTTCAAACCAGAAGATAAATTATAAAATTGGAAAATAAGTAAGCAAACCAATGTAACCTCTGAACTTTAAAAATAAAGCAAAAAAAATAATATCAGGTGTGAAGGCTTTGAATGAGTCGAGAGTGTAATCGAGCACTCCTTTTATTAGCGACTGCTGCTGCTGCTGGTTCAAATCTGTGATGATAGCTAATTGGTTGGATTGAGTGACGAAATGTGCAGAAAGAAAACAGTGTTGATTTCTGTCAAACAGGTTAATTAAATATCCGGTTTTATTCAGAGTGCCGAATCATAAAGAAAGTCAGGATGCAGAGATGTTTAATAATTAAGCATCTCATTTTTGTGTATGTGCACGACAAATCAAACACACGAACACATAGAAAGAAGAAAAAAAAAAACAGAAAGAAATAACCACGAAGATTTTTTACTTTCATGACGTCGTCGCCGGGGAGCAGAAAGCAAAAAGAAACGAGTAGAAAGGACGAATACACGAACGGACACACAGACACAAAAAAGGCGGACGTTTATGAGATTTATCCCACCTCTAAATTCCAAAATTTACGCTTTTTTTTTTTTTTTTTTTTTTTCCAAACGTTAATCTCATCGATTACAAACTTAACTTTCAGATTTAAAAGAAAAAAAACTGAAAAAAGTATTTATGACTTTTATTGTCGGGAATTAGTTTTCAATTATAATGTTTTACTAAATTGAACACCTAAATTGACCATCACCGAGAAAAAATATTGTGACTCTCACGTGACTGGTCAATATCCCGTCTAAAAAGGGGTTAGAAAAGGAACTTTCTTAACCCGCCCCCCCCCCTTCATCTCTCTCTCATCTTATTATCTATTTCAATCACGTCGTCTCGTTTGAAAGAATCCTAAGTATAAGAAAGTATGTAAAAACTTTCTGTTTAAGAATTTGGTAAAAAAAATTGAAATGGGCGCTTCAAAAATGGACCTTTTGCAAAATTTTTCAGAAATAATGCGTTACATTATGCGCAGACAAAACTCATGACCCAAAACATGTTATTTTTTTAATACAATTGATTGAAGTTTATGTTCAATTCTTCGTTTGAATCGAATATTTTTTTTAATTTTTCCGACGCTAAAACAAAACATTACTGCGATACTCATTTTCATCATACTCGAAAACCTATAAAAGTCGTCATCGAATTGAAAAAAAAAGTAAAAATTTACCCTAACCCCTTTTGTAGACGAGAATATTCACCGGTCATGTGAGAGAGATGGCCACAAAGTGGATGTTCAATTTAGTAAAACGTTATAAGTGAAACTGATCCTTGACGATAAAATCAGAATTTTTTTTTCTTTTAAATTTTTAAAGCTAAGTAGTGGAATTTAGAGGAGGGGGGGTAATCTTCTAAACGTCCGCCAAAAAACGCGTGATTTACAAAAATAATTACGAATTTGAAGTTGTCCGATAAACGAAAACTTTTTTCGGTACTAGTGCATGAGCTGGCCTGGGCGTGGCTTGTCACTCGCTCGGATTTCTCCGTAAAATGACGTCACATGCTGCCATCTGACGGAGAAAATGGACGAGGGGTGGGGGTGGGGGGCTTACAGAGAGAGAAAACGCGACAAAATAAATGGCCGACAGGGGGGGGGGGGGCTAGCAGCGCCAAATACAAGTTTCCAGAATATTTCAACACGAAACTGCTTGAAAAAATTATAGCATTTTCTTTAATTAATATAAAATTAATATAGTGGTAAAATTATTTAAAAAAAAAAAAAAGAAAACAGAAGCCAAACCATTTCAAAAAAGGTCAAATTCACGAAATTAGCCATTAAAAGAATAATAAATGGTAACATTATCAATAAAAGTTACTTTCCAACTTATCTGCATCATTCGTTGGTATTTTTAAGTAGTTTTAAGTGCTTTTTATTTCATATCGAATGTTAGAGCGGTTTCGGCTAACCTTGCGAAGTTCTGAAATGCCATAAAACATACCCTGTTTTTTTGTTTTTTTTTAATAATTACTACTTTTTTAAATAGAAAAATGAATGATGCAGGTAAGTTGCAAAGTAATTTTTATTGTCAAATAATAACAGAAAAACTTACCATAATTATTTTTCACATGCATGGGAGTCAAATAGAAGAAAACTTGTCGTAATGTTTTCAAGGAAAAAAGCTAAACAAAAAAAAATGGACGACTGGGGGGGGGGCCTAGCAGCAGCAGCGCCAAATACAAGTTTCCAGAATATTTCAACACGCAACTGTTTGAAAAATTAATTAACAGATAACACCGACCACTCTAATTTGTTTTTTTTTTATAGGTAATTGAGGTCGCTGACAACGAATCTGATAGTCAAACTTGGGGCGCGCCCCAACATCACATCCCCCCCCTGCTCGCTCGCTATGTCCTGGAAAAAAAATTCCCCCCCCCCAAACGTAGTTTGCTTGGTGATGCCGTCGTTTATGCTACAGCGTAGCATAAACGGAAGCTGCAAAATGGTCAAAAGTAGTTCGTGGGTTCAGGGGTAAATACCATGCAAACGGTAAATTTGCCCCAAGTTTGACTATCAGATTCGTTGTCAGCGACCTCAATTACCTATAAAAAAAAAACAAATTAGAGTGGTCGGTGTTATCTGTTAATTAACTTTTCAAACAGTTGCGTGTTGAAATATTCTGGAAACTTGTATTTGGCGCTGCTGCTGCTAGCCCCCCCCCCCCAGTCGTCCATTTTTTTTTTGTTTAGCTTTTTTCCTTGAAAACATTACGACAAGTTTTCTTCTATTTGACTCCCATGCATGTGAAAAATAATTATGGTAAGTTTTTCTGTTATTATTTGACAATAAAAATTACTTAGCAACTTACCTGCATCATTCATTTTTCTATTTAAAAAAGTAGTAATTATTAAAAAAAAAAAAAAAACAGGGTATGTTTTATGGCATTTCAGAACTTCGCAAGGTTAGCCGAAACCGCTCTAGCATTCGATATGAAATAAAAAGCACTTAAAACTACTTAAAAATACCAACGAATGATGCAGATAAGTTGGAAAGTAACTTTTATTGATAATGCTACCATTTATTATTCTTTTAATGGCTAATTTCGTGAATTTGACCTTTTTTGAAATGGTTTGGCCTTCTTTTTTTTTAATTTGGCTTCAAATTTGGCTTCTGTTTTCTTTTTTTTTAAATAATTTTACCACTATATTAATTTTATATTAATTAAAGAAAATGCTATAATTTTTCAAGCAGTTTCATGTTGAAATATTCTGGAAACTTGTATTTGGCGCTGCTAGCCCCCTCCCCCCTGTCGGCCATTTATTTTTTCGAGTTTTCTCTCTCTGTAAGCCCCCCACCCCCACCCCTCGTCCATTTTCTTCGTCAGATGGCAGCATGTGACGTCATTTTACGGAGAAATCCGAGCGAGTGATAAGCCACGCCCAGGCCAGCTCATGCACTAGTACCCTTTTTTCTATTTAACATTTTACTCTCACCTTGTCTGGTATTTGTTTTTGTTCTCCATATCCTTTTTGTTGCTATCAATTTTTTTTTTTTTTTTTTTTTTTTGCAAGCTAATATCATTTGTAGCGAATTAACCATTCTAGTTATTTCTCCCCTTTTTCTTAGATGTCAGTATTTTGGACTACACGTAGACGAGACCAACAGGTATACTGCACGCAGTCATATCTTCCAAAAAAATTGATCAGTTGGATCAAAGCAACCAAAACGTACGAGAAACAAACACAAATTTTCTGTTATGGTGTGATGACTGATGGTCTATGACTGAATGGTTTCTTCCAGACATTATGTATAGAGGGTGTTACGACAAGTCTCGAGGCAGCATCGGATCAATATTTTTGTAACATACTATTCTCTACATCTGTTAGTACATATTCTTGTAAATATATCACCATATTGGCTCAATTGTTATCCGCCCTTCGTTATCACAATATTTGCAATACAAAATAATCTGGACTTATCTTGTGCACAACACTGGCAACAACAAGTTGGACTTCTGTCGGATACAATCCAACCATTACTACAACTAGAATGTTTGATTAAAAAATAAAAAATAAAAAAAAATAAACTTAGATTGTGTGCTCAGAAAAATGCTAAAATCTGCAAACAGAAAAACAAAACACTCCGACAAAATAGGATTTCTTGTCTTCCAACAAAGGAGGGATTGGACCTAGTAATTCACCCCCGTTCAGACTTTTCTCAATAACCACGTCTTGGATGGGGGGGGGGGGATTTTGCACAAACATTAATAAAGTAAATTTTTGCCAGAACGAATTTTCCTGGATAACTCTGGTTGTCCCCTTAGAGAGCATTATAGGGGCAAAACTGCCCCCAAATTGTTCATCTGTTCCCACTTTTCTCAACCACGCCTTAGATTTCGGGGATGAGGCTGTACGAACATTAGTTATGGTGAAAGCAAATTTTTCACTCATGGAAATGGCCCTTGCATGCTCGGCTTGTTTTGTTTTTTTTTAAGTATTCATCCTTCAGTAGGATAGGAAAGTTTTCATGTTGAGGTTCTGAAATTTAAATCGTTCGACCAATGAAAAATAAAAATGTAATCTGTCTATCGTTATCGGATTGTTTTTTTTATTTGATCAGGAACACAAAAATAAGTTTGAACAAGTTTATTTTTCTCTCTTGTTAAGAATTTATTTTCCAAGGAGAACAACTACGACTGGAACACAAATAAAAGAAGTCGGTAGTCCATTTTAAATGACAAATAATGGTATGTTGGAAATTATTAAGCACCAAAAAAATTAGCTTCAAATTAACAGAGATAGTGAGAAAAACAAATGAAAAAAAAAAAAATCAGCAATTTCAAGAAACGTAATTCATACTCAGCAAGAATAGACAAAAATATACCAATTATTGCAGTCAAAATGGGGGAAATGAAAATACATTTTAACAAAATGCTATTTGGAGCACTATCGATAATTGTAATTGCACCCCTGGAAACGAAATAACGTTTGCTTATTATTTCGAACAATATTTATGTTACGAACTGTGAAAATTGAGCCAATTTTTTTTTTTTTAAGTTCGTTCACTAGTAAGTATATTGGGTACAGTTGAACTTTTCAAGTATATATTGCCACAAAAAACAGCAACCTTACATTTATTGAAGAGAAAAAAATTATTAACGAACTCGTTTATCTTTAAAACATCTTTTAACCTTACGTTAGTCACTTGAGTGTTTCAAACATGGTTAGTTTCATGGGGTGTTTATACAACCTAACACAAAAATATTTATAGTGTTATTATTTTGTAAAATATAGTTATCCTGCTGGTTCAGGATATATCTGCAATCCATATTAAACAGTCTAAATAACTTGTAGCTTGTTGATAAAATAATACAATAAAATAAATTATGAAACTAAATAAAAATCAAAATATTACATTAATTAAGCTCATAGTTACAAGACTGAAAGAGTAATAAATTGTAAATCTAATTTATAAAACTCATAATCATGATGACACACCGATTCCTGCTGGATCACCGAAGTTAAGCAACGTTGAACCTGGTTAGTACTAAATGGGTGACCATTTGGGACTTCCAGGTGCTGTATGTGCTCTTCGCTTATCTCGGCATTGTTTCCAGTCGTCCTGGTCTCCTCCTTGCCACTGGACCCAAACATTGTCGATTCAGGAGAAGTGTGGTTAGGGATTGTGCGACCTTTGCCACACAATTACATGTGCAACTGCCCCTACAAGGGTATCCTTTGTCTTTCGAGACTGAACGGAGGCATCGATCAATAAAACTCACTATTTCTGTCTGCTTCCATATTTTCAAACTCCATCTCTTCCGAAACTAAAAGTCACAGAGCGGTGCTAGGGTCCTCAAATGATTGGATTTTTATGGAGCATTCTTTTATGGGTTTTTAATGGGTCAAAAATGGGTAAAATTTGAAAGAAATTGTTATGCATTTTGTACATTCATTTTAGTTTATTTTTAATCCGTTCATATGCGTGTCCAGACCTTCGAATGCAGATTATTAATGAACTAGGTAAATACTGTTTCACAAGCTGTCTGCTCAACCCTAGCTATGTTGTACTCAATAATCACTTTTTCTACAGCTACACATGCCTAAAATCCATCCCTAAAACGACCAGTGTTATATTTTCTCTTGAAGAAAGATTTATAAACTAACTTCTTCAGTGCTAATATTTCCATTAACATCCATATCCCCACCCACCCCAAGCATTATGAAATTGTTTAAACTTCTCCGATGGTGTCCATCCATGCAATTATCAATGTAATATAAGATTGCTTCTTAATCAAAATTGAAGATTTTGCATGCTCCATGTTAAGATTAACTGTAACATTTTGTATGCTCGACACATGTTAGGATTAACTTTAAATTAATGAAACTGCAAAATGGTACTCTTTTTCCATAACCTTTTAAACAAGTGAAAAAGTATCTTATTTGAACGGTCCACTCTTTAGTGATCCGGTGTCCTAAATGTGACATTTTAATTTCAGAAAAAAAAAAAAAAAAAAAAGAGCAGGGCGGGGGTCAACAATATTTTAAGTTCTATGAACAAATGAAAAAGTTGATTAAATTTCAAAAGTTTCAATTGAAATTACCTTTTTTCGTCAGTAAAGAGTTATCTCCCATACATTGATATCAGCTTGAGCAATTTTTTTTTTTTTTTCTCCATTTATTTCACTACAATCAAGGCATCGTGTCACTTGGACATAAGGGGCAACTATTTGAAACCAAACAAAATGTCTTCACATTATATTTAAATTTCTGCATGTCAGTACAATTAGGGAAACTGGGACACAAGAGGGAATTCCAAAGTCTAGCTGTTCAAAGGGAAAAAACTATTACAGTAGAAGACTTCAGCATCTAGGGATCTCTACAGTGTAAGGGTGGGATTTTGCTTGTCGGAGGTAAATTGCTGCAAATTTGTTGGAGCAGATTTCATTAGAATACTTGTAAAACAGATAGCGAAGAGGGAGTTTACTTGATAGTGCAGGACCTATCAGGTTGGAGATATTTTTGGACCCTGTCTAAGAGGGAGAGATTATTGGTAGATGTGGCAACAATACTCCATGCATGGGGGAATGATGGCGTTGTAGAGGTATAGGATATTCTCAGGTGTGAGTAATTTTCTAGCACGATAGAGGGAGCCCACCTTCACAACTTTGGTAATGTCCTAGATGTATTTATTAACATTCTCATGTAACATGAATGGCGAGTGGAGGAGTCTGAACGAGCTTTGTTTTGTTTTTTTTGGTGGGGGGGGGGGGGCATGAGGGATTACATATATTATAGAATAATGCGAAACATGAAAAAGTAAAGGACTAATTGTTAAAACGGGAAAAGAAAAGGACAAGATATTCTAGTAAAAAATATAAAATTTATAACTTAAAATATTGCAGCATTAAGAATTGATTATGTAATGTTAAATTTAATTTTAAAAATTCTTAAATGCTGCAATATTAAGTTATAAATTTATATTTTTTACTAGAATATCTTATCCTTTTATTTTTCCAGTTTTAACAACTAGTCCTTTACTTTTCCATGTTTAAGCTTAACCATATTACTTTTCGTGCTCACATTTTTCTATTGTAATCCATGATTTTTCCAGGTTTACAATAAATCCATTTGTTCTTTGTTTAATTTCAGTCTTATTTTTGTGTCCCATAAACACATGTAATAATAATGTACGGCACTTTTCCGCTTTCAATAAAATTCCCCCCCCCCCGATTATCAACCTTTCATTCTGTCCATTTCACGAGTTGCATTTCTTTTCGCGATAGTCTAGGACAAAATGGTTCATTGGCTGCTTAGCTATCACAGATCGATACGGACTAGGGCGAGTCAATTTTTGCATATAAAAAACACATTTGAGTATGGGGGAAGTTGTGAATTAGTATAATAAATATACCAAAAATTATTTGCACATTTATTTAGGGAAATGACAAAGACCGTCTACATGAAATATTTAACTAATAAATTGGTTAGAAAAATTTTTAATTTCCATATTTTAACCAAACAAGGTGTCGTTTTGTTGCAAACATAATTAAAAAATCTCCATTTTTTTTTTTTTTTAACATTAAGCTGCAACAACTATAAATAACATCTTAAAAAATTGAATAAAATCAAAAACGAAAAAGATATCTACTAATTGTCAAGCATTAAAAATGTAATATATTGTATCATATTGTTCTAATATATACAAGATCCCTTAGGTCTTATTTTATGACAACACCCGTCTTGCTTCAAACCCATGAACTGAGAGGCTTCTGTTAATTCGCTTTCCCCTCATTAAGAATGAGAGTGCAAATCTGGAAAACTTGGTTTAAAAGTTCACTTTCAGAAAATGCTTTCTGTAAAAGTTTTGTAAACTCCACTTTATGAGATGAGACCAATGATTTTTTTATGTTTTTGTTTGCTAGCTCCCTACTCCTGAAAAACCATTCAAAAATTCCGGGAGGAGGGGGTATGGCCATCCTCATCACTGCACCTATTATGCTATTTCTAGCAAGAGTTCTAATTCACCACAATACTGAGTAGTCCTACTTAAAATTCCATGAATCAATTTTTTCTAAAACTATTAAAAAACCATTTGATGAATATTTCATTGACGTGGGGTCAAAATAAAAAAGTTAGTCACTCCCAACCTTTTTTAGACGAGGGCTCAAAAACAAACGTCAGTCTCTCAATGGGGCTGAATTCTAGATGGGATCAAAGAAAAATGGATGGGCAAGTGGGGGGGGGGTATGATCTTGCACCAAGAGGAGATCGCCATGAATCTTTACTAACCTAATGGATAAGTTTTTTTTTTTTATTGCTTCTTCCCTCACTGCTAGGCCATCTGATTTTAGCATAGGATAAAACAAATTTTCACACAGAAAAGTGAAAGCAGTGTTGTAAATTTTATGTAAATTGTTTCCGTTCCTGAATTCTATTGAAAATATAGACTTGTTGGCTTTAGAATTAATTTCATTTCAAACAAATTAAATGCATATACTTGAATTATGAATTTTATGAAGCTTTGACATTTAACAGAAATTTCTTGTCTATCTGATGGCCAAAGTTAACTTTTGCCTTATAGGCTCAATTTTCTAGAATTGTCTACTGTATATTCTAATACTAGTCTCTTGTCAGATTAATTTGCTTATTTCCTGGTAGCAAAACAAACATCAGATAACAACGAAGTGGTGTAAATGATAAATTTACATAGAGGACCAGTGAAACTTGTAAAACTTTGTGGTTCCATCCAAATGGAAGTTAATTCTAATATAGAGAACTAATGGTGTTTAATTATAGATACACTTGCAGTCTTTCAAAACATCAACACCTTACTATGCAATAACATTAGTAATTGCGATAACCCTACGAGATAAAGATTCACTTTTGTAAAGGTCACAGGGAATTGTTTTTTTCTTTTTAAATATTTTCTCTCCATTTGGCCCCAAAACTTTTTATACAACCCAAATTAAAAAATTAAGTTTATTTACTTTCCTCCCCACAAGATTAGACAGACACAAGGTGGGTCTTTCCGTGTAGAAAAAAATCTGGGAGTGAATAAAATAAAAATTGCCCAACAAGATCTTTTATTGAATGAGGACAGAAGTTATTTTCAAAGTTAAGTTTCTATTTTTAAGGTTAAAGCCTAAAACTGTCAATAGAAGTCGATTTTAATGTATAAAAAATTAAAATACTGTACAACCAATAAATGGGAACACAATTCTATGTGAAAAGAAATTAGCTTGATAAACAAAAATGAAGACTGTATTTCAAAAAGTAAACAAATCTGCAGGCTTTTTTTCTAACAAAGCTATAATAATTCGAGAACATAAGGGGGAGGTAATCAATAAATTCAACAATTTCAACGTGCATGAGAATTGTCTGCCATTTGTTTTCATTTTTTTTTTTTAATTTTTGAATTAAAAAAAATAAATAAAACCTAAAAAGCTTGTGGCTGGTACATAAATATTTGTGTATTTCTTTCAAATGCCGCCGTAAGTGCCAATCTGAATAAGCAAAGAAATTAGTTCTTAAAAAGGTTTATATAAAAAAAAATGAGAATGCATACATTTTGGGAGAGTGACTTACCTTAGGCCTCGGTAGGAAGGAAGGACTTACCCATCCAGGCTAAGTACAGATTTTCAATAGCCATTTTTCAAACCAACCTGGGATTTTTTTTTTCTTACACAATCAACACTAATTCGACAGAGTGGCCAAAAATAAGATATTCAACATATGTTACTATAGTCAAAAGTTATTTTGCAATCTATCTGCATCAGTTTTTTGTCAACAATGCTTTCATTTTTCTGTGTGAAAATTTGCATTTTTTTTTTTTTTTTTTTTTGTGTTTTGAAGTAGTTTTAAACACTTAATTTCATCTCAATATTAACTCTTTACGACTTTGAAATTTCCAACCAAGATGGCTGCCGTCTTATCCGGCCTCATTTTAGTTTTATATTGGAGGGGGAGGGTGATTCAACATTGAAGGCAAAAGTTAAAATTCAAGGACTTTTCAAGTCTGTACGAACCCTGCCATCTCCAAATACATATAGCTATAGTGGGGAGGTGATAGAAATAGATTGTTTTTTTTTTTAACCACACAAAAGCAACAAGAAAACCCACCTACCAGTATGGTATCCTACTATGCATGGAGTTTTGTTCTGGTTGGTACATCCACAAGTTTTCCTTTTGAACAGTATGCGGTGCAAAAGGTTCCAACCTAACATGTTCAGTAGTCCAATCTCATTGTTCCATCGTTGATTTTGTTTTACAAGTATTTTCACAAAATATGCTCCAAATTCACAATTACACCTAACACTGAAAAATCCCACACCTTCCGATTTCAGAATATTAAATTTTTTCTTTTTTAAGCTGCTTCCCTTCCAGGAAATGTTTTAAAAGTCTCCAAGCTTTGAACTTTAAGGATTCTAACTCAAGAGGCTGAGTAGGGTTTAAAAGTTAAGAAACCCGACAATGAGCACTGACATGAATAAAATCCAGACTTGATAAAAAGGACACACAGATACATCTCCAAGTTTGGACCTCCGGTCACAAATATATTTGTCCCTGCAATGGAGCAAGGTTTCTGCATTCCTTACATGATACACTCAGTTTTTAATGCTCCGTAGCAAACAAGATCTTATGGTGCGCTCATAACTTTTCTTAACTATGTATTGTCAGCTAATTACAAATATTTTTAACAAATCAAGGTTTTATTACAAGGCATTTTTTTTTAACCTTTCCATTACATATGGAAAAATGGACAACTGTATTCACTTGGGAGGGGGGGGGGTTGAACTGCAAATGAGATCACTTATTCGCAGATTTATCATCTTCATAGCTTTTTTCATGTTTTGGAAAACTTCCTCTGGCCTTCAAGTTATTAACTGCGACGGGATAAAGATGCCAAGTCTTAACTGCATGTTCAGTAATTACAGCCTTCCATAGTTGTCTCACGTTTTGGCCAACTAATCATCTGATCGCCTTTGGGTAAGATTAAAACCACCATCACCAGACAATGCTCACCTGCAATTATATGTAACGATTCAACATCTATCCACTGCGCCATAGGTCCCAAAGGTGAGCATTGTCTGGAGAGATA
Source organism: Euprymna scolopes (assembly GCF_053919585.1). Classification (NCBI taxonomy): domain Eukaryota; kingdom Metazoa; phylum Mollusca; class Cephalopoda; order Sepiida; family Sepiolidae; genus Euprymna; species Euprymna scolopes. The sequence continues at coordinate 11,859,301 of NC_136503.1, read as the reverse complement.
GCGGTTTCAATCCAGCCAAAGCAAGGCAGGGATTAGTTGGCAGTGAGACAACTATGGAAGGCAGTAATTATGATTATACAGGCGAGAGATTCAGCATTCCCATCCCATCGCGGTTAAAAACCTGACGGCTACAGGAATAGTTGGTTGAAACATTGTGCAACAACTATGAAGATGAGGATAACACTCTGCAAATAAACATACAAATTATTTTATTAAAATTCTTTTTGAGATAAATAAACAAGTTCATCTCACAAAGGTGGTTCATCCATAAAAAAAATCTTTTGAATACATTTCTTCCAAGATAGGAGACAAACAAAAGGCCAGTAATCAGCTCCATGTTCGTCCTCACTATTCCTATCAAAGTCTTCAGTTAGTGACCTCTGCACTTGTAACATAGCCGTTAAATACAAGAGGAAAGAAATAAAAATCTGAATTTATTTTCAAGCACTGTTACTATCGACAAGTCGATTGCTGCCACATGTCCATTTTAGCCTGGTACAAGTTTTTCTTCCAACCATATGCCGGGCATAGTCAACCCATTTTTGGGTAACTCAATGCATCAATTCTTAGATGTCCATTTTGCTTCTGCCCAAGCACATGGTACATTTTTCTCCTGTCACACTTCCTAATTTGCATATCCACTTTCGTGACTGCTGATTATCTCTTTGCAAGCAATCCTTCACTGCTGCTGATATTTTCCCCCCCAAACGCTCGCATGCACTGTTACACACTTGGATTTGACCTAAAAACTTGGATAAATTCTTCCTCAGTATCGAAGAATGTTAATCAGTGTATTCCAAGTGATGCTGCATCTTTCGTACGTGAAGATCTTTGAACAGGATCTCAACCATAAGTGCATAGTATATCTTTAATTTTGCAAAGTTCACCTGATGTTAAGACAATTTACTTTGTAGACAACTGTAAGCTGCACAAATATAGATTGCAATGCCTGCTATACCCAACTTGCATACCAGAAAAGTTTATGTCCTAATCAAGGGTCTTGTAAATAATGTAGTCCAAAAAGGAAACACCCGAGTATGCCTATTGAATTCCGATTGCTCTCTGTACTAATGGCATTTAGGTGCATTAGGCTTTCAGCATTCATTCGCCAATGAGAAGTCTAAACAAAAACAAACAAACAAACAAACAAAAAAAAAAAAACACAGATCAAAATACGTAGCATAGACATTGAAATTGTATGATTAATTAAAAACAAACACGAGGACATATTCTTGTGAAGTATGTGGATTTATTTTGGAAGTCAACAGTTCCTTTAATCAAACAATCCCAACCCCATATCGTCATCAGACTCCTCTTCAGATTCTTCCTTTTTCTTCTCTTCTTTGGCTGCGGGAGCAGCCTCTGCTGCAGGAGCGGCCACTGCTGCCGCTGCAGATGCTGCCAACATAGCAGACAACTTTTCAGGATCGCTGAGGAGATCTTTCACCTGAAAGCAAAAAAATCCAGTCATGATATATAATACATGAGGAATATGTATGAAATTCTATCAGAATGTCATCTCAGAATAAACTTCCAATCACAAAGAATCAGAAATCGGGGTTCGTTAAAGTTTCATCATTGATATAGGACATTCTGAAGAATTTAATATAAGCATCATCTTAAATGTTTTAAACGGACCAACATTTAAACCAATATTCTCAAATCTTACATCCAAACAAAAGAGGGCCCAAAATTAAAAAATATGAAAGCCATAAATGGTGCTAATTTGAAACTAGTCCTGCTATGTAATGGTATGGTTTCTACAGAAAATTACTATATTATAAAGTTCCTGATCATAAGCATTTCGACATGCAAGAATATTGATTAAGCATTTAATTTCTTCCTGATAGCATTTCATTTATGGACAAAGAAAAAAATTACCACTGAAATATGTGAAAATAATTTTGTGTAAGTCCATAAAAAAAAAAAAAAAAAAAAATCTGATATACACATCCATCATGAAACGAAGATGTCATTTCAAAATTATGCAATTGATCAAGTTGGAAAAAAAAAAAAAATTATGAGTAAACAGACACTATGTTGGAAAAGTAAAAAAGGCAGATAACTAATTTAAACTGGTTAGATCAACATTACAATGCTATTTCACATTAACCATTTAAAAATGATAACTGTTTAACTTGTTTTGAGATTTTCAGTGTATATCAAAGCTTTTTTTAGTTGAATTCTGGAGAACCAAAAATTGTATTAGAATGTCATCTCAGAATAAACTTCCAATCACAAAGAATCAGAAATCGGGGTTCGTGAAAGTTTCATCATTGATATAGGACATTGAAGAATTCAACTATTTGTATTCAAATTTTACATCTAATCTTTTGGAACTAGAAGAAAAAGTAAAAATGGCCACAAACTGCCAATGACCTATGATTTCAGCCACTACAAATAATTTGGTGATCTAACAATTGTTAAAATATATGGTCGTTTTGAAAAGTGAAATTAAGTCATTGAATAATCAAAATAAAAATATTAATGCAAAAGGGATTTGTTTTTCTATTTTCTGATAAAAATGGATTTGGTCTTTAACTGAAAATTTCTGGAATGAACAATCATTTTTATGTGGATAGTACTTACCGCTTCAGCTTCTGCAAACGTTATTTTAGTTTCAAGAGAGATGGCCAAAAGATTCTTGAAGCCATTAATCAACATATGTGGTGCAGAAGCCATTGTTGGGTAGCCAATAGCAAGTGAAAGAGAAGCCACATTGGCAACACCCTGAAAGAAAAGCAGTTTTAATTAGAAGTTGCCTAAAAGAGAATATGCAATACATGCTGAAGAAACTAAACTACAGGTACTAACCTACATTTGTATATTTTTACTAAAAAAATAAAACATTTTCTATAAGACATGCAAAAAAATGTACCCAATATGGTCTCACTCCTCAATTAAAGTCAATTAGAGACTATGAGAAGTTATGGAATATATTGGATTAGGTCCACACCCAGAAACTAGGGGACCTGGTTTTATTTCCAACAAGGTGGAAAGGGAATACACCAAAATAAGATTCCAGCAAAACCTTAGATAAGGAGATGCAAGAGTTTTGGCTCCCATTTGCCACAACAGGTCTAAAATGACCTGCACAAACTTGTTGGTTAAGGCTTTAATATTAAAATAAGAGAAATAATTAGTTAAAAATGAAGCAAAAAAGGTTTGCATTGATTTTATTACTCTAGCTGATATAGCTAATTCTAATGTCTAAATCTCTGTAGTAGAAATTGCCTGTTGCAGGTTTTAAAGGATTCCATTTTAAAGATCAATTTTGAAATACTGTCCAAATCTACAAGGGATTAAAAAATAAAGCTAATTCGTTCAAAGTGACTTACAGACATGAACTTTTTCCTAATGTCGTCATCGGTGATGTCCAAAACAGCCGGAGCAAAGACAGTTCCAGAGTCATACACTAAAAACAAAAAAAAAAAAGTCAGTGGAGAAATATTGAAACAATGGTTAGAATAAGATTTAAGGGTAATTTTGTCAATTATATGGATAAAAAATTTTAATATTCAGGTGGATGTAGTTTGCTTGAAGCATTGTATTGTATGTAGTTAAATGGAATGTGTTGAAGGTGATACAATGAACAGTTAACGGATAGGCCAGCTGAAGCAGGTGAGAAAGTTTTATTCATACAACTTACAAATACATGTGTACATATTCATATATTTCTTTACACATTTATATTTGCATAATGGTCACCTGGAAAAGTCAGTCTGGTAGTATATCCGTGTTATATAATATTTTGAGAAAGATGTTTGTCAGATATTTATTTGACTTTGGTTCAAACGTGCTGTTGTAAACAATAACAGTATCGCTGTAAACAATTGTCCGGAACTTGTAAATAGTATTTTAATTTAATATGGTGAAGTTTATTTTTATTTCTATTTTTCTTTTATAATAATTTATATGGAGATTTAATCAATTTGTTTGTATTTCTGCATTTTGGTTGAGAGGGGGTGGGGGGGCATATACTTTGAATAAATCGGTTGGTAGAGGGAGACTACTTGATGAGCTGACCTAAGGGGAATAATCGTTACAGATATTTCTTCTCGGTTAAGTGTATAACGTTACATTACTTTTATGTATTTTGTTTATCTTATTTAATTCATTATGTAGTGCGTGTATATATATATATATATATATATATATATATATATATATATATATATATATATATATTACACACACTTATGGATTCTTGTATCTTTAATTATATAGTAATATTCTATTGACTAATTTATATACGCAATGTGTTATGACCAAGTGGTTAGCAGTTATTTCAAGAGTTTTTTTTTATATATATATTTACTTATTTTAACTTGGATTTCTGTTTTTGGTGTATTATGTCTTATTTGTTATTTGCAATATTAGGCTTACTCTGAGAAATCAATTAGGCCATATAAACTTGCATGAGCACATATACATGTAGCCATGTAGCCCACATGCTTGCACCATCTAATTCACATCTAAGGCTTGCTATTTAATTGTTATACATCGTTATGTGTAGTAATCTTAAATAAGGATTGCATATTTATTATTGATTCATTTTAACTTAATTTTGGATTTTATTTTATTTTTTCATTGTTATATAATGGTGGGATAGTGTGCGTTAAATGAAGAATGGAGAGCCTAATTCATGTCGGCGATTAATCTTGGGTGCAATTTGGCAATCAGGATTGATTCTTTGATACGAAGGTTGCCAACATTGCGTTTGCTGGCTAAAATATCTACTCAGATGGATTTGTTAGTGTTGCTGCATGTGTGAAGGTGTCTGCGAACAGAAGAGGCTTGTGTTTGTACATGTTCTTTTACTCTAATATGCAGGTGTCTCACTGAGCTACCGACGTATGATTGGTCACATTTGGTGCACTGTATGCGATATACTGTATGTATAATGGCACATATTAGTGGTGTTCCTCGGGCAGTTAGGGTGCAGGGTACGTATTTAGATGGGTTTTGCATTTTGATAAATGCAGTCGTAGTGATGGCCCAGTGTGTATAAGTTGTATGTCTAGACCCTCTGTGTATAGCTTTGCGGATGGCTGTTGTAATCCTGTCGTTGAAATGGGGCAGCTTTAGAAAGCAGGTGTTAGGAGGAATGCTGCGTACGTCTTCTAGGTTTACGGAGGTTTTCAATGGTTGGTGTGGGGTATCCATTGGTTTCTAGCACTTGGTTGAACTTATTACTGCAGGTGTTTTTATCCGCTTTGTTGCTGCATTTATTGCAGATGCATGTTATTTCATTCCTCGCATATTTTAGCTTTACGGGGGAGGGTAAATTTATAGTGTACGAAGAGATCTCTACAGGCGGGTTTCTTATAGAATTTGGTGGATATATTCCCATCTTCGGAGATGTTGAGGCTTAAGTCTAAAAGTGCCAGGGATCCAGAGCTGTCAGGGTGCCCGATGGTGAACTCAATTTGTGGGTCAGTGTTGTTAAATGTTAAAAATGGAGTTTGCATCCTCCCGGGATGGTGTTAGTAGGATATCAACGTATCGCGTGAAGATGTAGGAGTAGCAAGAGTTGAGGGCACAGCATTCAAGTTTATCCATGAATGCAATAGCGAGTAGTCCTGACAGGCTGGACCCCATAGGTAATTATGTGCTTTGTATATGAAGTGTTATCTATTATTTCTAGGAGATCATGTCAGTTCCAGTTCCAATGAAGGTTACAGGAAGAAATGCAGTCGGTAATTATGTCAATTGCCGGGTATGCAGGGACAGATGTGTAGAGGGCGATGGATATGGTTGTCAGTCAACTTTTAACTCCAACATGCAGTTAAAACCTTGAAAAATTTTAACTCCAACATAAAAAAAAAAAAAAAAAGACAGCTTTATAATGAAATTAATTTTGGAAAACTATGATCCTTTGCAAATCTGTATCAAAGATACATTTGTTTTTCTTTTTTGTTTTTTTTTGTTTTTTTTACAAAGGCATCACCACATTATCAAGGCCCAGAGGCCACTCAAGGATAAGGGTTAAAGAGTGTACAGTAGAAGTTGGTCAATATAGTAATCATTAGTAATGAAAACTTGGTAAATTTAATAACTTATATGGAACGGCTCATCAAGAACTTATTTACCTTAGACTTGAACACAACCATATTGTAGTCAGCCGGAAAGCAGGAAAACGGAAGACAATTCCACAGGCGTGCAGTTCTAAGAAAGAAGCTTTGTTCATGGAATCTATGTTTAGGTTTAGGCACAGATAAAGAGTGGGGGAAATTATTGATAGTGTTTACAGCTAGACGAGTGTTTCTTGTGAAAGTTTGGCGAGGGGGGACCATAGATTGAAGCTCAGTTGAACACTTTCCATGAAAATAACGATACATCAGAGACAAACTCGCAACATCTCTTCTGTGAGATAGAGGTTGTAAGGAGGAGAAAAGGACATCTCCTACGAGGCTACGAAGTCTATTTTGAACTCTATCAAGGCAGGACAAGTCCTTTCTAGCAGCTCCTGCCCAGATGTGGCAACAGTATTCCATCCTTGGACGTACCTGGCTCTTATATAGATAGAAAATAGCATCAGCAGTGAGATATCTACTGGATCGATAGAAAGATCCCACCATTTTTCCAGCGGCCTTGGCAACAGATTTGATATACGTGTTCCATTTAAGATCAGGAGTAATGGTCAAGCCCAGAAGCTTGTCAAAACTTGAGGCCTCCTGAAGACGAGAGCCATTCATTTCAATTGATGACAAATGTGGATTAAAATGTTGATGATGTAAAGAGAAGCTTGGTTTTAGATGCATTAAAAGTAACCAGCCACTCCTTTCCCCATTGTACTACATGCTCAAGATCAGAGGAGAGAGAATTGGAGAGTACTTGCTCGTTTACTGTCTTAGATGTGGTACCATAAATGGTAGTGTCGTCAGCATAAATGTCTACAAATGATGTAAGGATATGATTTGGAAGATCATTAATGTAGATCAGGAAAAAAATTAAAGAATCATTTGTATTTCTAATATATTAGAAAAGGTTATTTAAACGAGTTCACAAGTCAGTAAGAAAGCATCCACATCAATTTCAGTAGAGCGAAAGTACTTTTTAATATTCATTTTATCTGGAATTAGGAATTATCGAAATGCAAGCAATTGTCACATCTCAATACGTGATGTTATTAAAATTTTGAAGGAGAGATGCAGAGTCCACAAGTCAGCAATAAAGTATCCACATTCTTTTCAGTAGAGCGAAAGTACTTTAAAATCATCATTAGACTCAAATTAAGATTAGATTTTTTTTTTAAAACTACTTTTTAATGAGAATAATCGAATAGTATTCTGACGAGATAAGTTTTATGTCGACCAACATTTCATCTTCAGGATAAGGTTTTTTGGATGAATGAATTGAAAATAAAATTTTTAAATAATGTACTGTTTTATTTTCATTTCATTTACCCAAAAATTTTACAATAAAGACGAAATGTTAGGCATAACTTGGTTTGTCCCTTTTATAAAGAGTACAAAGAACAGTAAATAAATAAATATGGGGAGAGGGTTAGATCTCAAGTCATTTGGGATGCATTTTACATCCAGCCTGAATATTTATCCAAAACGTGAATATGGTTGTCAGTGTCAACTTTTAACTCCAACATGGAGTTAAAACCTTGAAAAAATTGGAACTTCATTAAATTTTAAAAATGACAGCTTTATAATTGACAAATTAATTTTGGAAAATTATGATCCTTTGTCAAATCTGTATCAAAGATGAGTAACTTGTTAAAGAATCATTTGTATTTCTAATATATTAAAAGGTTATTTAAATGAGTTGAGGAGTTCACAAGTCAGTAAGAAAGCATCCACATCAATTTCAGTAGAGCGAAAGTACTTTTAATCATCATCGTTGAAACTCCTTCAATGAAAAAAATTCAACATCCTGCCCAGCACAAAATGGAGGGGGGGGGGGGGTCGATGAAAAGCCTTTAAATGCATTCAAATTGGAAAGTCATCTTCAATCCACACAACTATTTTCAGATTCATAAAATTAAATGAGCAATTAGACCGATGTTTAAACACTTTTTTTTTTTTTAAACAAGACCAACGATTTAGAATTTAAAAATTTTTTAAACTTAAGAAATTGGAATTTGAATTAAACATGAAAATGTAAACTTTGAGAAAACACTTGTAACAAAAGCGCATCAAATTCACCCAGTTTTCATTAAAAAAAAAATAAATAAATAAATAAATAAAAGTCATTCTTATCAAGTTTTAAAACAAATGCAGATTATCTGCCAATCAAAATAACATTTTGAAAAGTGTTACCAGCAATATACTCAGACAAATTTAATATTAAATTCTAAAAAGTGACAGCAAGTACACAACTTACCAAACTATTAGGTCAGCTTTTTATACACACGTTTGCAAAATTTATGATTAAAAAATCCTAATAGAAAAGTTACCTTGCTCAATCACCAAACCATATGAGAATGGAGAGATGTTTAACATGTTGAGAAGTGTAGCTTCTGAAGCACCAACTTTTTCACCTTCTTTGATAAGACGTACATCGTTCAAGATTTCAATAGTACCCCTGGAAATTTTGGTTGGGATGGACAAGGCCTGGAAGAAAGAGGTCTTCTCAGGACCTAACCCAGTGTTCTGGGCTCCAACTTGTACATCACAGGGAGCAATGGCACCTGCACGAGCTGGAGCTTTTACCTAAAAAAGACAATTTACAAGCTTAAAGCAAATTGGTAAAAAACATTTGAAGTCAGTTTTTAAAATCTTACAAATTGAGAAAAGTCAGCAGATATTACAATGTACCCAATATGGTCTCACTCCTCAATTAAAGTCAATAAAGACTATGAGAAGTTATGGAATATATTGGGTTAGGTCCACACCCAGAAACTAGGGGACCCGGTTTTATTTCCAACAAGGTGGAAAGGGAATACACCAAAATAAGATTCTAGCAAAACCTTAAGATAAGGAGACGCTAGTTTTGGCTCCCATTCGCCACAACAGATCAAAAGTGACCTGCACAAGACTTGTTGGTTTGCAAGTTTTTTTATGTATTAAACTAAATTTGACAAATTTGTTAGATTATAAATTTAAGATTTTGCAAGATGGCCTGCTTTTAGAACCAAAAATTTAACTGCATATTTATTACAATCTCACCGTAAACAATAGTCCAGTTAATCTAGCCGATTTTTTGCCTCAACCTTAAACAATTTGCTAACAAAGATTTTTAACTTGGATATTGGGTATGAATAATCTCGGATAAAGTTTACCATAAATAACCTTGATGTAAGGTGTCAACGGCTGCCATCTTCAAAGATGGCCCTCCCCTATTTCAACTCAATTACTGTCAATTTATCATCAAAAATATAATTTGTTAGCAATTTGAGGTTCAGACACATTTGACTGGACTACAAGCAGAAAAACATTTTAAAATAATTTATCAAGTTTTAAATTATAGTTGGCATGGCAATCTTGTTAGGTCATTTAATAATGTAAAGTTATTTTTTGTATGTACTATGGAATAGTAGTTAATGGTAGTAGTTATAGTTCCAGCAAAAAAAAAAAAAAAAGTCGACAGTGGAGACACTATTTGAGAAAAAAAAAAAAAAAAAAATCCTTTCAGAATTTTAGTTTGAAATTATTTTAGAAATAAGTTTATAACTCGTCCTAAGTTTTGATAGTTTCACAGAAAACAGACAAATTAGAATTCAAAATTGCATCAAATTGGCTCACAACTATGAAAAATGTATTAAGATTCTCATACCTTGTTCTCCTTGAGTTTTTCCCTGACTTCAGACAAATCATTCTTGGTGAACACAAAACCAACATTATTCTTTATGTGGGGCAACAACCTGTAATGAAAACATTTTATAAAAATTCAAGTAAAAGTCGTACGGTGAACAAAAAATAATTTCTCAAACTTTATTGTAAGGAAGTAAAAGTTGTGATTTTTTTTTTTTTTTTTTTAAGTGATGGGAAAAAATATTTTATTTCAAAATGCCAGAAAAAGGATAAATTCATAAAGAACAAGGTTTAATTTCATCATGGGCTAACAGTACGAAAAATATGTCAAAGTAGGTAAATTTTGAGTGGGTTGGTTGGTTTTAGGCAGCATATTAAACTTCGTTTTTGGTTTGGATCACTTTAAGTTAAAATCTATATATTAGCTTGTTTTATACTATCAGCACATTAAACATCTGAGTATTTGTGCTAGCATAACTGTAGCAAGATCCCTGGCGATACAAGATGGTCTTGCTTTGCAAATAGAAGAGCAAGGGTGTGATATTTGATCAAGAAAAAAAAAAAAAAAAAATTGTCCCTGGGAACAAGGAAATTAGCTGAGCAGCTTAAGTCAAAATTGATGAAGAATTGTACATTTTGGTAAGCAAGCATGAAACTTGGCACAATTGCTCACAATGGTCTACTCCTCCGAAAAAACTTTTGGGCCACTCAAAAAATCCAAGATGGCCGCCATGGATGATAAAATTTATCATTTTGTGAACTAAATGCTTCATTTTTGACTGATTTCCACATATTATATATCAGTTTATATGTTTCTGATGTCAACAAAGCAGTTTCTGACGACAAAATAAAGATTTAAGACCATTTGAGTGTAATAAAGGCTATATTTTACACACTTATGTCAGTTTACCGCGCATTTTTCTCGTGTTTTCATCAGGATCCACACGTTCAACACTCGCAATTGCAGCCGCATAACTTTGTACATGGAAGGCCAAATTTATAGCATTTGCATCTTCCAAAGCATTGTGTCTTGCATCCGCATTTTGTTAGTTCCTTGCAGCTTTCTGCAACTGGCGGAAGTGTTGTCCAAAATATCTTCCATGTATTGCCGTGCTTCTTCCACCCCCACTCACCAGGACTCAATTTCTATGTGACAACATGTTGCTCGACTCCAAATGCACCTTGCTTGATATGTTGCACGCTTTGTGTGTTCAGTTAAAGCTGCTTTAGTTGGAGGTATGGAATCGTAGGGTCTCTGTTTATGAGCAAACATGTCCAATCTTACAGCATCTATTTCTGTGAGGGAGGTAGATCTGTAATACATTGTGATGACAAACTGGTCAATAATTGCTTGGTCTTCACTTTGGATGACTACTCAGCTTGACAAATACGTCCGTCACGTCAGGTAAAACATTCCATGTCTGAAATGCTGTCTTCTTAGCTTTATATCGAAAGGCTGACACATTGTCACAACCAGTAAAGGCATGGAAAAAGGACAAGCCTTTTGCTTTTTCAGGGCCAAGTACGCTGATGACTTCATGTACTGGAATAAACCTTGTGTCATTTCCTTGACCAAATTCAATGAACATTGCCTCCAGGCCCAACTCTTTCAAGACTGCAAATACAGTGATGGCAATGACAAGTAAATGATGGCAATGACAAGTAAATCTGTGTCATTAGCTTTCAGCAGTTCTGTTTTGTAACCATGATTAACTGCATGTTTTGCGTGTACAAACATCCTTGTGTCTGATTCCTGATGGTTGCAAGGTGCTAGTCCTTCAAAATTGATATTCTGATTGCTAACAACATCTGCAACTCTGGTGATTAACACGAGATTTTCATGATCCTGTGCTAGTGAAGTGATTCTATCAGCCAGAAACTTGAAGAGAGCTGTTTTATTGTCATCATCCCTCAAGAAATTTCGCCAGTTGGGGAGCTTGCCGTTGTGGTTTACCCAATGCTTTGCACCTTGTCCACGTTTTGTCCGTGTTTCAGCTTTCAAACTTGGTAAGTAAACATAAAACAATGTCAGTCCTCTCATATGCTGAACTGAATTTCAGTACCTTTGGAAAAAAAGTCAAGTTGTGCATACTCTTCAAAGGTTTTTTGATTTGCAGGGTGGTATTGTGTTTACCAATGCTGAACCATCGATGATGATGACTGACACATGTGGAACTGAATCTGGGCATGTAACTTTGGACTGAAGAAGCAATGCAAGTTGAGACTTTGTACCACTGTAGAGGTTTCCATTTTCACTCAAAGATGCAGGAAAGGACTGGTTCTCATGTTTAAAGAATTCCATCAGGTCACACTCCCTGGATTGGCAAGATATGAATAGTTTAGAGAATAGGCGACAGCCATCTTTCAAACTTATGTTTGGCATCAGTCACTGCTGCTTCTTGTGTCTGGTCAAAGAAGTCTATGTTGTTCCTTTTGATTTTGGAATAGAAAGCAGCCCGGTTTTCTCCCTCTAAGGTCTTCATGAACTCTTTAAAGCGAGTCCTGCCATTCCCATAGTGCATGCAATCAGCTTCAGCTGCGGTTTCCGATGCTATAATCTTTGTATCCAGAGCGAGTAGATCGGATGATTCTTGTTGAAATGGATTGCCCATTTCATTGATGACAGCCGTGAGCTTTGTTACTTTGCCATAGAAAGCTTTCTGGGATTGACTTGTTTGTGTTTCATGTTTTCAGTAACATCCTTGTTCGATGACAGTGCTTCATATTCTTCTGTAAGACAACTCACTTCTGACCCTGCTACCATCCATCTTCGTAGTGCTGAAGGATCCTCTGTCACACCTACGACCCCACCCTCTCCTTTGATGATTGCATTTTCCTCTTCATGTGCTTCATCAATGGCCATAGAAGAAAATGGTCGCAATGACTTGAAGACAAATTTGCCATTTTTTAATTGCAAATGCATATCAGGATGGGTCTGCTCTAAGCACAGCATGCCCTCCAGATGAAGTGATAGCCATCTTGCATAGTTGTAGTTATTCTTGGCAAAGAAGTATGGTATCAGCTCCATTAGTGTTTCGACAAAGTCTGAAGTCAGCTTCCCTGAAAGAACGTATCAGATATAGTATGGTCAGTTCCATTGAAAGCACTAGAATTGCGGGCTCTCTGCTTTTCGCTTCTCACACCACTCATCAAATCTTGCTCCAAAGAAGTATCTGCAATGTAATACTTGTATGCTTTTTTCATCAGTGTGTAGAGACTACATGCAGTAATCTGGTGAGCGTATCGTGTCCTAGTAACACTTGAAGCAGTGATGAAAGATTCTGCAATACAAGACGAAGCTATTTCTGCTTCTACAATGGATTCTATCCAACCACTTGCTTTTAGAAGCCACCCAATTGACTTCAGTGCAGCCATTTCAACATGCAAGCCGCCAAACATGATGACAAACTTATTTTCACCATATTGCTGAGGCCAGTGCCATTGTATTTGCTTGGTCAATGCATAAAGTGGCTGATCAGCAGTTATGACTGGAATTTGCCCTGGGTTGAGGAACGCTATTGTCTCTCTAATCCTCTCCATAACATGTCGTATTGTGGCAACTGAGTGGGCTTGTTCTCGGAGGAGAGGTAGAATTGATGTAATGCTCACTTTGAAATCTAACTCTTCTCAGAAGCATGGTGTGCCGACCAGGTTATGTTAACGTCATCATCAATGCTTTGTGTCAGATGAACCTTTTCTAGCCACTGAAATTCATTTAACAAAAGCCTGGGAAAGTCAATATTGATACTTGTTGGATATTCGAACTCTGGAGGCGACGGAGTCTTGTTCTTTAGATATGCAGGATGAATGTCTGAAAGATTCTGGAAGTTCAGGCATCCATTTTATACTATGATTTTTGATCATAAGTGGCTCACGCAGTTCACCATCACTGTCAGACGTTGGATGTTGAAATAGTGAGATACTGGTACCTGTAAAGGATGTTGTAGCTGTTGTTGCAGACGGATTGTGATCTATATTGTCCATAGCAGAGTCTGCACGGAATCTACCATTAAATTTCCATTCATGAGCAAGCATGTGTCTTCGCAAAATACTAGCAGCTTTGTTGAGTATAACAGCATCAGAAAATTCTGAAGCTCTTGACAAGATTGACCCTGTAAAGGACAAGATAACATCTCTCCAACACTTGTGAGCTTCAAGTGCTGGTATATCTGACAAAAGCTTCTCTTTCAGTCTTGTTGAGTGAACATGAGGCAAGTTCATGCAGTTCCAACTGTTAAAGTCGTTGCTTATACAGTGTGATGAGATCTGCAAGTTTAAACACAACTCGTGCATCACTGTTCGTATTAGTTTTAACTATATGAGCAAGAAGCTCTGAATATACCAATGGATGGATTCCTTTTTTCTGAGAATCTTCATTTTCCTGTTTTTGTAGAGCAGCAAGGTGACATCTTTCCCTGTTGTAAAGAGTTGTTAAACAATCTTTATGATACTTCAACTCTTGTGCAATGGCATCACCAGCACTCAATCAGGCAAGAATTTTACATTCACCTAGAGTTGTGGCACATTTATTGAGCCTACTGCTGAGCCCCATTGTCATGACTTGGTCTTTGTCCATCATCTAGAAATTCTTTGTCGCAGATGAAACATTGCGAGTTTTAAACTCACTATTGCGAGTTTTAAACTCACTCTTCGAGTCTTTAAACAACTCTTGTCAGTATGTTCCTGAGCGTCAGATGCCCTTTTCCTGGCCCGATCAAGTTTAGTATTTTTGAATAAAGCACGGCAACTGATGGTACTGAGCATTGTTTTGCCACAATGTATCTTCAATACCATCACCTTCATCGAGCCTACCAGGATTAATAATCATGGGCATCTGACAGTTCTTGAAAAAGAGGAATATTTGTAGCCAGCATTGAATATCCATCTGATTTACTGCGACCTGGAATGGGACTACTGAGATCTTCTCCGGTAGTATCTGTGACATAGGCAGCATTTGCTCCAACCAGTTTTCACATTTGACGTCTTCTCAATAGATATTCTGTAAATGTTATAGGCTTCAGGCCGAGGGTTTATCCTTTTACCACCTGTAACCACAGTTACCGAATATATTGACACATTCAGATATGGGATACAACTAGGTACAGAAAGGTAGGTTCCCTACACCTAGCCCGATCGTTTATCCATTCCCGTGCGATCTGCACACCATCCGGTAGCTATAGCCCCGTTACCTTTGGCTCGGCTCTCCCGCGCTGGCATATCCTGTCAATTCAGGTGCGGCTATCTAACAGACCGAATATTATTTTGTCCATGGGGCTTATTAGACAGCATTTGGGACACTGAAACATGAAAAGTGTGTCCGTAATCAGTTGATACTGGACCCCATGCTGAGTTTCACAGCAGTGATGTCACCGTTATGCCCTGGTTGTGTCATGACAATCACTCTCTTACATATGACATAAGAGCTAAGTTGAAAAGCTCCTGTTCTGGGAAATTAGATTAGAATTATACAACCTGCATCACGAAGCCCAGATCAAAGAACTCTACTTTAGTGTAAAAGGATTTATAAACAATTATTTTGTTTTGTTATATAAAAATGAAACTGGTTTTTCCTTGTTTCTCGATTGCTGGCTTGAATGATACAGTTTATTTCAGGTATGCCCAGACGTCAGGTGATGAAAGAGAGACTGGATCAAGCACGAAGATAGAGTGACAGCCGAAATCGACAATGTTGCCACACAGACTTAGGGTCATGCAAATTTCACATACCCTGAGCAGCAGAGAGATATTTTCCAGTGAGAGTCTGGTCACCCTGGAGGGGCCCACCACTAGACAAGTAAGAATGTAGTCTTGCTGGGTTGCATCTATGGTCCTGTGAGACCGGAGCGATGAACACGGCCAAGAGTACATCACAAGTATGCTCTCATGAACCAGGTTAGCGACGGATGCGGTGATCCAAAATTGGCAGTGGAGTTTGATAGAGTCTACAATGGTCAACTCTTTCAACTTTGACCTCTTAGTCAATTTTTCACTCAAAAACCGATTAAAACACTTGCTCCATGTCTAAATACTCTTATGTAAAATTTCAAATGTTCAGACCAAAAATAGTCGAGACAGCAGAGCTCAAATTTTTTATAAATTGGGTCAGTCCAGCCAATCTCAGTGAGGGCTTGGAATTGATGTTCTCCAAATCTCCTGAAACTTTCAGATTCTTTTAGTACCATTGAAAGGAGTAAATCCTGAAAATTTCAGCTCAAGTCCTTTTTCCGTTCAAATTTTATGGCCTCTTGAAAATTTTCATATCGCTGAAATTTTTTACACTGAGGATTAGCGATGGTTCAGCAGCACAATACAAGAACTTTAAGAACTTGACAAACTTGCTGTATCATTTTACCGATTTCGATCTCCAAGCAGAATGGAACTTCTTTGCCACATCACACGGAAAGAATGCTTGTGATGGCGTTGGTGGCACAATCAAGAGATTAGCAGCACATGCTAGCCTTCAACGTCCCTACTATAATCAAATTCTGACACCAAAGCAGTTATTTGAGTTTGCTGAAGCAGATATTGATGGTATAACCTCTTGTTTTGTGAGCACTGAGGAGGTTGCTAGTAACACTCAATTTCTTGAATCTCGATTTGCAAAATCAAGTACATTCAAAGGTACACGTAGTCATCACCAATTTATTCCTGACAACACAACCATGAGTCTAACTATGAAGAAGACATCCTTTGCAGATCATTCGAAGCAGATAAGTGTAATTGATCAGGGAGAATTGAATTGTAAATTGAGAATTGAAGACATCAAACCAGGTAGATTTTATGTATGTCAGTACGATAAAGATTGGTACTTCTGTGTTGCGAATGATGTATCAAATGAACATGGTGATGTTAATGTAAAATTCCTCCATCCTAAAGGACCTTCTAAAAAGTTTTATTGGCCATAGCGTGATGACGTTTGTTGGGTTCCAATTGAGGATGTTTACTGTGAAGTTGATACACCCTCTACTGGAAGCACAGGAAGGTTTTACTGTTTCAATAAAATAACTATGGGAAAGGCTGAAAGTTATTTTGATTAGGACTCTTATTTTTATTAAAGTTTATTATATTAATATCTCTCTGTCCAAAGATATTCTATCTACACTATATATAGCATTTCTTTAAAATGTGTTGAAAATTTTGATTAAAACTCGTTTTTATTGCGAAACTATAAGCAGATGGTAGAAAAGGCCAGATTTGGATATTGAAAAGTGCCATGATAGAAAGCACCATTTTAAAGAGTAAAAGCCCTGTTTGCCATCCTCATGAGTTTTCTAAAACCTGAAAGTATTCTTTGAAAAAAATTTAAAAAATCGAATCCATTTTTTTCGTGGCCACTAGTTCAAGGCCTCTGAACTTCGAAAGTTAAAATTTTAAAAATTGTGATTTTTGATGTCTCATAGATTTTAGTAGGATGTTTATAAACTGGTTTATTTTACATTTTTGACTAGAGCTCAAGGTGTTCAAGAAAATATAGTTTTATATGGTTCTAAGCAACCGTTACTGAGTTATTACCATTCTAAAATGGAAAAAAGTCCGTAAAATATAAGTTTTGTGGACTTTTTGCCATATTTGGTACCCCATAATTTCGAATGTATTTGTTTTCAACACCTAAATTTTATTTTTTGAGGAAGTATTCATAGCATACTATGAGGTTTAAAGCATTTTGGGTTGATTGTTAGCAAGAACTTACTCTTTAAAAATTCAAAATTTGACTCCCCCCCCCAAAAAAAAATTGTCATTTTTGTTAGCTCCATAAATTTTTTTCAATTTGGTTAGAAACCATGAATTAAACTGATTCTTATAATATTCTATGGACATAATTGAAAGCAGTTCATCCAGACCTTTTTAAATATAACAATTTCTGAAAATTGGCTTCCAAAATTGAGAAAATCCTCAGTGTAAAAAATTTCAGCGATATGAAAATTTTCAAGAGGCCATAAAATTTGAACGGAAAAAGGACTTGAGCTGAAATTTTCAGGATTTACTCCTTTCAATGGTACTAAAAGAATCTGAAAGTTTCAGGAGATTTGGAGAACATCAATTCCAAGCCCTCACTGAGATTGGCTGGACTGACCCAATTTGACCCCATAACATTTTGGGGCTCAAATCAAATTAAAAAGTTTTATCTATGTCCAAGTAACCTACATCTAAAATTTCAAGTGTTTAGGCCCAAAATTGCCAGGAGTTTTGTAGTTTTTAAAGGTCAAATCATTAAACTTTGACAGTCAAATTTCTGGCTGAAAACGGATTAACAGATTTTCCCAAATCTCGAGTCTGTAGACTGAAAATTGACAGTTTTGGTAGGGAAATGTACACACAATTCCAGTTTTATAGATAGATTTAATTTTTATGGCATTTTTATTGATACTTAAAAATCTTTGATAGATTTTATTGAATATTTCAACATTTTTACTGAACATAAATGCAATTTTTATGGCCTTTAATATTTTCAAATAGAAATAAGGTCTTTTCAAGGCAAAAATAAATATTCAAGGACTTTTCAAGCCTGTATGAACCCTGAAAGCAATCCGTGGAATATAGGAGAAACAAGCATACTACACTGCCCAAAAGAGATGGTAATGCAAAAGAAAGAATCATGCTGAAAACAGTACATTGTAGAAATTAAAGCTTAAGAGTATACATGGTGTTTTAATTTAGCAGGCTGAAATTGTTCGATCAGACCTTTCTTGTATTTCAACATTACTAAATTAACCAGTTAAAAACTGGCAAAAGTTATGGCCTATTGACTTAGGACGAGTGCTTTATGCCAAATTGATGGATGAATATGGTTAAATTTGTAGTTATCCTATTAATTCTTAGCCATGTACCAAAGTTCGCAGAACCGTATAGAGATCTATATAAAATTTCAACCATAAGGAACCAGTTTCAGAAAAAGTAGAAGACTAAGAGAAATACATTCCTTGAAATATTTTTATAATTTAAAACAAAGGAGGCCTAAAAATCAATTGTACCACCTTAGGGAAAGTTGTACTTTTAACAAAGACAAAAGTACAAGGCAAAAAATGGTGATTAAATCGGAGGTTTATGTTCCAGTTGGTGATTACATTCAAAGCCATTAAAAGAGGCCAGAATGATGCCCAAAACCAAACTGGAAGAGTGTTTTGTTGAAAGAAAACGGTATTTTAAAAGTTCAAAAAACAAAAAAAATGTGTTTTCTTACTAAACATTTTAACTTGTTTTAAAGCCTTTATTATTCAATAGAAAATTAGTGTCAACTCTTAAGTATGAACACAAAAGTTATTAAACATGGGATTTAAATTGCATAAAACTAAAGTTTTTAACATTTTTATAAGTTATTAGCTGCAATACCGTTTAATTTTCACACGATTATCGATACTCCATGTAAGTCTTACGTGAGATTTTCTACATTTTAATTCAACAGTTGAGACTAGTTTCTATATTTAAACTTATTTAAAAAAAAATTTTTTTACACTTATTGAAAAGATTAACTTAGTTTTGCTTTAATCCCTTTCTGTTTTAGAAATCGTTAAAATGCAAATTAAAGCTTCCATTACAAAAAGAACTAATACTTTTAAATTAAATTGCTTTAGATTAAAGCATTTTGTATAAAGATGAATAACATTTAAATGTACCACCTTAGGGAAAGTTGTACTTTTACCAAAGACAAAAGTACAAGGCAAAAAATGGTGATTAAATCGGAGGTTTATGTTCCAGTTGGTGATTACATTCAAAGCCATTGAAGAAGCCAGAATGATGCCCAAAACCGAACTGGAAAACGAGTTTTAATAAAATTAAAAGTTACTCAAAAGGATTCCATGAAGTGAAGAATGTTAGATTTTAAAAAAAAAATTTTTAATAAAAAGAAACCATGTGGTCATTTATGATTGAATAAAATATTTTCTCCAGATCTACAATTATTTTATGAATTATTCTTTACATAGCTTTTGCATAAGCAGCTGATTAGATTAAGGTGTATGCAGTAGGCATGTTCTAAAAACGTGCATTTTTAAGGGGGGGGGGCTTGGGAGAATAAAATAAAAAACATACCTTTCAAGACCTGGGTTCTGATCCAAGTGACCACGGATAGCTTTCCTGATCATCGTATTTTTACCCATGAGGATCACTAAAAAAGAATTCATTTTGTTAAACTTTAGCATAAAACATTAAGTCACTAAAATGACTTCAGAATTTTGTAAATTATTTAAAATACATTTTAATTGGAATTCATCATTGAGATGAGTATTATTTATTGCTGACTATCATCATCTTAGTGGTTTCATAACATTTTGGCCAACTGTTCCTCTGGTCTTTCAGGGCACATGGCGCAGTGGATAGAGACATTGAATCTACGGTTCGCGGTGAGAATTGTCTGAAGATGGTGGTTTCAATCCTACCCAAAGCCGACCAGAGACTTACTTGGCCAAAACGTGGAGAATGCAGTTAGGAGATTCGGAGTTCCTATCCCGTCACGGTTACCACTTGGACAGAGGAATAGTTGGCCAAAATGTCGTGAAACCAAGAAAGGTGAGCAATAATTATTTAATACAAAATTTTGGGGACTAGTGCATTTTCCGAACAAAGTAAATCATGAGAATATGGCAAGTGTTGCCGAGTAAATCTTGTAAGCACTACGAGACATCAGGGAAAAAAACACGACGGATCCTCATGAGATCAATATAGTTTTCAAGTTCGATCCTTCGGACGATATATAGAAAAATTGGCCAGTTTGTTTTTTTACGAGGGGTTGGTTTTTTGCATCAACGTTTTCACAAGTCATCGTCCCCGTTAACTCAACTACGCTTAATTTCAATGCTCACAGCTCCCACCATGGAGGTATCAGCTAAAACTTTTTTTTTTTTTTTTTTTTTAAAACCTTTTCTCCTCGTTACAGGTTTAAGCCCGTCTGCCATCACTTTATTCCCCCACCCCTGTTCCTTACTACACCACCTACACACCCAGGCAATGCCAAGTACCCCTGGTAGTCTACCATATAGGTAGAATTTTTTGTTCTCACATGATTAAAAGATGGGGGGTGGGGGTAGTTTCATTCTTAGTGGTAGGGAACATCTGATAGTGTCCAGCAAAGTTAAATTGGTTGCAGTGTGATGCAAAATGATTCACATCAAAGTTGTTCTTAAAACATTTTGAAAAGAACTCTTCCTTGGATAATTGCATTTTGATTGGCCGATTAATTTGACCAGGACTCGCAAGCAAACCCGATTAGACACATGCCCGGTTCACAAGATGCACTACCACCCAAATTTTGTAATCACTTAAGGAATAAGCAAATTTGTCTGATACTATAATTTTTTTTTAATCTTATTAAAAAATTAGAATCGTTACCCTCCAAAATTTCAACCTGTTGGATAACAAAAATCTAAATGGTAATAGTTTTTATTGATTATGGTTGCTGCTCAGACTACCTCAAAGGAGGTCAGTGTTGCACTTTCACATACGTCTGTACTAGGGGGTTCCACCATACGGTGCCTAGAACATTGACGATGCTAGCATAATTTTATTTTTCATCACAGCATCAACCATTTGAGAAAAACAAAAATCCAAATAAAATTAAGGTTTAACTTCACTTAAGTTTAAGACATTTTAAAAAGGCTTCTTTTTAATTTCATTTTACTTTTCCATAAAATGTTCTTTGAAGCACAAAAATCGGTTTAAAAAAAAAAAAATCTAATTAAAGGGACTTCTATTACTTTGCCTTTTTAATTTTGTACAAAATTTGTTTTCAACACTTTGATAAAGTATCTGCAGAGAAATAAAATCATAAAAACATTTGGGGGCAAAGAGAGAATCAATATTCGGGGCAGACTGAAAATCTGGAAGATTGCTTTAGATTAAAGTATTCTTTTTAATCAAGATAACATTTAAATTGTACCACCTTAGGGAAAGTTGTACTTTTACCAAAGACAAAAGTACAAGGCAAAAAATGGTGATTGAAACGGAAGTTTATGTTCCAGTTGGTGATTACATTCAAAGCCACAAGAGGCCAGAATGATGCCCAAAACCGAACTGGAGGACAAAATGAACTGAAGAGTGAGAAAGCATAAAATTAACATTTTGGGTTCAACTGATTTGTGCAAATTTACCATAATTATTGGTCGAGTTATGAAACCAGCCATCTTGTACTGAACTCTCCTGTAAGGAAGTAAGGGACCAGAAACATTTGTTTCCACACATAAATCATGACATTAAAACAGGGTTCACTTACATTTCATAAGATACAGTTCTTTGGTTTAAGAGCACAAAACCAATCAATACTTGGCCTATAAATCTTAATATTTTGTTTTATGCTCGGGAATTGTGAATTTTCAAATAGTAAAAAGTCAACCATGAACATTTTCTCAAGCAGCAGTCATGTCAAAATATCCACTTTGAGATTATCTGGCATAACCTTTAGTTGCGGAGGTCTAGTACGTTACTTCAAGTGATAAGATAGCTGGTCACTTCACTCAAGCTGTATTAAATTTTATGGAGAAAAAACATTTTAATTTGCCATCAACAGTAATGTTTCTGATGTTAAGGAGAGAAATCATACCCAGAATGATTTAAAGAAATTTCATTTAGTTTTCGGTAATATCTGATGCATTGTTTTTTTTTTAAGGATTTGTACACAAAGATAGGAAAAAGGTCAAGAGACTTACCAGCAAACCCACGAAGGGACATACGAATCATCTGCATCTGTTTGGAGCCAACATTGTCAGCGTTGACAATGAAACACTTGGGGTATTCATTGAGAAGTTGCTGAAAACATTCAAAAGATGTCAAAGTTTAAATACAAAATAGAAGCATTTCTATAAAGACTTTCAGAAAACTCAAGTTTTATAAGTGTTTTTGACACAAAAACGCATTTTTCAGATGAAGAGTTAATGCTAATCTGGATTAGAATTTCATAATAGTGCAAGTCTGCAACATTTTTAGTGTTAATTTCATCAACTTAAAAAAATTGAAATTAACGGTTACCCCTTACCTTCCAATATGAATTCTGGAGGAAACAGTTTAAATCCATAATGCCATGGAAAAAATCTGATGCCCGGTTTTATGTTACACAAAGCAACAAGCGCCATTTTATTCACTATTTTTCCTTATAATATTGATTTAACATGGGTATGACCAAAAAATTTAGCAATTATGATGATGCCAGTGATTCACCTTCTTTGAAAGCTGTTGGTGCATCAATTCCCCCAGACAGTTCCCACTAACTCAAACGGCTCTCTGGTTTCCTGCAGATCAGGCAGACGGGCATCAATGTCCTTGATTTGCACTCGATAGCATTGGTGGGTGCACTTGCAGTGATATCATTCTTTGGTGTTGCATTATATCTATAGACCGCCTCTGCAATCGTGCATGGTTTTCTTGCCGCGATCCTCTTCGCACTTCAATGGTACCGCTGTTATGCCGTTGACACTCGGTACATATGTACATCGCCTCGTGGAGACATCGGGCACTTCAGGAACTGCAGTTCCACACCTCCACTTCAAAGTCCCTCACTTCTGTAGAACATTCAGGCCCAAAACAGACGCCATTCTCCAAACATTCTGGGTTCTTGCATCAAACCCAGCCAGTTTGAACCTTATGTGATGACAATGTCTTCGTTCACATGTCATCAAGGTACGACGACGTCCCATCTTTTGTTTCTTCCTGTGACATGGTCTTCATTATTTGGGGTGGCATCCTCTTGCCAGCAGACACCATTTGAAATGGCCTCATTGTTTCACTAATTCAGACCTGCAGGTTTGCTTTTCTTAGATCCAGTAGGAAGACATTAGAACCTTGCTGGCACAAACGTCAGCATATACTGTGAACGCATCAACATGCGCGTTCAGTTCACCTTTTTGTGCTGAGCGACCACCATCAGCGGAATTAGGCCTCTGGGAGGTCAGGAGTTTCTCATAGGAGTGGGGAATTAACCAGCCACCGTTGATCCAATCACAAAATTCATCTTCATATGCAGGCCTAATTTGGTTGGGTACATGGTACGGTTACCTCATTTTGCAGTTTGGTTTGTTGCTGGTTTTCCAACCACTTCCATGTGACTGTCCAAGCCTTCTGCTGCTGGTCAAATTCGACAAAGTCTGGCTGATCAATCTTCAAAGCAGCGCACACTGGAACCTGAAACTACCACCCCCATAATGTTAGTACGACCTAGGGATCTGATGGCATCAGTCTAGAAGCAGGTCAAAGCTCAGCGGTTTCAAGTACTACCAACACTTTGACATTAGCCAGATTTCCATTCTAGTGTGCATGTTCACAGCGCCGACCCCGCAACATGTCCACGTTGCTCCACTGAGGGTGGTTGTTTGTTTTTTTGACAAATATGTGTACAGTAATACAAACCAGGAATTAATAACTGTCCAGGTATAGTGTTAGTGTTATTACATAACCAGTTCGTTAGTCTTTATGAGAAAAAAGGCATTTTGATTTAGCCTTAATGTTAAAATACTTACAATGATTTTAAGGAAGTAGTTAGACTTCCAGGTGGATTTATCTTCCTTGACCATCTTTGTGGAACAGGGACTGTAAACAATTTAAAGATAAATCCTAAAAATAGAAAAGAAAAAAAAAAGTTAGCACTTATTTACTCTTAATATTTCTACACATCAAAAACCAGTCAGTTTGCAATGGAAACGCAAGGAATTACTGTGAATTAGAATTCCTGCATGTTAACAGCCAAGAAAAATCAAGAATTTTATAGTTTACCAGAGAATTTACAGTGAAGGTATGTGTTGGAGATATTCATATTGAGAGGGCACGAGTACATTTTATTAAATTAAATATGAAAGTAGAACAGGGATGCAACATTGCGCCACCAAGACAAAGGTTGGTTGATGGTTGACAGATTGAAGACTTTTGGATCCTGTCCAATAATGACTAGTGGTAGATACACAAATCGATGTGGCAATATTCCACATATGCAAATGGTGGCATTGTAGCGATAGAATATTCTCGTCAGACAAGTAGTTTTTTTATTTTGTAGTTTTGGAATGTTTATTCAGATTCATGTTACATGTGAAGGTTAGATCAAAGTATTTGAATGACACTTTACACTGGGTTAAAAAAAATTTTTTTTAAATGGCATTAGTTTCCTCGCTATCAGACTAAGTTTTTCTAAATTAAAAACTTAGCGCAGCATTTAAGATTTACATCTGAAGACTTCATCCAATTTATTACATTGTTGAAATTGCAGAGTCGGAGGTTTTAACTGGAGTCAAAGTTCTAAGAGTACTAGGAGTTAGAGTGAATTTTTAATCCGACTCCTTAAGTCGGATAAAAAAATTTTTTTTTTATAGTTTTCCTGTTTGGTTTTTACAGGTTGACGGCCTTTGTAGCATAAGGTAGAATTGCAAAGTTCTTGGCAAAGAGTTTGGCTCAGGTCCATTGTTAATGGTTTGGATAGAGCACTCGCTTCTATTCAGGACCCTGTTTTGTTATTTGCCAAAACTGGCGGGAATCAAGCTACTGCTCAGCTACTTTAGACTTAACAGACTGAGCATACAAATCTCTTGTGTTTTTTATTACTAGTGCTAGGTATGTGAAAATGCCAAGGCTTTTTGCGAGGGTTAAGTGGCATTGATAACTCATCATTAGTCAACCTGAAGGCAAGTTGTAATAGTTTTGAAACTATATATATTCGTTAATATAGATATTAAACATTATTTGTGCGAAATATGAAGCCTATATGACTTTACCTTCATTGGTTTTGAGTTTACCTAAAATGTGAAGCCGTTACGAAAATTTTCAAAATTTCACTAATGCCATCTTTAGCCTACGCACTTTGTTTACAAATATTTTCCGACGGCAATGACCAGACTACGGCTGGCTAAAAGTATAAAATCTATTTCAGCATAATGAACTTTTAGGATTTAAATTATTTTAATTTCTTTAAACTAAAACATTTCTCCTCGGCAAAATTAAACGTCAATGTATTTTTTTTCTATT
The DNA here is from genome assembly GCF_053919585.1 of Euprymna scolopes. Classification (NCBI taxonomy): domain Eukaryota; kingdom Metazoa; phylum Mollusca; class Cephalopoda; order Sepiida; family Sepiolidae; genus Euprymna; species Euprymna scolopes. Next base: position 11,833,661 of record NC_136503.1, on the reverse strand, counting down.
TTATCATTTCGAGCTGCATTTTTTTTTCTTCCATTTGTTACTTTGCTTTTTTTTTCTTTAATAAATTAATAAACCAATTTACAATTAAAAAGAAAATACAAATTGTTACAATTAAAAATAAAACTTTCATAAATATATTTTTTTATTATGCACATTTTGCAAACTTTAAATTCTAAAAGTTTTAATGTAAAAGAAATTAATTTATATGCTAAAAGAAATTAAGGGTTTGTATTACTGTACACATGGATTCGAAAAAGTTGTCAAAAAACAAATATAGAACAAATGTTATCAAAGGTAAGATAAGTTACTTTTCTACCTAACTGGATATATTTTTGTGTTTTTATTCAGTGTAACATGTTTATTCAGCTCGAAAAACATGCAGTGTTTACCGATGTATTGGAAAATTCAAAATGGCAGCCGACTCTCGGTGAGGGTACGTTTGGGAAAAGGTATTATAAATAATAAACTAGACAAAATACTGTTAGAAAACAACCGAATACATGTCAACTTATGTCACGGTAAAATATTGAGCGAATTTCTAACAGTATTTTGTCTAGTTTATTATTTATAATACCTTTTCCCAAACGTACCCTCTCCGAGAGAGAGTCGGCTGCCATTTTGACTTTTCCAATACATCGGTAAACACTGCATGTTTTTCGAGCTGAATAAACATGTTACACTGAATAAAAACACAAAAATATATCCAGTTAGGTAGAAAAGTAACTTATCTTGCCTTTGATAACATTTATTTGTTCTATATTTGTTTGACAACTTTTTCGAGTGTACAGTAATACAAACCCGAAATTAATTTATATGCTAAAAGTTCATGAGAAATGCAAGAAAAAATTATATTTATTGGTGTTTGTATGAAAAAAAAAAAAAAAAAAAAAAAAAAAAAAAAAAAAACGGTGCTTCTGCAGTTTATTCATGACATTAAAAAAATGGAAATATTAAAAAATATATATATACATCATACGTACTCGTCATGGAATAAAGTATTCATACAGAAAAAATCATTTAATTTGATCAGACTTCATATGCAGGGATGTAATATTGCCTTAGAAATTGACTATCTTCCGCCCCCCCCCTTAATCTTGTAAATAATTCATTAATAAACTTTCAAAATATATTTTTCTTGTTCTCCATTCAATAAGCTCTCCAGTGATATTTGTTTTGAAATTTGACAAGAAATAAGAAAGTTATGACAAAACTGGGAAAAATCTTTATATCGGTCACAACTTTAAGGAAATCCATTGATTCTATTGTCAAAAATTAGCCTCAAATTTCAGCTTTAGAATTATTGTAACTTATTTGTCCTACAGAGATGATTCAAGTATCATTAGAATGGTCTCTGCATACTCTTTCTGCTGAGCTGTGCCATTTTGAGATATGTTAACTTTGAATTTTTCTTTCACAGACCTACTAGTGCTGCCAATACTAAAAACGGTTTAGTCTCAGTAGTTTCCTTTTTATCCCCCCTTTGATTTTTTCCACACAGGCAATATTATCTTTTTAAAAATTTCTCCTGTATAATATGTCTTTACCCCACTCTTATGAAAAGCGTTTGGTTTCGAAATGCTATGGCCTAAAGAGGTTTCCCTATCCTAAATATTGTATTCCCTTTTGAAATGATAGAATAAAAATTTAATTGTAAATTTTCTGGTTGAGTGTATATGTAGGCGTGTCAGAAATTTCTTGAAAATAGTGAATAATTCCACCCCATCTTTCCAAGCTTATAACTCCTCGAAAAATGTAATTCAAGCCCTAATTTTTTTTTCAATTAAAGAAGCAAGGACCAAGGTTTCATATAATAAAAAAAAAAAAAAAGTTTTTTTTTTTTTTAAAGGTTTTTAAACTTCGGACTTTACTTCAAACTTTACAGGTAAAATTCTAAAAAGCACTTTTTGTTTTAAATTTGAATATTATTTATTGACCTTTTCAATTTGTGAGTAAATCAATTATTTACTTTTTAATAGAAATTTGAAAATGAGGGGGGCGTAAATTAAAAATAAAACCGTTTGTCTAAAATATATTCGGTTTATTGGAAAGAACAAAATTTCACAGACCCTGAAAATATCGTAAAAATGGAATCAATAAAAAAAATTGATAGATTTTTGAAGTTTAAAAATTGAAAAATATCGAGTTCAGAAAATTCATTACCGTTTAAAAAAAAAAAAAAATTCCTATTACTTTTAAAACTTTACTAGTTTATTTTGGAAGTATAATCCATAAAGAAAATAAACCCACTTTTAACAGAAATTACGAGATTTTTATATTTTATTCGCAGCTTCGTGTTAGCGGTGTCAAAAATTCTGATACACCAGTGACAGCAGTCACTGATGATAACATTCTCTCTTTCTTCCCGGAAGCTTTTCTCTAGACTTCTCAAACCTAATGACCTGACATGTGTGCCAGGCGAGTGGTCTTGGTTCAAATAGAAATTGACGTCCTCTTCCTTGGTCTCCTTTGTGAGCAGCCTGTTGCTTCTCATCTCCACAACATCCTTTGCTCCAATATCAAATAACTTGTCTAAGTCCTTCAGAAAGTTAGCTCGTTTCTCTTCCTCTGGTTTGTTATTTCTTCCCTTGTTTTTAACAATTTTCCTGTACTTTGCATGAAACGGTTGACTGCATTTTGTCTAGTTAGCGTTTTAATCCATGCCATATTCCAGAATGGCAAAACGACATCCACTGTATCATGGGCTAAAGACCTATTGTCACTGTTGGGATTATTCCTCAAATGCAGGAAATACTGGAACACCTGGCAATTAGTAGGAAATTGAGAGCCCCTGATGCTGGAGCTGGGTTGCCCAACGAGATACACATCATTGAATGACCTTGTGGCAGGAGTTGCCACCTTTCTTCTCTTTTCAGTTGGTTCATCCCGTTCACTTGTATCGCTGACCACTTTCCCAATCAGGGATAAGGGTTATTGCAACTACATTACGTTAGTGTGGAGATTTGATGAAGTGTTTACTTAAGGGGGCGGTTCATTAGGAATTTAACATTGGATTTGAAGACATCCAAGTTGTAGTCCGGTGGGAAACAGGCAGACGGAACAGAGTTCCACAGGCGTGCAGTTCTAAGAAAGAAGCTTTGTTCATGGAATCCGCGTTTTGATTTAGGCACAGATATAGAGTGGGGGAAATTTTTCATAGTGGATTCAGCTAGACAGGTATTTTTCGTGAAAGATTGGCAAGGGGGGACTAGAGATTGGAGTTCAGACGAGCACCTGCCATGGAAATAACAATAAAACAAGGATAGGCTCGCAACGTCTCTTCTGTGGGAGAGAGGTTGCAGGGTAGAGAAAAGGGCATCCCCCATTAAGCCACGAAGTTATGTATTATATGACGGCATCCTTTTCAAGCATAAATGTTTGTGCATTAAAAGTAATTAAAATTAACACAAGTGTTCATGTGTTTACTACCATATGCAATAAAATTTTATTAGCTTTCATTTGGTACCACTGTCAATGCTATAGCATCAACCTCTGGAAAGCTACAATGAAAATAAGGACAATATCCCAAATTTTGCAGCGTTTTTGAAAAACGTCAAAATTACATGGCTCTTAAGGCAGGCATAGCCAAGGTCCAAGATCACAATAACTGGTATATTTAGCTGATGTAGACCTTGGAGAATGGGAATAATATCAGTTTCCATGTTTTAAGAAAAAGATCAATTTTGAAGGTCTAACCTAGTGTATATGTGAGTATATTTATACAAGTGATTGTTAATGTAAAAATGGGGTTTGTATTACTGTACACAGATTCGAAAAAGTTGTCAAAAAACATATATAGAACAAATAAATGTTATCAAAGGCAAGATAAGTTACTTTTCTACCTAACTGGATATATTTTTTGTGTTTTTATTCAGTGTAACATGTTTATTCAGCTCGAAAAACATGCAGTGTTTACCGATATATTGGAAAAGTCAAAATGGCAGCCGACTCTCTCGGAGAGGGTACGTTTGGAAAAAGGTATTATAAATAATAAACTAGACAAAATACTGTTAGAAATTCGCTCAATATATGTTACCATGACATAAGTTGACATGTATTCGGTTGTTTTCTAACAGTATTTTGTCTAGTTTATTATTTATAATACCTTTTCCCAAACGTACCCTCTCCGAGAGAGAGTCGGCTGCCATTTTGAATTTTCCAATACATCGGTAAACACTGCATGTTTTTCGAGCTGAATAAACATGTTACACTGAATAAAAACAAAAAATATATCCAGTTTGGTAGAAAAGTAACTTATCTTGCCTTTGATAACATTTATTTGTTCTATATTTGTTTTTTGACAACTTTTTCGAATCTATGTGTACAGTAATACAAACCCTAAAAATGATATACATGAAAAGTAATTATAAAATGCTTGCTGAATAGATGTGGGAGGCTGGTATATGGATCTGCAGAATAGATTTCCACATAGGAGTCGGGAGTAAAGAGTTTTACCATCCGACTCCACAATCCCGACTATAACATCTGATGAATGCTGAACACTGGTTGGAATTGGTCAGTAGATAGGACACTTATGAAGACGGGCATTAAAATTAAATGTTTGGTCATCATTTATCCAGGGTTAAAACGGTTTGTGTAAACCCTAATTTTCTATGAAAATAGCATACAAGAAATGTACCCAATATGGTCTCACTCCTCAATTAAAGTCAATAAAGACTATGAGAAGTTATGGAATATATTGGATTAGGTCCACACCCAGAAACTAGGGAACCCGGTTTTATTTCCAACAAGGTGGAAAGGGAATACACCAAAATAAGATTCCAGCAAAACCTTAAGGAGATGCCAGAGATTTGGCTCCCATTTGCCACAACAGATCTAAAAATGACCTGCACAAAAACATGTTGGGACATGTGAAAATTACAGTTTATTATATACTAGCGAGGAGTACCCGGCGTTGCCCGAGTGTTTTTCGGGGTATGTGAAAAAAAAAAAACAAAAAAAAACGAAGCATTCACGACGCGCAGTTGGAAAATAGTAAAGTGTTTAAAAAAAAAAAAAAAAAAACAGGTGCGCGTTTTTGATCGACGTGACGGCGATAGGTATTCAGCAGTTACGATTTTGTGCGGGACAGTTTTGAATAAATCGGTTCGTTTTTAAAAACCCGCTCCCTGTTTATTAGGAGGAGCGAAATGAAAGCTACAGTCTGATATGACGAAGTCGACATTGAACAAACGTTACTTAGCTCTCTTGAGACAACTGGCTTTCGGCCTGTGATTAGAGTAGAGTTTCTCTTTATACCGAAAACCGAATGTAACGCGTGCCGATGCGGGAAATGTCGAATAATTAACGTTTGAAAGTTAATAAAATTAAATAGACAGGCGAGCTCCGTGGATAACCGAGATATTACAATTTATAGATATAAAAAGTTTTAAGGGTATTTCGGCATAAAGCTCGAGATAATAGTCTCTAACCCCCTTTCACAACAAAAGGAACTAACTTCCCTATACACCGCTTTTGGTTACTATGGGAACAGCTAATTTTGTGATGATTCGATTTTTAATAATAAACACATTTTATTTTAAATATTAATATTTATTTTTAATAAACACATTTTATTTTATTTTAAACAATATACAGGACATTGTAAAAGTAAAACAATGTTTAATAGTAATAATTTGGAGTATGCTGAAAACGAATATCACATTTAAATTTGTCACAAAAAAGTAGTTTTCGGGATATTAATCAATGTAGTTCTTAATGGTATAAGTGGTGGGCATTATTACTATACGCGCAAGCACGAGCATGTTTTTGACGCCCACTACCACCGATAACAAAGAACTACATTGATTAATATCTCAAAAACTACTTTTTTGTGACAAATTTAAATGCGCTTGCTTGCATGTTAGAAATGGCCACCACCGATAACAAAGAATCACATTGCTTAATATCTGAAAAACTCGTTTGCGGTAAAAATATGCGCGCGCTTAAGCGTACAGAAATGGTCACCACTGATAGCATAAGCCATTAATTACATGTCATATTTCAATGTCCTCGTGTCTTTATTGAAAGATGAAATAAAAAATCGAACGTTTTAGTCAAAACAGGAAAAAATGCCCCTCCCTCACTAGGTGGCCAGAAAGTGGGTGCTCATTTTACGATAAATTTATATAGAAAAGTGGTCCCCCACTTTTTTAAAAAGTAATTTCTTCATATCATGAAAACTATTCATTTCCGACGGAAACGGTTAGCAGATCCGTGTTTAGCACGACGAAATCTACAAGAAAAATATTGTCTTCTAGTGTGAGACGGGCCTTAAAGTAAAATTTTACCGATTATTTTAGTTTCCAAATTATGAAAAAATGTAATAAATTGCAAAATTAAATTTAAACGGCATAATAATGTCGAATCCAGTACATCATGTTACCAAAAAAATTGCGTGTAACTCTTCGACGCCACAGAAATTCCTGTAGGTAGCTGTTAAAGTTGGCCGAGCTAGAACCTCCTCTCATGGCTCTAAGTTTTACCTTACTAGTGCTCTCCAGGCCCCTTCAATTGTATGTGTGGACTGTCGGATCATTCGGATCCACAAAAGTATATTTGTGTTCCAGCACAAAGTGGTTAGGAAAGGCATTATACGCTCGCCAACTATCCGTTATTATGCGTGTTCCAGGTAAAACGTACTGTTGAATGATTGGAAACAGAGTTCCCGCATCTCTAGATTCTACTGGTACCATCATTGTTAGGTTTGTTCCTCGTTCAACCATACCCAGAACCCATTGTCCTTGACTGTATCGTCCATGGTGATATTTTCTATGCATATATTTGCTTTCATCGATTTCAACTGTCCGATCGGGACCACCCATCTGAAGAGGAAACCACATTTTTTTTTAGATAAAAAAGGCCAAATTTTAACTTTTTCTTTAATAATTACTATTAACCAAATATTGTTTTACAGTTAAAATGTCCTGTATATTGTTTAAAATAAAATGTGTTTATTATTAAAAATCGAATCATCACAAAATTAGCTGTTCCCATAGTAACCAAAAGCGGTGTATAGGGAAGTTAGTTCCTTTTGTTGTGAAAGGGGGTTAGAGACTGCCGGAATACCGTTTTAAGTTGTGAAGCGAGCAAGCGCTTCTTTGAAAGAAGCCTTTCGTGGACATCGAGGAAAAGCGTACATACACATACATTTTCGTGTAATATATATATATATATATATATATATATATATATATATATATATCTTTAAGAATTTTATTAAAAAAAAAAAAAAAACATCGAATACAAAAATGTCTGGGAGGGGAGCTATAGACATTTAACATCCACTTTCATATTGACAATATCTTATGATCAAAAGCCATGTTTATAAGGAGACATTTTTTTAAACTAGGTACGGGCAATTTAATGACTGATTCAGGTAGCATGGTTTTGAACGCCGGCTAATCATAATTTTAAATTGTCGATTACTTTTTTTCTGTTTGAAAAATAGTTTCAAAAAAAAAAAAAAAAAAAATACATGGAATATTTTTATGTCAAATCTGAAAATCCCTACATTTTACGTAAAAATTCATTTTATGACAAAGATAGTTTACATTGTCCGAAAAATGTTTTCTGAAATTTACACGTTAAGTATTAAGTTAGTCTTCAGATAATGAATTAAATGTAATTAACTTTTGCTAGAAAAAAAGTAATAAAAAAAATATGTAAAAGAACGGGACTTGTTTATCGTGTAAAAAAAAAAAAAAAAAAAAAAAAAAAAAAGCCGGCAAAAAGGACAAATTAACTTTTTGGGTTTGTATTACTGTACACAAATTCGAAAAAGTTGTCAAAAAACAAATATATAACAAATAAATGTTATCAAAGGCAAGATAAGTTACTTTTCTGGCAAACTAGATATATTTTGTGTTTTTATTCAGCTCGAAAAACAGTGTTTACCGATGTATTCGAAAATTCGAGATGGCGTCTCACACCCTCTTTAACACCGTAAGTATGGAAAAAGGTGTTATAAATAAAAAACTATACAAAATACTATTAAAAACCCGCCGAATATATGTCAACCTATGTCACGGTAACATATTGAGCGAGTTTTTAACAGTATTTTATCCGTTTTTTTTATTTATAACATCTTTTCCCACACTTACCGTGTTAAAGAGAGAATCAGACGCCATCTTGAATGTTCCAATACATCGGTAAACACTGGTTTTCGAGCTGAATAAACATGTTACATTGAATAAAAACACGAAAAATATATCCAGTTTAGTAGAAAAGTAACTTATGTTGCCTTTGATAACATTTGTTATATATTTGTTTTGACAACTTTTTCGAATCTATGTGTACAAAGCCAACTTTTTAAATAACATTCCGGCATTAGTCGCAGACCCCTCCCATCATTTAAAAATGCATAAGTTAGCACCATTATTTATTAATACATAATTACAAGTTGAGTGGATAAAACAGACTGGTTTTCTTTTCAGGTCGGCGTCCGTACTTACCGACGTTTAATGTTCAAATTTTTACTATTTTCTAATTAAATTATTTTCTGTTACTTTTTTTTTTTTTTTAACGGCCGACGTACGCGAGTGCTACTGCTACCCTACTAGCGAAATACGCATCGGCTCCTATGTTGAACGTTGTTTGAGGGAGACATTTTTTTTACAAAAGATTTGCGTGTGTGATCTAGCTTTTTTTTTTTTTTTTTTTTTTTTTGGCAGAATTTATTTTTATTTTTGCCGGAGTCGACTTTCACCAATATTCCTGTTAATTACATAAAGTAAAATCAAAAATCGTGCACAAATTTAAAGCCAAAATAAGTAAAACCTAGGTCACACGTATAAAATTCTTTCCTTGTAAAAAATAATGAATTCTCCCTTAATCGAATACCGTCCACCTTCTAAGTTCTGAGCTGATGTGTATTTGCGCTAGTGGGGTAGCAGTGCTACCCCACTAGCGAAATACTACCCGGTAGCACTAGTGTACGTCGGAGCATTGTACCCAAGAACAAAAACTAAGCATTTTTCTAAAAATTAAATTTATTGCTACAAGACATCAATGTACCCAATATGGTCTCACTCCTCAATTAAAGTCAATAAAGACTATGAGAAGTTATGGAATATATTGGGTTAGGTCCACACCCAGAAACTAGGGGACCCGGTTTTATTTCCAACAAGGTGGAAAGGGAATACACCAAAATAAGATTCCAGCAAAACCTTAGATAAGGAGATGCCAGTTTTGGCTCCCATTTGCCACAACAGATCACAACTGATCTGCACAAAAATATGTTGGGAAATTTATGCCCATAACAACCATTGCAGTCATTTAAAACCATTAATATCAAAAACTACCTTATATTTCTGAAGTCCTGAGCTTCTGTTTTAGAGAAGCTTGGGATTTGTATCACTTAGCAGTGTCAGAAATTTCGTGAAAATAGTGAATAATTCCACCCCATCTTTCCAAGCTTATAACTCCTCGAAAAATGTAATTCAAGCCCTAATTTTTTTTTTTCAATTAAAGGAGTAAGGACCAAGGTTTTATTTAAAAAAAAAACAAAACAAAACAATGTGTTTTTTTTTTTTTTAAAAAGGTTTTAAACTTCGGACTTTACAGGTAAATTTCTAAAAAACTGATTTTTTTTTTTTGTTTTAAATTTGAATATATTATTTATTGACCTTTTCTCTTCAATTTGTGATATATAAACCTATTAAACATAAATTAATTATTTAATTTTTAATAGACATTTCAAAATGAGAGGCGTAAATTATTCGACCCCCTATCTTTCTAAGCTTATAACTCCTCGAAAAATGTAATTCAAGCCCTAATTTTTTTTTCAATTAAAGGAGCAAGGACCAAGGTTTCATTAAAAAAAAAAAAAAAAAGACAAAAAGAAAAAATGTGTTCTTATAAAATAAGGTTTTAAACTTCGGACTTTACAGGTAAATTTCTAAAAAACTGATTTTTTTTTTTGTTTTAAATTTGAATATATTATTTATTGACCTTTTCTCTTCAATTTGTGATATATAAACCTATTAAACATAAATTAATTATTTACTTTTTAATAGACATTTCAAAATGGGGGGGGGGCGTGAAAATGGGGGGGCGTGAATTAAAAAAAAATGTTTGTCTAAAATATTATATTCGGTTTATTGGAAAGAACATAAAATTTCACATTGACCCTGAAAATATCGTAAAAATAGAATCAATAGAAAAATTTTGATAGATTTTTAAAATTTAAAAATTTAAAAATATTGAGTTTAAAAATTGAAAAATATTGAGTTCGGAAAATTCATTACTGTTTTAAAAAAAAAATAAAAATATTTTTATTACTTTTAAAACAACTGTAATAGTTTATTTTGGAAGTATAATCCATAAAGAAAATAAATAACCCACTTTTAACAGAGAAATTACGAGATTTTTATATTGTATTCGCAGTTTCGTGTTAGGGGTGTCAAAAATTCCTACAAAAATTCTGATACTGCTATCACTGTACAAATTCGAAAAAGTTTAAAAAAAAAAAAAAAAAAAAAAAAAATTATATATAACAAATGTTATCAAAGGCAAGATAAAATTTAATTTTAAACAAGGACATGGCCGCCAGCGATTAAAACAATTTTAGAGTTCGTATTACAGATTGGAAGTTGTCAAAGAAATATATAAAAAAGGTACTCATGCACTTATTGATCTATGCTGAAATGTAAAAAGCCATTCTTAACATAGGGAGGGTGTATTGTACCTATTCTGTACTTTAACCTTACAATTAAAAGAAAATTGTCATAAGGTAAATACGAATTATTCCACCCTCCAAAATTCCTTTAAAATTACCGCTCTCTTCTGGGTTTTCGGGGTCGCTGAAAACGAAAATGTTTAAAATTACAGCAAACGAGTCGTTTCCAAGATAGTTTTTAAAAGTGGGGATCACTTTAATTTTTTTTTTACATTTGGAAGAGGGGGGGGGCGCCAAAACATCCCCGGTCCCTCCGCCTCCCACCAGGTAATTTCTGTAAAATATTTAAGTTTTTTCTGCTCGGTTAATGTCGGCACGTTACTTACGTTAAAACGGTTAATTACTGCATAAGCACTTGTTGAACTATACAAGTTCTATAATTGAACGAAAAACAAACTGGCAGTTTGTTTCGAGCCGAATAAATTCTTTATATTCAAAACAGAAAGATTATCCAGTTAGGTAGAAAAGTAATTTTGGGTTTTTATTACTGTACACAGATTCGAAAAAGTCGTCAAAAAACAAATATATAACAAATAAATGTTATCAAAGGCAAGATAAGTTACTTTTCTACCAAACTGGATATATTTTGCTTTGGTGCTAATGCAGAGTGATCTGCGCTTTATTTTAATCGTATTTCCATGTTTAAAGTTGCGTTTTTTTTTTAGATTAGGTCCACCCCCCCCCCAACAATTTTATTTTAAATGAAACCTCTTGTTTTCGACTATATTGAAAATTTGCAGAAATAATTAGTTATAGAGATATAAAAAGTTGTATTATGCATTGTATTCTTTGGCGGCCATCTTTTTTACGCGCGTGCAGTGTCAGTCATGAGTAGATTTATGGCGCGCGCACGCACATACAAAAGATCGCCGCCAAATACAACTTTTTACATCTCGGTAACTACTTATTTCTGCAAAATTTCAATGCGATTGTCGTATTCAGTACAGTCGAAAACCTCCACAAGTCGTCATTTAAGAGAAAATTGTGGAGGTGGGCCTAATCTGAAAATTTACCTTTTTTTTTTTTTTTTTTTTAATTATTCAATTGTATCTATTTACTATGCCTCCCCACGGGACAGAGTTAGACACAAGGGTCGTTTTTTAACGTGGAAAAATATTCAATTGTAAGGTTAAAGTACAGAATAGGTACAAAACACCCTCCTCTCCCAATGTTAAGAACGGCTTTTTAAATAACGTTATTAGGTAACCGTTAACTTTAACTACAACAGAACACAGCACGGATCACTCTGCATGAGTACCTTTGCTTTTGATAACATTTTGTTCTGACTTTTTCGAAAGTGTGTATAGTAATAAAAACCCCTAATTTTATCTCAAAAGGAGAAAATGGGGGGGGGGGCTTAGGACGCCTACACACAAATGAACAGAAAATTTTTTTTTTATTCTGCCAGGTGATTTATTTTAAGTGTAATTTAAAATTTTCTATTTTAGTTACTTCGGCAGTTCGTGGAGGAAGGAGTATTAAATTCTCCACTTTAAGATTTAAATTTATTGTAAAAATTTAAAATAACACGATCCATAAATTGCATAAGTATTATAAATAATATGTTAATCAAATTCGCAGTTAAAAGACTAGACCGTTAAAGTTTAGTATAAGAATCTGTTCTCCGTTGAAGAAATTAACCGCGTGGGTTATTATGGCGGCACACGAAGTTAGAGAAAAATCCATTACCATCTCGATTAAAATATAATTCTCAATTAATAATGACATAGAAAATATTATTCTACAATTTACGGTTTTTAATTACATGCTAATATTGTTAATGAAATAATGTTAAAAATGAATTAATTTCGAAATGCTTTTTACTTGCCTGAATTTTATGGTGTCGCCTGAATGATCAGTATGACGTGTGAGAGGAAGAGCGCAGGCGCAAACCGTTTATATACGAATGGCCACTAGTGCTGCCACCTCACGGGTAACTAAGGGCAGATAACTAAGATTATTTTCATTACCTCCTCCTCCTCCTTCTTGTAGCGGAAGTAGCTGACTACCACAAACCACTCAGCTTGTGTAGTTGCATTTTTTTTTTAATTGTAAACAATAATCGGAATTATTTATGGATACTGTCTAAGCTTCTTGGATTCATTCATCGCCTCGACTTGTTTTTTTTTTTTACATTGATTTTATCAGGGATATGATCACTAAGAACATGTGTTCGGCATTATTTTTGGGCGAACTCCTGCCCCTCCCGCGAAATAGTACCACCACCGAGGAACAACATCAAGCAACGCCATCTCCGAAGCTTCCAAATGGAATTCCCGAGGAACCGTTTGGACAGGTCAGGCATCCTCTTCACCTGGTCATCTCAAAACAGACGGCCTTAACATCCCTGCAGGTAGAAAATGACTGTGAGTATTTCTATATCACTTTCCGACGGCCCGAGATACGGAAAAACAACCTGCCTTCAGGCAGCTTGTGTTTCACTCTCTCCGACGATCCGGTGGTCGAACCGAAGGTGGACGAGGATAACTCCCTGATGTGTGTTGTGTTCGTAGACGATGTAGATGCGTTTCCACCACGCCCACCTCCGACTCCTACCATGCCGACGCCTACCACGCCGAGCCCCTCAATGGGTAGTGAAACCCACCAGGTAAACGACGAAGGAAGCGAGGTGGATTATAAAACGTCCCACTCTCCACCACGTTCCAAGATAAGCCTTTATTGCACGGAGCAGTTCCTTCAACACTATGGTTGGGAACCCACGCAAAACATTGTTTTTAAACCTATGCTGCCATATCCGCTCCAAAAAGTTATTTTGATGGTGAAAAATATCGATACTTACGACGACTTGCGAAATTTCGACTTCACGTCTCTCCTCCTCCAGGTGTGTCGTCACGGAGTCCTAGTGAGAACGAACGACATGTTCCTTGCGCCTTGGATCCCCAACCTGCCAAGTTCAAGCGTGTTGCATCAATATCAGCAGATCATCGCCACCGAATGTTGCCCGTTCCGACAAGGTTTGCTAACTATCAAAACTGAAATCTTCACCGTGTACGACGAGAACCTACCCGCAAAAACGGGTAGATGCCGCATGGATTGCCTATCCAAGGAATCCTTGTTTTTTTCTAATTTCTGCTCTTGGATTAGAAACCGCAAACCTGAGAACCAACACAGCACACACCTGGACAACAACCAGCTAGTTATCACTGCTAAAATAGCCGGCCAAAAGAGACTTAAAGAGGTCATGATCCGAACGACAATAGATCAAGAGTTTGATCCCAACTACATAATCTGCATGCCGCGGAAGCTGATGCTTGACCATAGTCTGTATGATAGCACAATTGTCGAGGTATACTGCCTCGGAAACAAAGTGGACATTTTCAAAGAGAGAGATGAAGTCTTTGAACAGAAATTAGAAAGTCCCCACCAACGTAGCTGTATTGTACGCTCCAAGCTGGCCATGGTAAAATGTCTTGGCAGGCGCTATGACCGATCTCTTTTTGCTTTTATTTCCCCAACTTTACTTTTCAATATTCAGGTGCCACCCCAGAACTTACCAACTACGAGTGTGTGTATCGTTATAAAAAAACCACAGAACACGATCCCGAAACAACCCGTGGATTCGTTTCTCGACAATTTAAAACTTTGGAACCTTGTTGTTGCTGAGAAGATTATTGTTAGTAAAATAAAATCGCCAGGAAGCGATGACTTCCCGATAAAAGTAATGCAGAAGTTCTTTGAGTATCCACGTCTTCTAGAAAAAGGAGACATATTCTCTATTCCGTTTGTGGACCATTGCTTTTCACAGACTGAGCACTCATTTGAGAAAAGCTCAGTTTGCTATTTAAGAGTTGAGAAAATAAAGCCCGATCTTGAGCATGGTGATCGGCATTTGGTCCACCCGAAACTCACAACCAAAACTCTGAAGGAAAATTATTCTTCTCATAGTTTTGTTCCACACACAATTTCCGATTCACCACCCTATTGGAACCAGTCAAGACCACCAGGGCTTGAAACATATGTGGATTGTCTCCTGAAACTCATTTTACCATTCCTTAATGATACACTTGGTGCCAAAGTACAAGAAATATTATCACCAACAATTCTGATAATGGGTCCGGCTGGCGTGGGTAAAATGACACTTATCAATGCAGTTGCACGGACACTTTGTCTTCAGGTTATTAAGGTAAATTGCCAAGATGTGTGCTGCTTGACGCCATCATCTACTCTTGAGAAAATCAGGAACATTGTGCGTACAGCAAAAGAATTTGCTCCATGTATTTTGGTGCTAAGGAATCTTCATTTCTTGGGACGATCGGAGAAACATACAATGGATATGAAAATTGGAACGTTCTTTGTGGATATTCTCCAGCAGGCAAAGCGGACAACATTTGACTATCCATTGATAATTATTGGAACATCAGAAAATATGCAAGATCTCAACTCAAATATCCTTGAAGGTTTTCTGCACCATATGAAAATGTTGGTCCCCACCGAAACAGAACGAGCTAATATGTTCACTAGTCTCATAGAAGATCAGTACGTCTCTGGAGACGTGTCGGCAACATATATCTCTCGTCGTACAGCTGGCTGTGTCCTGGGAGACATAGTTAATCTTTTAAACCGAGCCCAAAAGGAGACTTATACAAGAGTCACTGAATTTGTGGGGGCCTGTGATAAGAATTGGTGGGGTGTCCACGGGGATTTATGTGCCTCCGGTGTTGTAATGCAGCATAGTGATTTTGAAAAGGCTTTAGACAGCTTACAAGCATCTCATTGTGATGAACTAGGTACCCCTAAGATCCCTAAAGTAAACTGGGAAGATGTTGGCGCCTTAGGGGATGTCAAACAAGAAATATTGGATACGATTCAGTTACCCTTGTTGCATCCAGAACTTTTGGCCGCTGGCTTACGAAGATCAGGTATTCTACTTCATGGTCCGCCTGGTACTGGTAAAACCCTAATTGCAAAAGCAGTTGCAACAGAATGTTCCTTGAATTTCTTTAGTGTCAAAGGACCAGAACTAATGAATAAATATGTCGGACAAAGCGAAGAAAATGTCCGCAAAGTTTTTCAACAAGCACGAGATGCAGCACCTTGTGTGATATTTTTTGATGAATTGGACTCTTTGGCACCAAACCGTGGCCGCAGCGGGGACACGGGCGGCGTGATGGATCGCATTGTCTCTCAACTGTTAGCCGAGTTGGATGGACTGCACAAGTCGCATGACGTGTTTGTCATTGGTGCAACTAATCGGGTTGATCTGTTGGATCCTGCTTTGCTGCGACCTGGCCGCTTCGACAAGGTCCTATTTTTAGGCGTTTGCAAATCGAGAGAATCACAACTTAAGATTTTAGAAGCTGTTACCCGGAAAATTGAGCTCGGCAACTTTTCCTTGAAATCTATTGTAGAGAAATGCGATTTTAATCTGACTGGTGCTGACTTCTATGCTCTTGCATCTGATGCATGGATGAACGCATGTAAAAAGATTATTAAGAAGGCTGAAAATGGTTCGGACGAGGTAGATATGTCAAAAGTCGTTGTTGAAGAAGTGGACTTTTTAGATGCCCTTGCCAATCTTGTACCGTCGGTATCAGAATTCGATTTGGAATATTATAAAGAATTACGAAATTCATATGCTTCATAAAATGGTGGGAAATCATGAAAAGATTTAAAAACTTACAAAATTATTGATTCAGTTTTTCATTAAATTAAAAAAAAAAAAATTTAATCAAAATCTGAATTAGTTGATCAACATTTCTGTAATTTATGCTCCACAAAAATTCTATTGCTATTTATTTTTTTCGTTTGAAATTATTTTTTGTTGTTATAAAAATTCTGTGACAAGCTTTTTTTTCTTTTTTGTTTTTTTTCTTTTTATTTTCAGTTCTTACATTTCTAAAGACCTGTGTTTTTTTTTGTGTTTTTTTTTTGTTTTTTCAAGGACTTGTTTGCAACAACCAACATTTCTTTTTCTTTCAGATTAAAAAAAAGTTAGAGAATTAATAATGTTAATGCTTGATCTGAGAATTGCTCCAATTAAAGGCCAAAACAATTGTTGAATTCCAAAGCTTTCAACCATAATACATGCTTTGTTTCTGTTTCAATATATATATATATATGAATAAAAAAAGAATGCGAAAAGTATAAAAGCTTATAACTTTTCTTTATTCGTTTTTAATTGGTGACATGCAGGAATACAAAATAATAATATTATGAAAAAAAATTAAAAAACTTTTTTCATAAGTACATAATTTTCGACCGATCCTTCAGTCTTCATCGGTGTAGACTGAAGGATCGGTCGAAAATTATGTACTTATGAAAAAAGTTTTTTAATTTTTTTTCATAATATTATTATTTTGTATTCCTGCATGTCACCAATTAAAAACGAATAAAGAAAAGTTATAAGCTTTTATACTTTTCGCATTCTTTTTTATTCATATATATACTTTCTAAGGAATACACGTGGATACAACATGCAATTCGGACTATATATATATATATATATATATATATATATATATTCTTAGTTTGCCTGTCTGTCCATCCCACTTTTTCTCAGAAAATACTCAGCCGATTTAGATGAAATTTTGTATAGGTGCAGCGAACTGAGTATTATGTTATCCATTTAATATTTTAATGCAAAAATGAGCACAAATTTAACCACATTCAACCATCAATTTGACATAAGACACTCATTCTAAGTTGATGGGTTATAACTTTTGCCAATTTTAACTGGCTAAAAAGCCTATATATTTAACCACATAACTTAATATACGAAAGTATAATTTTATGCGTAAACTAAGTATTTACTTCAACAGTGCTCAATATATAGGTAGTAAGTTAGAAAAATATATATGGCAATTAAGCTTCACAGAATATTACGCATTTCATCCACACTAGGATTACGTGGAATATTCTGTGTAGCTTAATTGCCATATATATTTTTCCAACTTACTACTATATATATATATATATATATGTGTGTGTGTTAATAATTATAAAAATGGACTGTCCGAGCGTCCTTGCTTGCTTGAATCTTGTGTGTGTATGTGTGCAAATCGAACTGTCGCATTTAAATCTAGAGAAGAAGCCTCCACGATTTCACCGTAAAAAATCATTGGATAGAATGACCTAACTAATACATAAGTGTTTAAATACATTACTTATCTGATAGTTAAATATTTTGGGTTCGATTCTAGCTGATGGCACCCAAGTCATATTTCTTTCAAAAACTTTTGGAATCACTACTATATGCTGGATACAATATAATAATCAATAGAGAATTGGCTCTATAATAATAAATACGAAATCTACATAAATTAAAATGTTATATTTAAGCGTATTTTACGACTAGGCAACGCCAGGCAGCATGCTAGTATTATATGTCTGAAAATGAACCATCTATTTTGATAGTAATTTATATTTCAAACTAAAGGGTTAATTTTTGGACACCCTATGCGAAAGTTTTTAATTCATCACACGGGCTGTTATTTAAGTTAATGATACGATAGGTAATTTAACCTCCTTCCCACTGCAGAAAAATGTGGCACAAGGCCAAAAAACTAGGACAACCCGCACAAGAGATGGTGCACTCTGGCCCAGATAAAAAATGTCCAGGTATCCCTGTCGGCATTCTCTGATAAGGACACCTCAAGTGGTTAGCAATAAACTAACCCCTTCTTAAAGAGAGAACGTAAAACTTGGATGAGTGAACCTTCTAAGACTGCCCAGAATAAATACCTTAGCTCAACAGAGCAGGGTCTACTCAGTCCACAGCAACTCGCCCTCTCTTGAACTGATCATGGAGGATGTATTCTCAACTCATATGGAGTATCAAAACAAATTCAATAATAGAACATAGTCTTTTGAAATATTTTATATAACAGGGCTCTACATTGTAAGTGAAACAATCGCATTTGCAAGTGATTTTTCAAAGTCGTGACTAGAAATAATGAAATGCTTATCTTCTGGTGATTGTATTTCTTTCACTGACAATCTTTCAAAGCTCACTACTGAGTGAAGAAAATATTTAGTTGTCAAAGGTCAACTAAAGATAAGTTTGCCTGTAGAGCCCTGTATAAAGTTGAGATTAAAGACCTAAATAAATGTTTGTCTGCCTAATTTGCATAACTATTTTTAAAACAAGTCATAATAATTTAATGTTTGACATAATTCATTTGATATTTTATTATCCTATATATATGTTTTGTCAATATTAATAGTAATTAAATTGATTAAATGAAAAAAAGGATAGATTACTAAAATCTTACATAAATTGTTATGTTCATTAGTTTTCAAGGGAGATAATTCGAATAAAAATTAATACTTTTTAAAATTATCATACATATTAAAAATATGGGTGCAAGTACACTATAATAGCGAAATTCGAAATTTTTAATATTGAATTTCAGTCAAATCAATGGTCACTACTTAATTGTCATGTTACAGTAATGAATATATCCAAAAATTATGAAAAACAATAAGGTGGAAATAAAATTATTAAAGAAAAAAATTTTTTGACAAAAATTTGCTAAATTAACGTTTGGCTAAAAAAAAAAAAACTCGAAAGTTCCAAAGGGAGGTAAATAGCGTTTAACTATTGTCAGTTTTGCATAACTGAGTTACTTCTCTTGTTATTACAATGTTCCCAAAGAAATATGGCGATAGTTCTTTTTACAATAAAGATTGAAAACTCATGATTTTTTTTAATACTGCGATAATATTTAAATACTTCTGACATGCCAGTTAAGTAGATATCATTGCTTTTAGTTGAAATTGACACAAAAAATCAGTAGATTCCATTTATTTTATTTTTTTTATCCAATTTTTTCATTTTCCCGAATTTTGCTATTATAGTGTAGTTGTACCAAAATATGTAATAGCTTTTAAAATTACAATAGATTTTTATTAAAACTTGCAAGTGGGCTGCCTGGTTGTAAAATATGTTTAATACATTTTAATTCATGCAAATTTCATATTTATTATTACAGAGTCAATTATTTATTAAATATTATACCGTACCTAATATATAGTATTGATTTCAAAAATTAAAAAAAAAAATGACTTGGGTGCCATTAGCTAGAATTGAAACCAAAACATTTAGCACTCCAGCCACTTTCCCTCATTTAGCACTCCAGTCATATGCACTAACCTGACAGATAAAGTTATATAATTAAACCACTTTTAGCTATGATTAGTTTTACACATGTGCAAACTAATACAAATGTTGACAAGTTGGAACATTTTGTATTTCAGCTTGTTGACTTCTGTACGCCTTATTCATCCAAACAAGGATTTTACTCATTATAAACCATCTTTGGTCTAGGATTACTATTTCTTGTTAACTTCAGGATTATATGTTTAAGAGTTTATCAGTTAAATATTTACACACAGACACATACATAATCTACTGTTTTATATATAGGGAATATGTAATGTAAGTTATACATTTAAATAGAATACATAGAGCTCTATTAATATTCGTTGGATGGCAAGTATTTTTTGCTTTTTTATATATATGTATATATATATATATATAATTATAAAACTCAAATGACCTTGTAACGAGTGATGTAACCCACTTTCCGGTTTACAACATCCAGTTGCGCATGCGCGCATAAACATTAACCCATAACAACATAAACAAATAAACACAAATCACTTCTTTTGCAGATTTTGACCTGCGCACTGAAATATTAAGATTATTTCGAAATTATTATTTAACATGGAAAGAATGGGGTGTTTTGCAACTATTCTTTATTACAACTATACTGTCGCTATTTTCTTACAACTAAACAACTTTAACCCGTTGACAAATATAAGAACAATTGTAGTAAAGCCAACTACTACTACTACTCTCTATTCATCCCTTTTCCTTCTTTCTTTCCTTCTTTTTTTTATTCTTTGTTTACATTTCTAGATACAAAATAGTTGTGTGAGAACGATGAATTTATTGACACGTACTAATCTGATTCAATATTAGTTTTATTTTATTTTATTTATTTAGGTTTTATTTTTTTGCTTCAGGCTTTATTAATTATTTTTTTTTAGATTTTAAGTTTCTATAACTTGGTTGAAGGATTCCAATATGGGTTTTTCATTCTTATATTTCTCATCGGTAGGTTCATGGGCATTTTTGCTGCTAAATGACTTTCGTCTGCATTTGATTCGTAGGAAAATCATGTTTAATTTTCAATTTGTGAGCGATTATTCGGAAAAATAGGTAACTTTACACGAATAGAGAAGATTTTTTTTTTCATGTTTGAGTGATCTGTCTGTAATTTTTCATTTTAATATACTTTCATAGAAATGTTTCTGTTATGTCAAAAAAAAACTATTTTCTTTACGTCACAAGTGTCACGCTCATACATGAATTCCATAGCTAATATAACATACTGACCGAACAAGTCACGGGTATTCTAGTATATATATATATATATATATATATATATATATATGGTGCTTATTTAGAATCACACTTAAACAAAAATACAGAGAAATCTGAGAAATCTTTATAATGTATGTACTCATCATGGAACAATGATATATTCTAAAAATCACATAAATTGTTTTTTTTTAATAAGGCATTCAAATTTCACGCGGAAGCAAGGAGGATGCCGGAAACAACCTTACTGTTTTAAATTCTGCTAAATTTTAAGGGCGACAATTCAACTACAGAGATTGTTTGTATAAAAAATAATTAAAACTTTTTAATTGCTAAAAATCATAAAATTTGATTTTCTTAATTAAAAAGAAACTACTTAGTAAATTTACATGATTTTTGGAATATGACATAAAAAAAAAAACTTAGTTAAATCTCATTATCAATTTATTTCAACACCATACGGGCATCATCAGATGAGACAAACAGTTCTGTAGCTGACTTAAAAGTCAGCTTACAGACCTAATTAGCTTATGTTTTTTAAGTTTTACTTTTAAGTCAGCTACAGACCTGATTAGATTATCTTGTTTGATGAAGCCTGCACAATAGTGTAGTTTTTCTTAATATTTAAGTGTGTAATATCAGTATATTTTTTTGTTGATATAAAAAGTAAGAATTTTCTGGTCACTTTGATGTAAACTAACAAAGTTTCAAAATACATGACTCGACCCATTGTTAAAATCCATTATCTATTTATAGTTGTAGTTAGTGTAGGTCAGTCTGTTCACTTACTCCATCTAAAGTTTGGAGATAACCCTTCCCACCCATCACTACGAACCTATTCTGAAAATATATTATATAGAGATGATCAGTGGTTGTAGTGTTAAAAAGACCTCAGAATGAAGACAGTTTCTGTGCTCAATTTTTGGAAAGGGGAATGGAATTTATTTATTTTTTTTTTTACTTTAATTAAAATAAAGATTTAGCCTTAGCCCTAAATAGGTTAGTTTGGAAGTCAATTTTTAAAGGCCATCCAACACCTAGGCCCCAATTGATATAAATGGTTCTCATCTCGAAGAAGCTCCCTGCTTCAACAAGCTTCTGGATCTGACCTGAAATGGAAGACTTCCATCAAATCTCTAGCCAAGATTGCTGGAAAAATGGTTGCATCATTCTACTGCTCTAGAATGTATCTCTTTTTTTTTTTTTTTTTTTTACACAGAGATCACCACTTATCAAGGCCCGGAAGCCACTCAGGGATAAGGGTTATTGCAAGTACATTACGTTAGTGAGGAGATTTTATGAAGTGTTTAATTAGGGGGGCGGTTCATTAGGAATTTGTTAACATTAGACTTGAAGACATCCAAGTTGTAGTCCGGAGGGAAGCAGGCAGACGGAACAGAGTTCCACAGGCGTGCAGTTCTAAGAAAGAAGCTTTGCTCATGAAATCCGTGTTTTGATTTAGGCACAGATATAGAGTGGGGAAAATTTTTCACAGTGGATTCAGCTAGACGGGTGTTTTTCGTGAAAGATTGGCGAGGGGGGACCAGGGATTGGAGTTCAGACGAGCACCTGCCATGAAAATAACGATAAAACAAGGATAGGCTCGCAACGTCTCTTCTGTGGGAGAGGGGTTGCAGGGTAGAGAAAAGGGCATCCCCCACTAAACCACGAAGTCTATTTTGTACTGTGTCAAGGCATGATAGGCTGTTTTTGGCAGCTCCTGCCCAGATATGGCAACAGTATTCCATCCTTGGACGTACTTGGCTTTTATATAGCTAGAGAATTGCATCAGTAGTGAGATATCTTCTGGAGCGGTAGAAGGATCCCACCATCTTTCCAGCGACCTTGGCAACAGACTTGATGTACGTGTTCCATTTCAGATCAGGAGTAAAGGTCAAACCCAGAAGCTTGTCAAAACACGGGGCCTCACCCAGACGAGAGCCATCCATCACAATTGATGCCAGCTGGGGATCAGAGCGTTGATGATGTAAGGATAGGAGTTTGGTTTTGGATGCATTAAAGGTAACTAGCCACATCTTCCCCCACTGAACCACGCGCTCGAGATCAGAGGAGAGAGAATCCTAGAGAACTTCGTCATTTACAGCCTTTGATGTGTTGCCGTAGATAGTCGTGTCATCAGCATAGATGTCAACGAATGATTTAAGTATGTGTTTAGGGAGGTCATTGATGTAGATCAGGAAGAGAGTTGGGCCCAGTATTGACCCCTGAGGGACTCCGGCATTTATATTACAGGCCTCCGATTTTTGTCCATCTACCACTACTCTTATGAGCCTATCGGAGAGAAATGATTTAATGATTGAGAAAACATTTCCAGTTATACCGTAGCTGGAAATCTTGTGAAGTAGACCCTTATGCCATACTTTGTCAAAGGCCTTTGATATGTCAAGAGCAATTGCCCTAGAAAGGAGGCCTTTGTCAAGAGATTCACTAATCCTGTGGGATATAACCGTCAGCACATCTGCGGTAGATCTTGCAGAGCGGAAACCATATTGTGTGTCACTACGAAGGTTATTCCTGCTGAGGTGGTTGACTATTTCTCTATTTAATATGGATTCCAGCAACTTACTCATAACACAGAGAAGACTTATTGGTCTGTACTGAGAGGGAGATGACTTATCACCTGAATTCTTAAATACAGGGCAGACTGATGAGGTCTTCCAGGGGGTCGGAAAGCACTTCTCCTTAAGGCAACGCTTAAATAGTTTCGTAAGTATGGGAGCAAGTTCTGGTTGAAGCTTTTTTAACACTATAATTGGGATGCCATCAGGGCCAGTTGCTTTACTGGAATCTAGGTTTTTTATTAGCTTGGCGACCTCATGCACGGATATTTGTATGTTACCTAGCTTGTTCTGTGTTATAGGAGGAAATATGGGGAGTTGATGGCCTTCGTCGCATAGGGTAGAATTAGCTGCAAAGTTCTTTGCAAATAGTTTGGCCTTGTCTGACGCTGACGAGATAACCTCTGGTCCATTGATAATGGTTGGGATAGAACGCACACTTCTGTTCAGGATCCTATTTGTTATTTGCCAAAACTGGTGGGAACCAAGCCGCTGATCAGCTACCTTGGATTTAACAGACTGGGCATATAGCTCTCTTGCATTTTTTATTACTCTTTTACAGTGGTTGCTGGCAGTCCTGAAAGCAGCTTTAGTCTCAGTGCATCTATTACGTTGGTAGCTATGGAAAAAGTGATTTCTGTGCGCAATAGCAGCAGCACATTCTGGGGAGAACCATGGCTGGCTCTTTACACAATCCTTTACCTGTGTAAGAGCCAAATACATCCTAAAATGGAGTACTGTTGCAATGTGTGGGGAAGTGCCACTCAGAACACCTTCTCCTGCCTGGAAAGAATTCAAAACCTAGTAAGGGACGCCTTTTTCTTTTCCCTACAACCTCTTTCCCACAGAAGAGATGTTGTAAACCTGTCTCTGCTCTGTCGTTATTTTTATGGCAAGTATGGCATCTGAGCTTCAATCAATGTCCTCGCCCCTACAAAAGTTTTACAAAAAGCACTCATCTAACTACAACAACTATCAACAATTTCCCTTACTCTGTGTGTTCATAAATCTAAACGCAAATTCTATGGACGAAGCTTCTTTTCTAGAACTGTCTGCCTGGGAACTCTGTTCCACTTGTCTACTTTCTAGCTAACTACAACATGGTCATGTTCAAGTCCAATATAAACAAGTTCCTGTTGAGCCGTCCCTTTTAATAATAAAATTCTACCTAATTTCCACCTCCAGCAATCACTATACTGTTGTCTCGGTGACCATCTTACACTCATTAACTGTTATGTAGTGGGTTATTATTAACATGGCGTATATATTTGTATTGTTGTTCATGTTAGTATTAGAAAGTCTTAGTGCGATATCTAGAGACAGTCTTAGGAGTGTTCATGTGTTGAGTGTTCATATGTCTTACGATGTTCCTGTTTGTGGTACATATTAATACAAGAGAGCCGACGGCTTGTAATACACAATGAGAGAAGATTTGATATATAGATAGATAGACCGAGAGTTTGTGCATTTGTTTATTTATACGTTTGACAGTTTTTATATGAATGGGAGTGTTTCTATAACCAATGACATATTTCTTACCTATTTTTGAAATGATGATTTTCACAAAGTTCTTATAATATAAATGGACAATACCTCTTCTGTTGAATCACAACACGAAGATGCAGATACACAAAGATGATGACGTTCTTTATTTCATGACCGGTCCATGATTTCGCTTGAGGAATCCAAAGTTTCTTTACATGGCTTTTTCTTCTCTAACCTTTCGCTTCCAAGGTTTGACGTCAGCAGCCGTCTCTGACCTTTCTCTCTCTCAGCTCCCTCTCCCCGACTCTTCTTCTCTTCTCTCAGACTGCATCTAAAACTCTACCTATATTGAGAACTCGTCACGTCATCGCATGATTAAATATGTGCTCATAAAGCATGTTGGATGACATGCGTCACGTTGCCAAACTTGACATGACCCCGAGTTCAGTAACCTATTTTTCAAATAACCTCTTTACAAAATATGTTTACAATTTCAATTGACGATTAAATTCCTTATTTTAATTTTCACAGAAACAAATTTCATTATTACATTCCTTTTCAATAAACAGATATCTAACTATTTTGTGTGAGCTAAACAATTGCGATTCCACATTCCTTATTTCAATAACATTCTGTATTTATTTTAACTTATGATTGGAATTTTCAATTCCAAATCTAGCTTCGGAAGTTTGAATCCTTGATTATCCTATTTCATATTTACATTTAACTAATTCCCTATTTTTTACTTACATGAAAAGGGGACAGCCCTTATCATGTAGCATAACCCTTATCCTCAAGTGGCCTTTGGGCCTTGATAAGTGATGATTCACAACTAAATAAACAAAAAAAAATGTTAGTATCTAAAATAGAAAAAGTTAAAATGATAATGAAGATGAGGAAGAGTGAATGATAAGAGATGTGGTGAAAGGAATGGAATGATGTAGAGCAGGGGTTTTCAAAGTCGGCTCCATAAGTGAAGCTAAGGGATTCCTGAAGCCCTTTTGTAAAGAGTATGAAATCCTTTACATAGAAAACTTAAATGGCTGCAGAATTTAATTATTGTTCTTTTTTACAGGAAAAAGATATGATACATGACTGCAAGTGTAAAGAGTTTCAGGATGGTTCATGAAAAAGTAAATAAAAAATAAATGAACAAAAAAATACAACAATTTTTGATTAATCAAAAACAAAAATGGTTGTAAACATTATCAATAGTTAGTTTTAAATTCTGAAATTAACGTTTTTCATTTTTATTTTAGAAACTAGTGCTCTGTGAAAAACCTTTGCCCTGTTCAGAGGCTCCATGGTGTCTTGAAGTTTGGAAAACCCTGATGTGGATTATTAAGAGAGGAAGGGAGGGATACGGTGTATTATAAAATCACAATGCAAACATTTGTTTTAACATGGCCAGTTTTATAAATTTTCAAATATTAAAAAAGATTTTGGAATTTCCAAATATCAAAACATTTTTGAAGTTCCAAAATTTGGTGGAGCTATATATCTGTTTGAAAGCAGCAGCCATAACTAAATTAATGTTTATTAATAATATATATATAGATAAAAAAAATACTGACTCAGTGGGCCAGGAACGATCGAGTATATTAATAATATGGATATATGAAAAGTGGAAATAGTCTGCATCCATACATGTCTAAGTAGTGAATGCATACGTAAATATGAATGAACATACCGAAAGAATACATACGCACATACATATTTCTACTTATCTATTTTTCTAAAATACAAATGGTTTCCCATCCAGGTTTCCATAATTTCTTTTCTCTCTTTCCCCCCCCCCCCATTAATCGTTTTGCTTTCTTATCAATTTATGCATATGAAATTTCTTTTTAAGCTGTTGTTTTTTCATTTACAGTTATTTTCTAAATAAACAAAAAGTTAATATCTTTCTGAAGCCTACCTTCGTTTTACTCACCTGAAAGGAGGGATGTGCAAGCGGGACATGCTGAATAATCAGGACTTCAATAATGAACGATAGCTTTGTTTTGAAGTAGTAAAAAATTTTAAAATTGCATTTAAAAGAGACGTAATTGAATTTTGTGTTTCTGAATTTTTTTAGATGAGGATTAATCATTTGGATTCTTTTAGGCTATTGTTATCATCTTGAGTGTCATTTTCATAATGTTTTGGTTGATGTAACCTCCAATCTTCTTCAGGTGAATCTTGACAAATTCGGGATTCTTTCTGTTGAATTTAGGAATCTGCACATCCATAGTAATCTGTAGTAATAAGTACTG
Source organism: Euprymna scolopes (assembly GCF_053919585.1). Classification (NCBI taxonomy): domain Eukaryota; kingdom Metazoa; phylum Mollusca; class Cephalopoda; order Sepiida; family Sepiolidae; genus Euprymna; species Euprymna scolopes. The sequence goes on along the minus strand of NC_136503.1, from coordinate 11,806,322 downwards.
ATCTATGGTGATCAGTAATTATATTGAAAATCTAATAACAAGAAGACATTTACTGTTCACAAAATTCATACTAGAATTGTACGCAAGGATTTGTGGCATGATGAATAAATGGTGCTCTTCCGAAGGTTAAAGGTTCAATTTCCACTGTCGGTGATACTAAGAATATATTGCAAATTACTTACTCAATCATGGTTGATGGAATGAGAGTATGGTACACTGAGAATTGAACCTTCAGTATTCAGAAGAATATTACTTTTAGAATTGATTTTTTTTTAAGTACTCTAATCACTGCACCACAGGCCCTTGTGTCCAGATTCTGGAGTTCAACAGAAACATTCCAGAATTTGACAAGATACACCTGAAGAAGGTTGGACGAATCTGAAGAATCCAAATGATATCAAGTTACTATGTGTAGAAACTATTGTTGGTTATAATGTGTGTCATTACGTTTGTTTCTATTCACTTGGGTCACCACAGGGGCAGAATTAGACACAAGGTCGATTTTTAATATGGGGAAAATCCAGTTTCACAAAAGGAGCCCTTTAGGTTAAGAAAAAAGTACAAGCTATGCAGTAAGATTTCTCCTTTGCTGACAGAGGACAGAACAGATACATTTTGAACTGTTTATTTTCAAATAATATAACCATACAATTTAAATTTAAAAGATGATGAAACTTCAATTATTAATTTGGAAGACAAACAAATAGTAATTAAAAAACAAATAAAAGAAAAATGCAGAAACGTCAAACAAATCAAAAACAACTTAAATGAAAAACTGAATAATTAGAAATTGATTATATAATAAATTGGTTATATTTAAATGATTAGCTCTCAAAATGGTTGCCAAATTTTATCAATTAGTTTATCTGATTTTCCAAATGTTAAAAGAGTAAATTAATACACCATTTTAATTTGTCTGATTTTTGCAGATTTCTCTTTTATTTTTTTATTGCAAACACCATTTTCTGATTTTTGTGAGTTATTTTGCATATGTTAATTTGTTTTCATACTTTTTGCAAATGAAATTTCCTTGGTAATATTCTATAGAAAAGAAATTTTGTCATCTCAATATATTATATTTTTATTGCAGAAATTCCTCTCTGGACCAAAGTACCATAGGTTTGCAACAACAGATGCCACATACAAATTTATTATTTCTAGACTATTAGCCACTATCATATGTAACTTTATAACGCTATTTTAGACGCAGTTATTATAATAAAACCCTACATTTCATCCTAAGAGCAACATCATCACAATCACCATCTTAAGAGGAAGTAGTTCCTATTTTTCCCTCTAAATAACAAGTCCTCTTACTGCCCCCAATCATCACCGAGAGGAATTCTGCACTTTTGACAGACTTGGGGTTTCACCCTTTATAACTGAATCATAAACTCATTGACATAATATAATCTTTCTCTTTTCCGTTACAAAAATAATAAAGTCTCCCCAGACTAATTCCACTTCCTCTGAATGGCAATTCCTTCATCCTGGATTAACAGTATCCGCATGCTAAACAGACGCTAATGTACCATTCAAATATGGCGTCGCAATGATACATACTTTTGCCCTTTGTGTAATTTGTTATAAAAGTTCCCTTTCTTGGATTTACTGTACAAATATTGTTTCTGTCAAAACAAACAGCCCACCGCCATACTGTTTTTATTTATTTCTTTTCATTGCCAACTGGTAATTTCTGTTCTTTTTTTTTTTTGTTGTTGTTATAAAAGTTCCCTTTCTTTGATTTACTCTATAAAAAATATAATTTCTGTTTTGTTTTTCGAGGGAGAGCCAGTTGGATATTTTTTATGCAGTAACCCAGCGTCATTGAGACCCTAAACAAACTTTGATAAGCCGCATTTTTTTCTTTGCCTAATACGTTTACATGGGTTGTAACCTGCAGAAATATCCATTAAATAATTTATTAGAATTAAAACTTTCCTTTTTCATTCTGATCACCTAAAATCAGGGGCAGATATTAGCACAATACATATATGCCGCAGTTTTATGAATAATGTTCGCTTATTTTTTTTTATATTTATACTTTCCAGCTTGAGACATTCAATATATTCTTTTTGGAGTTATTCATTTAATGAATCAAACTGAAATAATCATGTGATTATTTAGCAACCCATTACAACCGTGAGGAGGGGATACTGTTTGGCTACTATTGCATACTTTCACCTAACAAATTAATAACAGATGCTGTGATGAAATAAAATACTTTGCTACAGGATGCAATAGTGCTAAAAAAACAAATACAACCATAATAATCGCTCAAAAACAGAAATTAAACTACTGGTAATCTTAACATTATCTTATTGTTCCTATTTACTTGCCTAACCACAAAGGCAGACTTACACACAAAAGTCGGTTTTTCATGTGGGGAAAATCCATCTCTCACAAAAAAAAGGCACTCTGAATAGGAACAAAGATAAAAATTGTTTCAGTCATGTGAACAGATACTACACTATAAGTATAAAAAATAAATATAGCATCTTTTCACACTCGATAATCGCACACATATAAAAATAAATCAACTACACATGATGCAATTCTGCTAAGAAAAACGTATACAGCCTCTTTGAAGTGTTGATGATCGCTCACCATTATTAAAATAACAGACTGGAACCCTAAAAATTTTCTATGGTGAGCTTACAGAATTATTGGCATTTTAACATGCATTGCTAACTCTTTCTTCCTGCACACATAACTGACATACAATGGAATCAAACACATATTGCTTTTCCCTTGCTCAGATGGAACACTCTCAACATGTAAACACAGCATTGGTTGGTCAGTGTGCACTGGTTGGCCAAGTTCCAAAGTTTATTCCAAAAGCCGTTCTTAACATGGGGAGGTTAGGGGTGTTTATTCCAAAATGTATTTTCTTATTTTTTACCTCCCCATACTACAAGCAGCTCTTAGATTAATACAAAAAAATCAGGGTTCGTACAGACTTGAAAAGTCATTGAATTTTTACTTTTGCCTTGAAAAGTCCTTATTTCTGTTATTACTTTGAAAAATCCTTGAAAATATAGAAAATATCTTGAAAATTTCTTGAAAATTGTATTCTTTATGTTCAGTAAAAATTTGTGTTGAAATGTTAAAAATAAAATCAAAATAAATAATATTATTTTTTATTTTTTAAATATTGAAAATAAAATTGAAATACATTGTTCTGAAATTGCATTGTATTATTGTGGATACAAGAGTTACGCCCTTTTATCACAAAACTATTTTGGGTTGTTTTGTGATAAAGATTCAAATGTCTGTCTATTTTTGTTGTCATTTATAATTTAATTTTTATGGTGGGATGAGGACACATATATAAAATCATCCCTTCTCTCTTAAAAATACTTTCCTTGTGTGGACGGGACTCTCCAATGATGAATCTCCCCCCTCCAAAAAAAAAATTGTGATCATTTAAAATTAGGTTGGCCAGGACTAAAAAATTGGACAAGATGACAGCTACCCTGGTTGGAAATATAAAAGCTGTAAAGAGAGTTAATATTTGAGATAAAAAGCTTTTCAAACAATTTAAAAATACCAAAAATGATGCAGGTAGGTAGTAAAGTAACTGTGATTGATTATGGTAACATTTATTTGCTGTATATTTGATTTTTTTTTTACCACTTTTTCGAATCATAGTGGATTGTAAAACAAACACCAAATTTTGTTTTGGAAACTTGAATTTTGTCTGGAGAAGCCCTTGAAAAACTTTGAAAAGCCTTGAAAATTCCTTAACCCTACCAGACCGAGTTACCGATTTGCAGGTAATTTCCAAAAACGCTATATACAGAGTTATCGCTAAACTGGTATGTTTCCGACCACGTGTTTTTGTGTTATTAGGGAATTAAAAATAGCTACCCAATCGTTGCTCAGCCTTGATTTTGCGCAAGCCTAACATTCTGCAAATGGCTTCCTTTGTTTTGGTGGAGTTGTGAGTTGTTTTGTAGACTAAAGTAGCCATGAAGAGAGCTAGTGATGAACCAAGCACTTCGACAGGTAAAAGAGTGATGATGAATATATCGATGAAGGAGAAAGTGATGATAATTCTGATGATGCAAGTGGGCCTAGATCAAAATCGTGTGTTCAAAGTAGGGGGTGTGTCACTCAACCAGGTGATAGGGGAGATTCTGGCGTGGTTGATAAGGGATGGAGTCACAATTTTGTAGCTCCAGATCTGGATTTTGATGAGGATGGTAAAGGGCCAGTGAACATTCCAGGTCATATCACTGAAAAAAGCAAGTGCTTCGATTTTCTTTTGTTGTTTACTGAGGATGACTTCTGGTAGAATTTGACAGAGAAGACTAATTTATGTGCCACTCAAATGTGTGCAGAAGGCTCAACTACTACTACTGCAAGAATTTCAAGGATGTTTCTGTTGAGAAAATGAAAGCCTTTGTTGGGCTGAGGATCTACATGGAATATATCTGTGTGAAACCAGCTATTGGGATTACTGGTCAAGTGATGGAAGTGACTTCATTGGATATATTCCAGCGGTCTCGCAACATCATGACACTAGACAGATTCTTGGCCATCTGGACTTTCTTGCATGTGGTTGATGAAAAGGATGCTGGCATTGACAAGAAAGACAAAATCTACAAGGTCAGGCTTCTTTTGGAGTAAACACTCCATAATTTTTGACACTACTACCAGTCCAGACAACACATGAGTCTGGATGAGGGAATGATTACCACTAAAAATCACCTGGTGATGAAACAGTACATAAAAAACAAGGCCACAAAATGGGGCATCAAATCATTTCTTCTTTGTGGAGCGGAGACTGGATATATTCTCAATGCAGAAGTCTACACTCGGGCACCGCCAATGCCAGTTCAAGAATTGGGTGCAGTCGAGAACACTGTTGACATTGGCTGGGATGGAGGGCAGCTCACATATTCTGGTTATGAATCGCTTCTACAACTCAGTGACTCTGGCCAAATATGCTGTGAACCACCTACAAACTGGGGTTGTTGGAACTCTCTTGCAGAACAGAAAGTTCTTTCCAAAGTCTCTCAAGACAGTCAAGAAACTCTCTCGAGGTCAAGTCACTACCTGTATCAGGACAGCATCACATGTATGGTCTGGCAGGACAACAAGCCCATCATCTTCATCTCCAACTATCATAATCTTGTAAAGATGGGTACTGTCAACAGGAAAAAGGATGGTACTTTCACTGAAGTGAGCATTCTACAGCTTGCCTTGGACTACAACAAGTACATGGATGGTTGTGACAAGAACGACCAGATGACCTGCATTCCTCATTCACAATGTCACTACCGCTGGCCCCGATGCCTCTTCATCATGTGGGTTTGCTGCAACTCCTATGTGTTGTATCTTTCTACACAAAGAGCTGCCAGAAAACCTCTGTACTTTACAAGATATATTTAAACACTGTTTGGAACTAGTAGGAAATTACCATTCTACAGCTGTTTGCAGAGAACATGAACCTTGTGCTCAACGCCTGAAGCCTGGCAACCACTTCCCTGAAATTTCCCTTGGCACCAAATCTGTGCTGTGTGCATGGAGAAATACCTGAAATGCAACAGACAGCACCCTGGAGTATCCTACAAAAACAACCCCCAAAAGAAGGTGAAGGCAAGGTTCTGGTGTACCCACTGCAAAAAGTACCTGTGCATCAGGAGGGCTTCACCTGTTGGGCAGACTGGCACATGAAGGCTGAATACTGGTGGGAGATGAAAGGCAAAAAATTACTAATACGTTGAAATTGTTTTCTTATTTTGCCCTGCAGACCATGCGAAGGGGCAAATTAGGTTCAATAGCTCAGGTCTTGTAGGGTTAAAAATGGGCATTGAAAATCTGTATGCACCCTAGAAAATGTAGTTCTTTGATTGTGTTTGGCTAAGCTTGAAAGAGAAAAAGGATATGGATACTTTGTGAGACCAACGTGTTACGTCGCTCAAAAACCCGCCAACCCCAACATTGTGTACCGTGGATTTCTTTTCTTTCATCTTCTCATCTGGTTCTTTGTCATTGCTTTTCACATTGATTGCTGTCAAGGGGGCACACACGAATTCACTAAAACCAACACAAAGTCAAGTATCTGCAGAATGTCTTCTTGGTTCCTCCTCTTCTCTTTTCTCTCTCCCAACAATCGAACACAGCATATAATAACAAAACTCTAAAGCACGTCTGACAGCACTGACTTCTGCCAACAGTCTGCCCCTCCTCTTAACAACACAGGCTTTTTATATCGCAAAATCGTTCACCTCTATTTGCATATTCTTCTAACTCACGTGATCACTACTCTATAAATAAGAGTCTTGACCATTTCTTTTCTTTCTTTTTATTTATTTTTGGTGACCGACCCGCACGTGGTCTATCCAGGTAAGTCACGCATTTCTCCACACTCCCCCCTGATCTCATGATCACAAACAGGACATGCGGGCAATCGTCGTTGGCGGGTACTCCTTCGAAGAAGCACTTCCTCATTGCTGTTTTCTTCATTACCACCATCATTACTACCAGTCTGTTCCATTATCCCGTCTCGTGGTTCCATAGGCGGTGTCTCACAATCAGGGCAGGGGGGCAGTATCCGTCTTTGTCGGGTACTTCGATGAGGCATTACTTCCTTGTGTCCATCGCTCTCCTCACTATTGTCATCAGTATGTCCCATCATTCCCTCATCTGGTTCTGTTGGTGGTGTTTCTATGCTCACCTGAAGGGGCAGTAAGTGATCAGGATCATCTCTGAACGGTGTGTGATCCTCCTCATCGTCCTCAGAATCAGAAGAGGTATAACAAGGGCGGATATCTTTTACGTGACGTGGTATGCCACCAATCAACATGGTCTGAGGACTTATGATTTCATCTATTTTTCCCCGGAAAAATTTCGTAGTGCACCCAGCATTTGGGGGTTTTATCCAAACAAGGTCTCCCACCTGATATGGTGTATTGACAACACTCACCACTGATGGTATGGCATCAACTCCTTTCACACGCTGTTCATATTGGTAAATCCCATTGGCTGGTGCAGTTGCTGGTGTTGCATTGTCCTTGGGTGTTATATTATACCAGTACACAGCTTCTGGAATAGAGCACTGCGTCCTGGCTGCAATTCTTTTGATGGTGCGGTGACACCGTTCTGCTATACCATTACCCTCGGGATAATATGCACACCGATAATGCATTTTAATCCCCCATTCGTGCACGAATTTCTGAAATTCTTGACATCGAAATGTGGTGGCATTATCAGTCAGAATTTCAATCGGAGCACCACGTTCAAAAAGGACGGCTCTCAACTGTTGTATAATGCTGGCTGCATCCTGTCGTGTCAACAGGCGCCATATTGTGAAACGCGTCGGGCCACAATCCGTCATGGTCAAAAAATGTTTGCCCCCATAATGTGTTATGTCCATCCCTACTCGCTGCCAGTTGCCCTCCACCTCGAGCTTCCCTTTTTGCCATTGGGATGGTGCCGGATCAATTCTCTGACACTCTTCACACGAACGTATGGCTGCTTTCACTGATGCTTTTGTAGTTGCAGGGCATACTCTTCGGACAAAATATGCAGTCCTCTGAATTCCAGGATGTCCAATCTGCTGGTGTATCATACGGATCTGGTCAGGTGTTAATTGATCCGTTACAGTCGCGCATGTTTGTTGTTGAAGATCGGATCCCTGCCTCATTGCATCGATCCACCTCTTTGGTACTCGAGTCAAGCTATCAGCCAAATTCTGCATCGACGAGACTAACGTAATGTCTACCTGCAAGCTGTATTCGTCAACTAGACGCTTAATTATTGCTAGTCTCCTTCGTACTAGCATTTCACTTGCAGCTCTAGTCTTAACTCGAGCCTTTCCAGTCAAGGTGTCGGTTAACCAATGGTAAACACACAATGAGTCAGTGTGGAGATGCACAACATTAGTCTGCCATTGCAATGCGAGATTAAGACCTTTTAACGTGGCATCAAGTTCTGCCAAATTTATATGTTGGGCATCATTTTTCGGACGAAGCCAGCATGCATCTTCCACAACAACACCTAGTTGCTCCAACACGACACCTGTAGCCAACGAACTTGCGTCAACCCATGCATTTAGTTCGTTTCCAGACACTTGCCACTCACCTCGGGCAGGGTCATTCCTATGCACTCTGGACAACATTTCAGCCATCATTTGTTGGAGAGAATCATCATCCGCAACATCGTCCCATCCTTTTGTTACTGTAGTCACTCGTCTTTTCACCACTCCTGTTGCCGATCGGAGCCATCCACAGACAGGTAGATGTCCTACCAATTTACCACAGATAGAAAACACAGTACGTCTTGTTAATACATTGGGTAACTTTGGAAGTGGGCTCCCTCGTTTCCATCGCAACGTATTGCCCTCCTCCCAGACCTCGAGGCCTAGCACGGGCACTCCATCCTTTAGGCGCTTAGGGTCTTTGCTTATTAACCCAAACGCTTTCAGTTTTATTCGAACTGCATCCGCAGACATTATGTCCTCATTAACATAGATGTCATCTATGTAGGCTGAAGCAGCTTTTGCTGTGGTCTCATCCTGCATCAAAACAGTTTTAATAATGGTTGTCATAATCAAGGGTGCTACGTTTAGGCCAAAACCCAAACGTGTCAAACAATATAGTTTTCCCTTGAGTAGTACTGTCTGAAACGGCCATAATGACTCATGGACACGTATCTGCAGGTAGGCCCTCTTTAGATCCAGAAGTGCTACATTGCTCCCTTTTTGACGCCACTCTCTCAGTTTAGCAGCGCACACATCTGCGTTTCCGGTAAACGCATCAACATGCCGATTCAACTCTCGGTAATCCATTACGGGACGAATTTTTTCTTTGGTAGGTTGTTCAACAGCCATGAGCGGAATTAATCCCTTGGGTGGTCCCAGACGTTCCTGTGGGTATGGTATTAACCAACCGTTGTCAATCCACATCTGAAGTTCTTCTTCATATGCGGCCCTATTCTTGGTAGAAACTGCATACTCTGGAATCGTGTTGCACAGCCGATCTGGTTCCTGGCCCATGGCCCATTTCCACTTTGCAGTCCACACCCTTTCGTTGTCATCAAATGTAGCACAGAAGTCCTTTTCTTCAATCGACATGGCTGCACAGACGTCTTTCCCTTCTCCAAGCCTGATACCTCTAGCTGCTGTGATTGTAACGCCTCCTAGTGCTTGTATTGCATCAATTCCAAGCAACATGTCGTAGCCAAGGGGTTTCTCCTGCATCACCAGAACGTCAACTTTAGCTGTGTCACCCTTCTCAGTGCAGATTGTGACTGTCCCTTCACCACAACATACCCGTGATAAGCCATTGATGGTCATAACGCCAACTGGGTTCCTCCGCCACACCGGACAGCAATGGGCACTAACTATAGACCGGGAACACCCCGTGTCTATAAGTGCTGAACACTGCACATCATCAAGTTTAACGCTAATGACAGGCAATCCTGTGTTTATTGGTTGGCAGGGGGCAAGGGTAGCGATAGTACCTTGCCCCCAACTTCGTTTCCCGAACAGTTGCGAGATATGTGCCCAAACTTATTGCAGCGATAGCATTGCACTGGTCTCTTTGATTGTGGATATACACCTCTCCTATCACTCCGGCACTCTTTAGCAAAATGATTGGCCTCCCCACATTTATAGCACACTGGGGTGGCATGCTTATTACTATCTGGAAGAGAGTCCACATTGCCTCCATGTCGAAAACGAGCTGCTGCTGCAATTGGTTCCTGTTCCTTACAGATGTTTCGAGCTCGGGCCAATAACTCATCAGTTGACAATTCATCGATTCTTGATGATGCCCGCAACAGTTTACTGACCTCCTCGGGTAGGCCTACCAAAAAAGCACAGCTTAATATTTTATCGTTGACCCCACCAAACGGTACAGATAATTTTCGCAGGTCGGCTAGGTACACGTCGACTGTTTCCTTGGGTTGAAGTGTCCGGCTCGTGAACTGTTGCCACGCAACAAATGGATCTGTACCAAACGCTGTATACAGGCTCTGCTTGATTTCATTCCAGTCTGGTTCATCCCCGAGTTGTTGGTAGACTGCATAGGCCCCTCCGGTTAGCCTCAAAGGGATAACTGTGGCTGGTTCTTTAATTTTGCACAGTTTACAGATTTTCTCTGCCTTTTCAATCCATTCAACGACAGCCGGTCCAGTGGTAGATCCGTCGAACTCGGGTATTAAGCGAATGTCGAATCTGTCCATTGTTAGTAACCGCACACCAAGCGCCGAAATAGCTTAAAACCAACACAAAGTCAAGTATCTGCAGAATGTCTTCTTGGTTCCTCCTCTTCTCTTTTCTCTCTCCCAACAATCGAACACAGCATATAATAACAAAACTCTAAAGCACGTCTGACAGCACTGACTTCTGCCAACAGTCTGCCCCTCCTCTTAACAACACAGGCTTTTTATATCGCAAAATCGTTCACCTCTATTTGCATATTCTTCTAACTCACGTGATCACTACTCTATAAATAAGAGTCTTGACCATTTCTTTTCTTTCTTTTTATTTATTTTTGGTGACCGACCCGCACGTGGTCTATCCAGGTAAGTCACGCATTTCTCCAAGTATAAAAATGATAAAATAAAACAACTCAAAAAGAAAACACAAACTTCAACACTTTCTGTAAATATTGGTTTTGCACTCTGGATGCATGTGTGACACCATCGTAGACAACTGCACTCTAAATGCTAACGTCCATATTTAAGTTTTTCTGTCAAGGTTGAGTTATTCAGTTGATGTCAGCTCATTTTGATCTCCCAAAGCTCTTCCGACCTGGTTCAAGCCATGATCTGGCTTCCACTGTGTCCATCTCACAACTCTCCTCCACTGTCACAAAACACAAGACTGTCCGCAAACTGTTCCTAATGCCATAAACTCATAGTCATCTCCCAAAGTGGCTGCAAACTAAGTATATCTACATCTATTGTTCAATCTTTTTGCCATACCTTCACCAACAACCCTACCAGAGTTTTCTTTTGTCTATCCTGATGAATAACTTTGTCTCCATTGTTCTGCTGATAAACTTATTTCCTCTTTGTTTTGTTATATTTATTTTTCTCTTTATCTCCTCTTTCCTAAAAATTAGGAGAGTGGGGGCATCGATAGCATCACATCTTGGTGTTATTAATCTCTTGATGTAGTACCATATCTACAACAGATGTGTTTGCATTAGGGTTAGTTTATTCTGAACATTGTCAATGAAGTATGTGAGTTTTGTGTAATTTGTTAATGCATATTTGCCTTTGTTGAATGCGTGAAATATTTTTGTGCCTTTATCTTTTCTATTTGTTCTGTAGGATATTTCTTAGAGGACATAGTCTATTGTAACAGTTTGGAATGAAACGACAATAGTAATTGACGAGTCCGATGAATCATCACAACTAATGAAGTGAGGTTGGTGATTGGAAATGATGTACTGCTTCTACCTTTTCAGGCAAGGTTGTGATTGTACTTTCATCAATTTGGCATTCCAAAAACGACAGTTGCTTGACAGCGAATATACATTGACTTTTAGACCTTGCTGTGATATTATATGTAGAACTTGATGCAGGTATTTGCTCGTGTGTCACTTCATTCAGTCTTGCTCTTGTACTCGTCTATCTACAACCACTATCAACAATTTCTCCCATTCTCTCTCTGTGCCTAAATCTAAACACAAATTCCATAAACAAAGCATTTTTCCTAAAACTGCCCACCTGTGGAACTATTCCACTGGCCTGCTTTCCACCTGACCACAATATGGTTATCTTCAAATCCAATGTAAACAAGCTCCTGTTGAGCCATCCCCTTAAATAATCAAATTCTATCCAATTTCCACCCCTAACAATTACTAAGGTTACTACTGTACACTCATTAAACCTTATCATCAAGTGGTTTCTGGACCTTGAAAAGTAATGACTCCCTAATAAAAAAAAGGCTTACAGTTTTTTTTGATTTGGTCTCAGTCTGGGTATCATTTCTCAATGTGAAAGACGTTCTTCTGAACTGGAAAATCTAAAAGACGCAGTCATGGCCATTTTTAGAATGCCCTTTTCTGCTACTGATGTCTGGTAGAAAGCTTTACTCAGATCCGGTTCAGAAAATACTGTCATAGTATGAAGTCCTTATGTGAAATCATGTATATGTGGTACAAGAAATGGTGTTATCGTGAGTGTACACATGTTGTGAAAGTGTCTTAATAGCAGCTGGACTGAAAGAAAGAGAGGGGGGGGTCTGTTTAGGTCAGGTGTTGTCTGCAGCCAGTTTGAATGGGCAAAGAGCATTTTCTGTAAAACGCTTTTTATCTCACAGATTGAAGAATTCTCTATCATCACCAAATGGGAATTAATTTGAGTCTGAAATTCCCCCGAGTGAGTGCCTTGAGAAGGGTAGATAATATCATCCACCTGTGAGTACACAAATAAACAGTTTAAAGAAATTTTTTGTTTTAAGTTATTTTAATCAATTGATTTGATGAGGAAAATCTACCGGAATAAAATTCACTAAAATGTTAATTGAAAAAAAAAAATTAATTTGTAAAAAATCGACCAGCATGCAGTTGTGTTATTAAAACATTAATTCCAAAGTTGTCGTTTTCAGGTACACAACAGTTTTTCCAGGAATTACAAAATTATTTCAATTCCAATTTTGCATTTCTAAATTTTGGAGATAAAAACTGATTATTATTCATATTATTTGGATTCTTCACACTACATTATTTTCCCAATGTTTCGGTCAATATAATCTCTGACCTTTTTGAGGTGTATCTTGTTGAACCCAGGAATCTTTCTGTCAAACTTGGAAATCTGCACAAAATTTTAAATGGAACCCTTTATTTAATTCATATGGGTAGCATACTCTCATTCTGTCAGCCATGACTTGGTAGAAGTTCTAAGTAGTTTGCAATTGTATTTTTGAGTGTCACCCACACTAAGGATTGAACCTTTAACCTCCAGATGTGTAACTTTTACAACTGAATTTTTACTAAGTACTCTATCCACTGTGCAATAGGGCCTTGCTACACCCCATGGATTAAATAAAGGGCTCCGTTTGAAATTCCGTCCAAATTCCTGAGTTCAACAGAAACATCCCAGAGTTCGACAAGATACATCTGAAGAAGGTCAGAGATTACATTAACCAAAATGCTGTGAAAATGACACTCAAGATGAGAACAATAATCTAAAAATTGTAATACAAATTTTACTCTTGTTTCTCTATCAAAAAATATTTTTTGTTTATCAGCACAACTGAACTATAATATTTGACTTTTACCTATAAGTTTTCTCACTAGATAGTTTAAAGACTTCAAAATCACTTTGAATTTTATATGCAATCATCACTTTAACATCAGTTTTTTATGCTGGCATGTGGTTGATGGCTTTTCAAAAATTACTTCCACGTTAATGTATTATTGGCCAGGTCATTATTTAGCCCTCCTTTCCTTGATCTTCTTCTGTGGGATGACCTTTCTGCCTCAACTGTTCTACATCTACTAATCCAGGAATTCTCATCCATTTTTCCAATGTGACCATACCACCAAAGTCTCCTGTTCTGTACACATCTCCAATACTATTCAGATTTAATCTTCCTCTGAACTTATCATTGCATTACACATCCATCGTATCATTCTCTTATCATTTTTCTTCATGCAATGCATCTCTTCAACGTTCACTTGCCTGGTTTCACTTTTCTCGATAGACTGCATACACATGCCTGATAACCTTTTTGCTTGGTCAACAATGGTAACACTCTGCTAATTAGTCATTGAAAACATTCCCTGGATTCCTAAATCTATCTATCACACTAACAACTGCTCCACACAGTATCTCTATGGTAACAAAGTTTTAAAACAACTGTAATAACTTAGATAACCGCACATATCCGAGTTCATATTCATTCCTGTTGTCTTACACTCTTGCATACAAACTGGTCATCATCTCTCAACCTTCCAATAATTCCATTACACTTCTTGTGTATTCAATGCTTACAAGTATCACAAAAAATAGTTGCACCTGACTCCCTTACCATAAACTGCATATGGAAATTTTTCTCTTCCCAGAAGATTTTCAATACTACAACCATGAATCAACACTTTCGTCGTTGTGATATTTACTTTCAGACCTTTACTGAACTTGGCAAGTAAACCTTACATTGTTTCACAGATAAATCCTAAGTCATTAGCATGCAACATCTCTTCTGGACAATTGGTGAAGAACTTCCTGCACAATGCCTCCAAGACACAGATGAAAAGCAATGAACTCAGTACAGAGCCCTGATGCATTCCTACTATAACTTTACATTTTTTTATTAAATGTGCTCTTTATTCTAACATGATTTTGAGCATTTATGTACATTGCTTGAACAATCTTCACCGACCACTCTTATTTCTAGTTTATGTAATTCCCAACAGATTACATCCATTGGTACTCCAGATCCTCAAAAGCAAAATACAGCATCTTCTTAAGGAACTTCTCTAGTATTTGGAATCACGTTAAATATAACACGAGCGTTATTATGTACAGGAGTAAAACCAAATTGCATTTCCTCTATGCTAATCTGACTTATTTACTGCTCAATTATTCTCTCAATCAACTTCAGAACATGATCCCTCAAATTAAAATCTCTGTAATTACTTCTATCTAAAGTTTCTCCTTTTCTGTTATAACAGTTGACACTTGTTTTAAGTTTCCAATCTTTCAGAGTGGCTTCTTCTATTATAGCTTGATTTTTCATGTCTGTGATCATCTCAATAACTGTTTCATCTGCAACCTTCAACATTTCTGCAACAACGCTTGACATACCTTTCCCAACAAAACTTTGAAAATCAAACTGCTTATCTGACTCAAATCCTCTGCAATTACTTTTACCAAGTGCTTCCCCTTTGCATTTGTAAGAATTCACAATTGGACTCAGTCATCATGATGACCATTTTTCAGTCTTTCGGAGTGGCTTATTCTATCAAGTTTGGTTTAAAAAGTTTTATTATCACGATATAATAATGTAACTTGTTTTTATTATTCTTTTTAAAAATATATATCAATACAAAGTTTGATTTAAAAAAGTTTTCTTGTTGCGATATTTGTTTAAAGAGCCAATGTGTGCAAACCGGAAAGGTGGAGGTCGAAGGTATTGAGAAAAAGGTGTCCTTTTTTTCTTTCTTTGCAGTCAATTTGGTCAGGGTCCTTATTCCCTACTTGGTCCTACAATTGTACTCAATCATCATGATGGCCATTTTTCCTTTGTAGAAGTTGGCAAGTATGCTAAGTTTCCAGTCTTTCACAGTTTTTTCTATTATGATCTGATTTTTCAAGTCTGTGAACATCTCAATGCCTGTTTCATCTGCAACCTTCAGCATTTCTGAAACAGCTTTCCCAGCTAGCTAAAATATTTTTTTTTTAAACCTGTGGAAATTTCACATCAGCATCTTTCATATGTAATATATTGCTGTTGGACATTCTGTGAATGTTCAGTGTGAATGGAGACCGCTCCCGCTCCCGCTCCCACTCCCGCCCCCACAATATTGTTGTAGCCCTTTTGGTAAAACTGTAAAAGTATTTATCTAAGTCATTTGGTTAATGTAGTGATAGAATATATCTGGTTATTATGGTTTATAGGAGTCTGTGACACGTTTCCATTGCATGGACGCCTGGTGCAAACAGAAAACCCACAATATGATTAGACCATTTTTAGATAGAGCATATACTACCTTTGTATCTTAGCTAGAAGACCAAGAAGATATATTTCAGTTTCACGTTCGGCCCAAAAGCGGCATCGATTTTTTTTTTTACATTGCATCTTCGTTGATCAGGAGATCCTATTCATCAAAAAGGCAGACAGAAGGCGACAACATATTACAAATATTAAATTAGCGTTTCTATATAGTAAATCAGTGTTTGTAACATGCTACTCGACCCCCCCCCCTTAATAAATAGGATTTCCCAATCAAATAATTTCTAATCTGGAAACCGTGACACACGTACATAGGTACATACTGTTGTATTGGCTTTGAATCGTATGTGTGTTGTGTGTATATGTGGCACTAAATAAATGTCTGTTGTTGTTTTTATCATAACAGACTATATGTATGTATCTATGTACGTTGTTCTTAGTATAATGGACTATTGTCCTTATGTTCTAAATGCCTATCTTAACAGTTTTTGTGTGTATGCATGTCAGAACATATAATACACAAAACAAAGACAATATATCTGTCGCTCTGACTTTTGGCCGCTGTTGAGGGATTCGTCAATCATTTTGGGTGGAGCTGGAGCTGGATCTGTTTAAAGGAAATGCTTCAAGCCGGGACCCAAGATGAATGAGTGTTTTTAATGAATATTTTATTCACTCCTCAGACATCTTGTCATAACAGAACTCGTAAGTTCTCTATTTGAGACTGTCACTTCCCCCATGGGGAGACCTACTTAACTTATTTTGCTTGTTTGGCATCTCAAATCCAACTCACAAAACTTAACTCAGCATACTCAAACCCGAACACCTGACACATCACATCCAGTCTCCATTCGGATACTTCCTGTGCAAATGATCGATCACAAAGTTTGATACATGTCAAATCATGTCACCATTCCAATCTCTGTTGTCCACTCATCGCTAGATAAATAGATAATTATAATGATAGATAAACAGATAAAAGACAAATGCTCTGGCTATTATCTAACAATATGTTAAAGGTACTCTCATATTACTATCAATATACAGATTTTGGTGCTTGTTAAGATAGAATCGACAGATCAATTTTTAAAAATATGATATTGTAAGCAAAAACAACCGTATTTACTTGTCATGTCGAAAATAGTAATATATTAAAAAATTACGAAAATTCATAAATAACTTATTTATAGTTAAAAGTAATTTTTACGGAAAATTGAAGGAAATGGTATTTTCTCTAGATGTTAACACCTTGAAGATTGTGAATGCAGGGGATATACTTAACTCTTTTCAACACTTTAATGTCAACGTTTTGTTTTAGTCGATAGCTATAGACTTTTTTTTTTTTTTTTTACTAAAAACACAATAGCAATTGTTCCAGTCTATGAATTTTCGTAATTTTTTGATATATTACTATTTTCGACTTACAATTAAATGAGCACTAGTGTTTTGGCTTTAAATAACATATTTAAAAAATCGATCTGTCAACTTGACAAGCTCCATAATTTTTCCTTTACTAATTACTATCAAATTAATATTTTTGTAAAATAATTAGAAAAGACCCAAATTTAAAAAAAAAAAAAAGCCAATCTGTTAACACTGGTACATTAGATGATGTAAAAATCACTCCTTCTGATGTCCACGATATCATAAAAAACTTAGACACCTCAAAGGCGTGTGGGCCTGATTTCATCCCTGCTATACTAATTAAGAAATGTTCAGCCGAGCTAGCTCTCATACTTTCCAAGCTCTACAATAAATGCCTT
Organism: Euprymna scolopes; assembly: GCF_053919585.1. Taxonomy (NCBI): domain Eukaryota; kingdom Metazoa; phylum Mollusca; class Cephalopoda; order Sepiida; family Sepiolidae; genus Euprymna; species Euprymna scolopes. Next base: position 11,788,919 of record NC_136503.1, on the reverse strand, counting down.
GCTGAATCTTGCTTCCCTAATAGCTGGGAGATGGCCTCTCTGGTACCAGTGTACAAGAATTCTGGTGAAAGAACAGACCCTGTCAATAATCGCCCATTATTCTCCTCCCCCTCTTCGCTAAAATCTTTGAGACCTTAATTAATCAAGCACTAGTTCACCACCTCACAAAAGCTAATCTTCTCTCTGACAAACAGTATGGATTCAGACAATGTCGTTCTACTGTAGATATTTTAACAGTCATCTCTGAATGCATTTACCATATACTGGATAAGGCGGGCAAAGCCAAGGCTGTAGCCCTTGATATATCCAAAACCTTTGACAAAGTCTAGCACAAAGGGCTGCTAATGAAAATTAAATCATACGGTATAACTGGATGTATATACTAAATATAATTAGATCCTTCTTAGACAATAGAAGCATACAGTTTGTTATTGACGGACGTACATCCAAACAGCATAACATTAATGCAGGAGTGCCTCAGGGGTCGATCCTGGGACCATTATTATTCCTGATATTCATAAACGATCTCCCCGATAATATTGTGTCTGAGATGGGTATATTTGCTGATGATACAACGCTCTATTATATGCATGAGAGAAGAACGGATGTATATAAATCCAAGATAATGGCAGACACGTTAGAAAATGACCTCCAGACTAGAGTGGAATGGGGCCGCAAATGGATGGTAGCATTTAATACTAGTAAAACTAAACTGCCCTCCTTTAAAAATTACAAGACGCCTCTTCAACTGCCTACATCCATGACAAATAATGCCCTACCTGAGAATCCTACTTTCAAACCCCTCGGCCTAACATTTGTGGGCTATATGAACTGGAACAAATACATAGAGGACATTGTAAAGACTGCTGCAAACAAGGTGGGTTCCCTCTCTCAAGCTAGAAGACTACTCACATCTGAGAGTATCCTATACCCCTACAAGGTCACCATTCGCCCATGCATGGAGTATTGTTGCCACATCTGGGCTGGTACATCTACCACTAGTCTCTCCCTCTTAGATAGTGTCGAAAAAAGAGTTGTCAATCTAATAGGTCCCACTTTATCAACTAAACTCCAACCCCTGTCCCATCGCTGCAATGTGACATACGTGTGCCTATTTTACAAATATTTTAATGGAATGTGTTCTGATGAACTCGTTGCACTTGTACCCCTGTTGCAGACCAGGGTATAATAATACCGTAACTCGCTACAAGAAAATAATGAAACGAATTGAATTGAAGGAAACAAAAACTCAATTGATGGATGAGATCAACGTGTCATTTATTTACTGTTGAAAGAATGAATGTTTTAGATACAACACGTGTTCATGTCCACGCGGGTGTAACCATTGTTTGTTGCGGGATTAGTATTATAGAAGGAAAAAGGAAATGTGTTTTCATCTCACATTCGGGTCACTATCGTTTGTTCGCACGTGGGAAAAGAAGTGAGTGATGTAGTGGAAAATGGGAACGATAGTCCAGCGTGTAGATACAGAAAAAGATAGAGGGTTGACATCAGTTAAACTGTGCGCCATGTTACCCGTCAGCTATGCGGTGGTGTTCTCTGGCACAAGTAGTAGATAGAGAGAGAAAGAGTGAAAAATGTCAATCCAGTTCATGGAGAAGGCAAGCGTACAAAGTGTACGTACAGTCTGATAGCTTTTTGTCCCACATAGTAGCAAGTGGTGTGAGGCACGCGGTCGGTCCGTAGACTGACCAACTAGGAGGCTGGTCTGAAAAGAAAAGGTTGGAAACAGCTTGTCTCTTCCTTTTATAGGTGTTTCCGGTGTGTCTTTTGCACATGTGTGGATTTCCTTTGAAAGGGGAAGTGACGTTGTCCATGCGTGCGTGTATGTGAGTACATGTGTGTACATTAGCATGTATGTATATACACGTGAATGTGAGTGTATGTACACGAACGTGAATATATGTATGTGTGTGGACGTGGGTGCATATGTTTGTGTGCGCGTATGTATATGACAAGTAATATAGCTTGAAATGTGAACGCGTGTTCCTGTGTGAGACTAGAAAAGGCTTGCGCACCCCCTCAACGTAAATATCCCCGACAAACCCACTTAGCATTAAGATCTCACTGTTGATGTCCCTAAATGCCAGAAAGCTTCCTATTCTAATAGTTTTGCGCGAGCCTTTTTCAAGTCTCACACAAAAACACGCGTTCACATTTCAAGTTATATTACTTGTCGCATACATACGCGCACACAAACATACGCGCCCACGTCCACACACGTACATATATTCACGTTCGCATACATACACTCACATTCACGTGTATATACACACACGCTAACATACACACATGTACTCACACACTCGCACACGTACACACACAGATGGACGACGTCACTTCCTTTCAATGGAAATCTACACATGTGCAAAGACCACCGGAAACAAGTATAAACCAAAGAGCAATAACCGGCTTCTTTCTTTTAGGACCAGCTCTCGAACTGAGATGTTGGGCTAACCAGCCGCCTCCCGAAAGGGAGGTGCACGCTCGCGCACGTCACATCCCCTGCAACTATGTATGGTGCACGAGCTAACAGACCGTATGTACACCTTCTCACTCTTTCTACTACTGGTCCCTGAGAACACCTTCGCGTAGCTGACTGCTAACTGACGTCAACCCTCTATCTTTTTCTGTGTCTACACGCTGGACTATCATTCCAATTTCCACTACATCACTCACTTCTCTTCCCACGCGCGAACAAACGATAGTGACCCGAACGTGAGAGGAAAACACATTTCCTTTTTCCTTCTATAATACCAATCTCGCAACAAACGATGGTTACACCCGCGCGGACATGAACACATGTTATATCTAAAACATTCATTCTTTCAACAGTAAATAAACGACACGTTTATCTTATCCATCAATTGAGTTTTTGTTTCCTTCAATTCCATTCGTTTCATTATTTTCTTGTAGCGAGTTAGGGTATTATTATATCCTGTCCCGCAATAGTTTCTTCCTTCAAATAGCTAGACTTTGGAATTCCCTTCCTGCTGCTTGCTTCCCTGATATGCAGATGTTTAAATGTAACATAAACAAATATCTTGTTAATCTTTCCTAGATATGACTCCAAATACGTCCAAGTGGCGATACGCTTTGTAAGGGGTGAACATGAGTTTAAAATAAAACCAAATAAAATAAATAATAATAAAAAAAACACTGCACGCGTGATTAAATTTATTTTACCTTTGTAGTGGAAGGTAAGCTATGTCAGTTATCTCCCTTGTCTCACCCTTGTAAGGGAGGTTGAAAGAACGTTTCATGTTTGTTATTTTCTTCCGGCAACAACTACAACCGGATCATGTTAATGAAATAAAATTATAAAATAACAAAGGATTCCATTTAGAATGGAATTGGCTGCAGAACAGAGACCTTGGATGAAGTGTTGAAACCCTTTTTAAAAATTAAAATAGGTTGGTATTGTTCTACCATATTTTTTTTGCGTTATTTATATAAATTCAGTAACACCCGAAAAGCGACAACACAAAATGAAACTCTGGTTTCCGACGTAGAAAACACCGACAGTTTATTTGTCGCGATATTAAATTCTTACGTTGATACCGCTATTCTGAACTCACAATATGCCATTATTTGAATTTTTATTTAATTACAAAAAATGATTCAATAACAATATCGATTAAAATAAATATGGTCAATTTTTATGACGTGCCTACTGCCTCGCCTCAGTGCCTCTGCCTCACTGCCTCAGCATATTATAAGCACCCAGACTTCCCCAAGTTAAGAACGGTTTTCGGAATAATCCCCCCTACATCGAAAGTCGTTCTTAACATGGGGAGGCTGGAAGGAGGGTTATACCGAAAACTGTTATTAACATGGGGAGGTTGGGCCACGTCTTAAAAATTGACCAAACTATTTTAAACGTGCAATCAATTATAACTGGTTGAAACCGTCTAAATTACACTTAAGATATTATTTATAACCCTTTGGTATAAGAGAAACAATCCAGTGGATCCACCAGTCCACCACCACCACTGGTGGCGGTTTGCGGTTTACGGCCACGAACTCGGAATAGCGGCGTTTAAAGGTGATTCATTAAAAAAAAAAAAAAAAAAAAACTAGACAAAATACTGTTAGAAACTCGATCAATATAGGCTGACATATATTCGGTGGGTTTTTAACAGTATTTTGCCTAGGTTTTTTATTTTTAACTCCTTTTCTCAAACTTACCGCATCATTCGGGCGGCCGGGCGCCATTTTTAACTTTCCAATACATCGGTAAAGTTACATCAAATAAAAATGCTAAAAACATATCCAGTTAGGTAGAAAAGTAACTTATCTTGCCTTTGATAACATTTATTTATTATATATTTGTTTTTTGACCACTTTTTCGAATCTATGTGTATAGTAATACAAACTCTAACTACGTTTAAGGAGTTAATATGGGCAGCCTAGCCATGCATGTTGATCTATATAATCATCGTTTAAAATTGTTGATTAGGAGTTGTTGGTTGTTTTGTAATTAATGGTAATCTAATTTTTCTTTCTGTCTTTTATTTTTTTCAAACGCTGAAAACCCGTTGTTCACCTCCAATGAACCCCCTCCATTTTTCTCTCTCTCATAATGGCACGTGTTTAGGCTTTCGCGTTTGTTGGAGTTTATTTATTTAGCGCTTCTACACTATTGGGACGAAATTTCGGAAATCGTAAAACTGAATTTCACATGAAAACAATGGTATCTACATATTCCTCGTATTAAATTACGAAAATCGATAAGGTAGAAAATTATTTATTAAAGAAAATAAAAAATAGAATTTGATGAAAGCGATCGATCGTGAGACACAATAGAGAATTCAAATGGGAGGTATTTTTGCGTCTTGATTTAAACAAGATGGCACCAACTTTTCACCTGCTACCACGATTAAAGTTGTTAATATAATTATATATGACAAAAAAAAAATCTATTTGTAGAGAAGCCCATGATGTTTTGGGGGCGTCACCAAAATGGAACGGAAATTGTAATTTCGTTCCGGTGCAATATGTTTCTAATTGAACACATGACAAAGAAATCGAGCGTAAATGAGAAAATGAATGACAATCAATATTTTAATTTATTCACAAAATAACAATGTAACCCACCCAATAAATGTCACATACTCGTGTAAAACAACCCTCATTTTTTATTATTTTAGAAAACAGTACCTAGTTGCGTTTTCCATTTCGGATCACGGTATTTCGCTTTTTACATCAAGAAGCCGTAAGTCCGAAAACGTGTTAGTCATTCATTAGTTTATTTTCATATCGTACCCCTCCCGCTTCGTCAACATGGGACCATTTCATATCTCCCGAAGACACTTCTGTATTTAGGGGGAAAAAAAAGAAAAAAAAAAAAAAAAATGGGTGACCGATTTACCATAACGTAGCTAAAAAGTGAGCACCTCTTTCAAATGTCGAAATTTTTATTATTTTTTTTATTATTACATTTTCACCCCAAACAAGGCAAATTGCCACTTTGGTGTAGGGGGCTACTATCAGGGGCAACAACTACTGGGGTACTATGTAGGGATTTGGGCAGCAAGATGTCGGTTCACGTTACACTTGAACTTCTGCACGTCAGTACTGTTGGGGAAGCAGTAGCAGTATCAGAATTTTTTGTGAAAATAGCGAATAATTCCACCCCATCTTTCCAAGCTTATAACTCCTCGAAAAATGCAATTCAAGCCCTAATTTTTTTTTTCAATTAAAGGAGCAAGGACCAAGATTTCATTAAAAAAAAAAAAAAAAAAAAAAAAAAAACGTGTTTTTTTTTTAAAAAGGTTTTAAACTTCGGACTTTACAGGTAAAATTCGACGAGAACACGATGTCCGTTTTTTTTAAAATTTGAATATATTATGTATTGACCTTTTCTCTTCAATTTGTGAGTAAATAATTATGTACTTATCCGAGTCGAAATTAATTATTTTTAGACATTTACAAAATTGGAGGCGTGAATTATTCGACCCCCTGTCTTTCCAAGCTTATAACTCCTCGAAAAATGTAATTCAAGCCCTAATTTTTTTTTCAATTAAAGGAGCAAGGACCAAGGTTCCATTAAAAAAAAAAAAAAGAAAAAAGAAAAAACAAATAACGTGGTTTAAAAAAAGGTTTTAAACTTCAAACTTTACAGGTAAAATTCTACAAGAACACGATGTCCGTTTTTTTTTAAATTTGAATATATTATGTATTGACCTTTTCTCTTCAATTTGTGAGTAAATAATTATGTACTTATCCGAGACTAAATTAAGTATTTTCTTTGTAATAGACACTGGGGGGGGGGGGAACCGTGAATAAAAAAAAAAAAAACGTTTGTCTAAAATATTATATTCGGTTTATTGGAAAGAACATAAAATTTCACATTGACCCTGAAAATATCGTAAAAATAGAATCAATAGAAAAATTTTGATAGATTTTTAAAATTTTAAAATTTAAAAATATTGAGTTTAAAAATTTAAAAATATTGAGTTCGGAAAATTCATTACTGTTTAAAAAAAAAATAAAAATATTTTTATTACTTTTAAAACAACTGTAATAGTTTATTTTGGAAGTATAATCCATAAAGAAAATAAATAACCCACTTTTAACAGAGAAATTACGAGATTTTTATATTGTATTCGCAGTTTCGTGTTAGGGGTGTCAAAAATTCCTACAAAAATTCTGATACTGCTAGGGAAGCAGGGACCTGGAATGGAATTCCAGAGTCTAGCGCGGTTCTGGGGAAGAAATTATTAGAGCAAAAAGATCTTTTACATCTAGCGATCTCTACAGTGTGGGGGTGGGATTTAGCAGCCTGTCGGGTTTGTCGAGGGTGCTCACGTCGTGGGGGCACAAGTGATTGCAGTTCGTCAGAGCATTCACCACTAAAATACTTGTAGAAAAGGCAGAGGGATGCAACACTTCGTCGATGGGACAGAGGCTGAAGCTTAGATGCCAGTTCAGGGCCTATCAGGTTTGCGACTCTCTTTTGAACCTTGTCAAGGAGCGAGAGACTAGTAGCAGATGCACCAGCCCAGATGTGACAGCAATACTCCATACATGGGCGAATGGTGGCCTTATAGAGGTACAGGATACTTTCGGGTGTTAGTAGTTTTCTAGCACGGTAGAGAGAGCCTACCTTTCTTGCAGCGGCCCTGGCAATGCCTTCAATGTAATTGTTCCAACTCATGTTTCCTGTGAACGTTAGGCCAAGGAGTTTGAAAGATGTACTCTCAGATAAAGAGTCGTTGGCCATTGCTATAGGTGGTAGAGAGGGTTTCTTGTAATTATTGAATGAAACTAGTTTAGTCTTGGCAGCATTGAACGCGACCAACCACTTTTGTCCCCATTCCACCACAGATTGGAGGTCTTCCTCTAGTGTTTCTGCCATTCTAGTTAATTAGTGTCGAATCAATAATAATCCAGTGAAAAAATTAAAAGAAACCTCTCAGTATAAGAATTACGCATGGGTGTGATGGTATGGTTGTACAACTCCAACTCCGCCATGTGTAGATATTTAAAGTGTGTTATTTCTCACTAAAAATGTATATTTCTCAATAGATTTTTACTTGAAAGGATTCCTCAAGTTATAATGATAATAAAAAAAAAAAATGTGGTACTCATGCAGAGAGTGATCCCTGCTGAAATAGTAATGTTATTATTTCAAAAGCCATTCTTAACATGGGGAGTGGAGCGTGTTTTGTACCTATTCTGTACTTTAACCTTACAATTGAATAAAAAAACATATCATTAAACTTGGAAATACGATTTAAAAAATAGCGCGGATCATTCTCTCCATTAGTACCAAAAATGTTTAATGGCTACGCAATAAATGATTTTTGCCCACGTACTTACTTGTCATGTCGAAATTAATATAAATTCCAAAAATTACTAAAAAAATGTTCCGGTAGAAAAATACAAGTAAAAATAGAATTTATCGAAGTATTGAATTTTATTGGATGTTTTGATATGGAAGAGTTGTGCGACAAATTCTGTATGACAAAATGAGTTATCTCCCTTGATTTTAGTTAAGGGTCTGCCATTCTTAAACACAAAATATCAGAATATAATTGTGGATGATTTTTTTTTTTTTTTTGATCATTTTTATAAATTCTTGGAATTTATACTAATTTCAACATGACACTTAAGTATGTAATGTTTTCACCTGAAAAACATTGCTTTAAAACCTCACTAATCTACACAATCTCTATCTCTACTGTTACCGTGTATTAGGTACGTGCAAAATGAATGCACATTTTGATCCCTCTCTTTTACTTAAAAATTCACCAAAAATCAGGAAATTAACCAATTTTAATTAAATTTTCAGTATCTATTGATCACAGAATATAATAAATTGATTATTTTTTTAAAATCTTAGTGGAAATGTATTTTGTTTAAACAAAAAATACCTTAACTAAAGTTATGATTTTCAGTAATAAAAAAAATGATTGAATTTATTTTTGCTTTTTTATGAAAATAAAGCATCGTAAAATATAACAATTAAAAAATATATATTTTTTACAGGAACATTACGATAAAAAAAAAACCCCGTAAAGTCTGTATTAATGAATTCGATATAACTCGAAGTAAAATGAATTTCTCGAACTACCGATATTATCATTGAATTAAGCATTGTTTAAAATTTTCACAAAAAATTATAATAGCAAAAAATTTTTTTTTTTTTTAATTAGAGGTTTCGTATAATTTTTTATATGTAAGATTTTAATATTTTTCTTGCTTGAATGAATGTGAAAATTTCGGTGTAACATAATTTTTATATAATAATTAGCCAATAATTAAAAAAAATTAATTTAAAAACAGGAACATAGAAAAATAATTAAATTAAAAAATAATAAAAATATTCAGGATAGAAATGTGCAGATGCACGTCTGGAAAAAAAAACCAGTACCCCCCCCCCTCCGTTTAATTACATGACGTCATTCTCAGACAGCTTTTCGACTGTCTCAGATTGACAAAACTACCGTTTGTTGCGCTTTTGTGAACGGCAGAATCCCTCTGTTTGGGAGATAATGAAACTATTTTTTGTACAAAAAAGGTGTCTTTTTAAAAAAAATTATTTAATTCAATATCTTAGGACTTTATTTTACTAATTATATTTGAAATAGACCCAGAAAACTAATATTTATATTTTAGAAGATTTTTACAATGAATTTATTTAACTTCAAAATTTAGCTGAATTAGTTAGCTCGCCATGAAAACGTTTTTCATAACTTTATTTTTTTCACGTGTACAAATTTTTTTTTTTTTTTTTTTTTGGAAATTAAGTTTAGTCCTTAATCTTTCAAATACAATGAAAAAGTAGCCGGAAACCTACAAAAAAATTATGAAAATCGGCTTTCAAAGCTAGGTTCACCTATTTTATTCGTCCATTTTTGCCCGTACCTACAAAATGAACTTTGTGTGAGTTCGTTCCCTATAGATTAGAAAACGACTGGGTTGATTTTTATGAAATTTCACACAAGGATACTTTATGTGCCTGGCAGTGTTCTTAGATAGGTTTTGTATCGGAAATGTCTTTGATAAGTATTGATAATCGGAATAATCCATTGAAATAAAGGAACGCTATTTTGACCAAAGTTAATACCTTAGACAACCCAATATCACAAGTGCATTTGAGAAGTTTTCTTCCCACATAAGCCAAAAGGCTTAACGTAAAAAATAAAAAGCAGCAGTAGGTTCTTTGATATGACAGGGGCGCGTTCGAAATCAATATTAAAGCCTAATTGAACCATAATACTTGAATTTCTCATCTTAAACAAATTCAAGCCATTATATATAAAATAATTTTATAAAATCAACAGTAGGTTCTCTACAGTGCAATGTAGACTGCAATGTATTGTGAATTAAGTCACTGCGAGAAAAAATGTAAAGCTTCTTCCCAAAGCATCGCGATGGGTCCTCAACTAAAACAGGCAATCAATGAATTTGATCGAAATATGGGTGTGTGAAACATTCGTTGATCATTATTCAATCCCAGGCAACTTTGTGTCACCCTGCTAGTTACCTATATTTTGTTCTTCTCCACGTCAGATAAATTCCCGAAGTAATCGTCAAAATCATTAGTTGTGTAATCTTTTGTCGATTTAGTTATGATAAATAAAAACCACGACCTTTGATTTTTGAACTTAAGTTGACGGGGTTGAATTACCAAAATGTTTTCACCCCCATCCGCCCTCTGATGTCCGTTTGCGGCTCTAACCTAACGAAGCTGATGACAATGAATGGGGATAATTATAGTAAGTGAAGTGCGTTAAATTATTATTTTGGTACTTATGCAGAATACGGACTGTGCTGAAATAACGTTTTTTTAGGCGACGAAGCAGAACAGGTGACTCGAAGTCTTCAGCAAACAGTATCAGATAAAACGTTATTTTATTTTTCTTTAATGAATATTTCATGAAGTAATATATTTTTATGGTGATGCAGAAGAATGTGCGACTCGAAGTTCGCAGTAAACAGTGTCGGGTAAAAAAAAAAAAAAAAAAATTCGCGTAATAATTATTTTTTGTATAAAATAATAAAATGTTAGTGTTTCCACTGTTTTGAATTTGTTTTTAGTATAAAAATAGATACTTGTACAGATTAATCAAGATATTAAAAAATGAAAATATCGAAAAAAGGTTATATTGTACGTATCCGTTTTGGACTGAAGATCTTCGAAAAAAAAATTTCATTTAATTTGATTGAGTATTTTTTATTTATTTATTTTTTTTTTTTTTTTACAGCGGAAAAACATGTTCTTAAAGGCGTGTTGAAGTCAGCCATTATGAAATTTGTTGAACACGCCACGGGGGAGATAACTTCATGTAAAGCGCCGATACTCCCTCCCCATCTTTATTACTAGCTTTTCTTCCTAAAAATCGAACCTTTTCCTCGGTATCATAACAATTTTTTTTTTTTTTTTCGATGATGAAATTAAGTGAAATTTTTTTTTTTTTTTTTCGGAGAATTTCGTTCCATAACGGATACGTACAATATAACTTCTTTTTTTTTTTTTTTTTGTCGATATTTTCATTTTTTAATGTCTTGATTAAACTGTACAAGTACCAAAAAATATAGGTGCTTATGCATTTATGTTACCGTGCAATTAAAAAAAAATTAGTATTTTCAAGTTTTAGTACAGAATGATTACAAAACATTATCACCTTCCATGTTAAGAGTGGCTTTCTAAATAATAACGTTAATATTTCAGCGTGGTAACTTTTTTTTCTTTTCTTTTAAAAATAAAATAAAATAATTTTTTAACTGGCATTTTGCTGCGGACTCCGAGAACAAATTCAAAACTGTCAAACAATAACTTTATTTTATGCGATTTTTTATCGGACATTCTTTACTGCGAACTTCGAGCCACTTGTTTTTCTGGTTTTACCCATGTTTATTTTGAAACCTACTAACATGTTGTAACTAGTTTGTACTTTCACACTTTAATAAACAATACCGTAAAAATTTAACTTGAAAATCCTAAAAAAAAAAAAAAAAATGCCTGGCTCGTATTTCACACAAGTACCTTTATTTTTTTAACATTTACAAATGATTTTTTTACTCTAATTAAAGCAATAGGTTTTGTCGTAATTGTAAGTAAATTTCGTTTCGATTCAAAATATCCTTTTCAGTTTTCTCTCTTATTTTTTACTAGCCTAGGTTCCCGGCGTTGCCCGGGTGTTTGGAAGTGTGTGTTGAGCAAAAGAAAAAAAAGTGATAGTAGGCAGGCCAGCTTGAACCCGTGACGCGAAGGTGGAAAAGAAAGTGAAAAAAAATCTGATGTCTTACCGCTACTTGCAACCGGAAATTCGGAACGTTAAACTTAGGCAAAGTCAATCCAACCGATACGATGATTTGCAAAAATGGCTTGCAAAAAATCGACTCGTTCTTGTAGAAAACTGCCCAGTTGAGGGTGAAATAACCCTGAAACGATGTTAAAAAAAATCGGACCCCCCCCCAAAAAAACCCTGTGTGTATAGGAGGGGGGGGTAAACTAAAGAATAAGCGAAGTAAAAAAAAAAAAAAAAAAAATACTTTGCCCGAGTGTTTAAAGATGTAAAAGAAAAAAAAAAAATAGTTTGAGGCGGGATTGAACCCGAAAGCCTTGACGCGGAGGTGAAACAAACGCCAACCACTTAACCGTCTTGGCCAAGAGTAAGAGGAATTGATTAGTGTTAAAATAAGGCTTATAAAGTGAGTGAAAGAGGTTTGATTGACAAATAGACGCTAAATGAGGTCATCGCGGGAGCGTTACGTGATGACGTAGCAGTATTTTATTTAATGCGGGGACAGCTTTTTGGGGTTTGTTTACTTTGTTTCAATGCGGGGAAGCGAAAGCTTCCCCAAGATGATGGTGGGGGTGGGGGGAAATGAAAGGGGATTAGCAATTGTTTGATATAAGGAGTTTAGCACCACATTGATCAAAGCTGATTGCTTGTGGACATTCCCGGCACGATGCCGAGAACAGCTTGTTAGCTTCTGAATTAGTTTCGCTTTTTATACGAAAAAGCCGAATCAACACGTGAGAAGCTAAAATAGCAATAATTTTGTAAAAGTCGCTGTAAGTAAATCTAGACGTTACGCGCGTTCCCAAATCGTAGATATTATTATCTAGGGGGTATATAAACAGTTCTAAGCGATCGTAACCCCCTCCCGAGGAGCGTGTGCGAGAAAAGCCTTTGCGAGACATACACGAAATGGTCACACACATTTTGTTTTTCTATATATAGACTAGCCTGGGTGTTTGTAAGTGTGGGTTGAGAAAAAAAAAAGTTGTAGTAGGCAGGCTCGAACCCATGATGCGAAGGTGGAAAAGAAAGTGGAGGTGGGTGTAAGAAAGTTGGTTGAGCAAAAAAAAAAAAAAATTGCAAGCGCAAAAAAAAAAAAATGTAGTATGCAGGCTCAAACCCATACCGCGAAGGAGGAAAATAAAGTGAAAAAAAAAAAGTGACTCGTTAGCTGCTGCGCCCATCGCCAAACTGGAAGTAACGTAGGTTCAAATTAAGGCTAGACAATCGAAAAGAGGCAATGTCTTTCGAAAATATCGGCAAAAAAGCGACTCCTCCCTAGAGAAAAGTGACCAGTTGAGGGTGAAAGTATTAATGTTTTTGGCCAATTTTTCAATATTTGTCGTCCAAAGATCAAGCTTCAAAATGATACCGATCTCGTGAAAGTCCGTCACCTCTGTCAAAAGTTTTTGCGAGACATATAAACATACATACATATATATTACATATACATTGCGAACATACATATATTTAAACAAACAGGTGAGATTTATATTATAGATTATTTGAGCACTTATGTATTTATTGTACCATGCTGAAATAATAACGTTATTTAGAAAGCCATTTTTTACATGAGGAGGGTGTTTTGTAAATATTCTGTACTTTAACCTAACAATTTAATAAAAAAAAAAAAAAAGATACCGTGAAGCATGAATTTAAGTTGAAAATGCTATCAATACTATTTAAATAACAGTGCGGCACAATAAGTGTATAAGCACCATTATTTGGAATGAAAGAACAAGGGACAACAAAACAAAAAAGGGTGACAAAAACGAATATTCACGAAATGGTATCAAAGGCAAAATAAATTACTCTTCTACCTACCTGGATAAGTTTTTTCTGTGCGTCTAACATTTTTTTTTTTTTTTTTTTTTCAAAAGAAACTGCGTTTACTCTGTTCATTATGAATAGAAATAACATGGCTGCTATAAGCATTGCATGAGAACTCTTGATAATCGCCCAAAAATCGAAAATTAAACAAAATACTAGTAGAACATTATATTTAACTACTGGAATACTGATTGGGATGGGCTTTGCAGCTTCCTATGTGTCGTTTCATTAGAACCTATCTTTGGTATGTCTCTGACTGATTCTGCTAAGGAGGTCACTGACTGGCTTCTTGTTGGAATTAACACCTGAATTTCTCATCGTAGGTTTCAATCCAAATTTCATCCTCCTCTCTGGTTTTCATTGGTTTGTGCTTCTGCCATTGCCCATCATAATTACTATTCTAATTAGTATCATCGAGATGGTTCTGAGGCTTCTAAGAGCTAGCAATTTCCAAAGCTATTCGCCAAGAATTTATGACTATCTTATTTCAAAAGCTTGGCTCCCATGATTTTTAGAGAATCTACAATAGTGTTGCTAATAATGGCAAGTCTGCTATTCCTCTTCTCTCTAATAGTCTTCAGATCATTTTATCTCTCTCATAGTCTCAATCTTTTTTTTCTATAAATACGATTACGGCATGTCTGATTCATTCCCTGCTTCTTTTGTTCCAGCTCGTTTGACTTGTTGGTTTAGTGCTCTTCATCAATTTGCTCTTTTGATATTTCACTGTAATACAGATTTCTATTCCAGTAGCTTTTTTCCAAGAACTGCAGGCTTGTGGAACTCTTTTCCTGCCCACTGTTTTCCCCTATCTGTAACCTTTTTTTTTTTTTTTTTTTCCAAAACTTAAGATCAATAGGCATTCACTGTCTTTGTGATAAACATTTTTTATTCTTATTAGTTCATTTCCCACTTTATCAACTAAGCTCCAGCCCCTGTCTCATCACTGCAATGTTGCATCACCGTGCCTATTTTACAAAAATTTTAATGAAATGTGTTCTGATGAACTTCTTGCACTTGTATTCCTTTGAACGTACATATCCTCGACAAACCCGTTTAGTGATAAGATCGCATCCCTTCACTGTTGTTGTTCCTAAATGCCAGAAAGCTTTCTATTCTAATAGTTTTTTCCCTCGAACAGCTAAACTTTGGTATTCCCTTCCTTCTGCCTGCTTCCCTGGCTGTGCTGATATGCAGAAGTTTAAACGTAACATAAACATCTTGCTAATCTTTCCTAGACATGGCCCCAAATAGTAGCCCCTTACATCCAAGTGGCGATATGCTTTGTAAGGGGTGAACATGAGTGTAAAAAAAAAAAATTACATCAACAGATTATCGTGTCTTCTCTAATGACTAACAAGACCAGCTCTGGAGAGACGAATTGAACAAGCAAAACCTGCCTTATTTTAGATGTTGAAGGATTTGGACTCGCTCTTTCTAACAACACATTACATTACATTGTATGGATCGATTTCTATTAAAAAAATTATGTATAAGGCACTTTGTATATGTGTCAGTGTGTGAGTTTGTTCCCTATGATTTCTGAAACAGCTGGACTGATTTTAAAAAATTTCACACACATGTACATTTTGTCTGGTAGTGTTCTTGGGTTTCGTATCAGAATGCCTCCAATAAGTGTCAAAAATCGATAACTACTCCAAGTAAAAAAATAAACAGTTAACATCCTCATACAGCCTAACATCACAAATGCATTCTATAAGTTTTATCACGGCACAAGCAAAAAAGTTGGTGTATAAAAGCAACAGTAGGTTTTTTAATAAGACATAGCTGTATTTAAAATGAATGTTTCTGTTTAAAGCACAATTGAACCATGATACTTGACTTTTTCATTTTAAATTTTAATTCAAGCCATTATATAAAATAATTTTATTAAATCAACAGTAGGTTCTCTACAGTGCAATGTAGACTACAATGTATTGTGGACTGTCACTGTGGGGAGGCATATGAAGTTTCCTCCTGATGCACTGTGATGGGTCCCTGACTAAAGCAGGCAACCAATTGATTTGATTAAAAAATGGGTGATTTTGATGGCATTGGAAGTGTGAAACAATCATTGATCCTCATTTAATACTGAGCAGATGGGGTCTCCCTGCTAGTGTGTGTGTGTGTGTGTGTGTATACACACACATATTGTTGATCTATTAGGATCAACTAGGAACTATGTCCCCCCCCTCTAGTTACGAATATTTTATTCTTTCATTCAAAAGGATTAAATTGTTAAAAAAAAAATAAATAAATAAAAAAACTAGAAACTGACTATATTGATAAATGCACTGAGAGTTCCTATTTGCTTGCCTCCCCAGAAGGGCAGAGTTAGACACAAGGTCGGTTTTTAATGTGAGGAAATCCAGCTCTCTTAAAAGAAGCACTTTGGATAGGAAAAAAAAAAAAAAATTATCTCAATCATGAAGGATTTCTCTTCCACTGACTGAAGACAGAAAACGTGGAGTATCAGAACAGATACTACACTTTGTTCCTAGCCAAAAGGCCAAGTACGATGTGGAATTCATTAGTTGTCAGTTGAAAAGTTGTAAAGTTTGAGAAGATGCATCTGAGGAAGATCTGAGGTTACATTGCTGAAACACTATGCAAATAAACAAGATGAGAATACAGATTGGAACGATAAATTTGTTGCCCTAAAGAAAACAACACTCAGCTTTATCTTAAAATTTTTACTGAAAAAATCAATTCAGGTAACTTGATTATGTAGTAGAGTTGACATCTATTTAATGTAGTCGCCTTCAGCCTCAATCACCACCTTGATACGGGTCTGGAACTAGGAGCATGCCTTTTTCACAAGCGCCAGTGAGAGCTCGGCGAATAGCGGCGATCAAGCTGGTTTTGGTGTTTGTTGGAGATCATGTTGATGTTCTCACCATATAACTAAACGAAGTAGTCCAGCGGGTTCAGATCAGTGGAGAAGGTGGGGGGTAGTGAAAGAAGGGTACAGTCGTAGCACTCCTTCTGAAGCCAAGCCTGGGTCTCTTTGGACTTGTGAGCCAGCACCGAGTCTTGCTTCTACATTCAAGGTCTGGCAATGGCCACCTGATTGCATCAGGGGATCATCACACTCTTCAGCACATCCAGGTACATTTTGGTGTTGACTTTCAAGCCAACTTCAAAGATGTGAGATGGCATGATGTGACCCTTACTTGAAGCCGCACCAAAGACCATAACCGTGGCCGGAAATTTTGTTGTTGTACCCTCAAATCATCCGGATTTGCATTTTGAGGGCGCTAGCAATGGTCCTGTTGTCATAAATTGGATCAGTAGAGAGCATGAGTTGTACAGCATTCAGACATGATAAAAGGCTCCTATCGCTCTTAGGATTTGTACAGAACTGATCAACTAGTAGATGATCTGCAACAGAAAAAAGAAGTCGGTTTTCATCAAACGGAATGGAATCATGTTGTCTTTTCTAGAGCTACAATTTTATTGTTCCACCAGTAATCCAAATAATCAATAAAATAGACATTTTTTTTTTGTGTTGTGCAACAAGAGATCACATTTGCCCGTCCTATAAAAATCAATTCTGCTTTGTCACCATGATTTAAAAAAGAAAACGGTTTTATTTTTTTATTTTTAATCACATGACAATCTGTGTGTGTTGCCATTGGTCAGTTTTGATCACGTTTCAGTAGAACTGGAAAGGAAAATACAATTTTTTTACCCATAAATCACTATAGAACTGATCAATAGACTGTTTTGGGGGGATGAAAGTGGGAAAAAGAAAATGCTTTGGAAAGTTAAGGTAGGACACTGATAGTTCTAATTTATATTCACATAAAAGAAAGTGACCCCCATCTATCCACCCTGTTTTTTAATAACTGGACCTACTCAGTGTTTTCCGGGAGCTTTTTTTTTTTTTTTTTTTTTTTTTTTTTTTTTCTCATTAGCCCTGATGAATTTTGTCTCAATTTCTTTGAAAAAATTTTTTACATTTTTATAAAGGCAATTCAATGAAGAAATCTTATTTAAAAATCAAAAATTAATTAAAATTTCAATCACATAAATACTTTCAAATTTTGTTTTATGCTTCAAAATCCTATACTTATAAAAGAGATTAAAGAGAGACAGAGTGGATCTTGGGTTTACTTTCGTCAGCCTCATAAATGTTGTTTCCCTTATTTTATCCTGTAGTCCTCATATTTCATAAGTGATGTTTCTGACAAAGAAGGAAGAATTGCTGTTTTCTGGGTCCGAATCTATCCATCTAACACTTATTGTTGATAGTTTTTGACTTTGAAATAGTATTTATTTTTTTATTTTTTATCTATATCTCTTTACATCAAGTGGCTTCATGCCATGTCCGCAGCAATTTCCATTAAAAAAAAATGAGCATAGGATTTTGAAACTTTTACAAATGTCTTACTTGTATTCACACATGCACACACAATATTTGATTAGATAATTTTTATTTATTTATTTATTTATATATATATATATATATATTTTTTTTTTTTTCACAAACGCAGCCAATTTTGTGGATAGATATTCCAATAATCAAACACTTAGAACTTTGGTTCATTTTGACAATAACGTACCTTTTTTTTCATTTTTTTTTTGTCTGCAAAAGGTAGTGTTTTATTAAAGCATCTATAAATATTAATACCATAGTACCTTTAACATACATACATACGTGTGTCACAAATCCCAGATTATAAATTATTTGATCGGGAGATCCTATTTATTAAAAAGGAAGATAGACAGTAATAACATACTATAAGACGAACATTAAATTAGTATATAGATACGCTAATTTAATGTTTGTAGCATGTTATCACCTTCTATCCTCCTTTTTAATAAATAGGATCTCCCGATCACCAAAAAAAAAAAAAAAAAAAAAAAAAAAAATTTTTTTAAATGATGTCGCTTTTGAGCTATATGTGAAAGTAAAATATACCTTCTTGGTTTTGTCACTAACATCCAAGGGTAGTATCTGTTTTGTCTAAATATGGTATAATGATATCATGGAGTTTATGTTCGTGCCAAGTGTCCATACAATGAGAAACATGTCACAGACTCCTATAAGGATATTGGACATAAACTGTAATAACCAGATATATTCTGACACTACATTAACCAGATTACTTAGAAAAACGCTTTTACAGTTTTAACAAAAGGGCTACAATACTGCAGGGTCTCCATTCCCTTTGAACATCCACAGAATGCTCAGGAAAGATGCCGCTATGGAATTCCTACAGGTCCAACTAATTATAATTATTTTTCATAACAAACTAGGTGCAATTTTAACCAGTATTTTTGGTAGATTATTTAATAATTATTAGATTTGTCATATCAAATTTGGAATTCTGACCAATAGTTTTGGACCCTATGTGTTAGTTTTCATTATTAGATTTTGACTTCTCAGCCTGGCCAAATTTAGTGCATTACTGTCGAGTAGTTTGGCAGCCTATATCTGACCAAACACAGATTCTTATTTTTTTTAATATTTTTATTAATAAAAGCAAATACTTTGTGAAACTAAGAATCAATTCTTGTGGTTGATACCTTTTTTGATTGTACGATCCGTTGTTTATCTCTTTCTCATGGCGAGATGATGTGACACCAAGGTTCAAAAGTGAAATTAAAGAGCGAGTACTCTAGAGGAAGAGCACTCTGGCCTGTAAAAAATGCCTGGGTAGCATGTCGGCATTCCCCAATAAGGATGCTTCAGGTGATTAGCCTAGGAGTGTAGATTTCCTAGAATTGCACAAGACCAAAATAGTACCTCACTCAACAGAGGGAAAAGACATAATAATGACGTAGACTCTGGTGATTTGGGGATCAAAATAAATCAAAAATAAAACTACTGCCTGGATTGAACATTTCCACAAAATATAAAGTGTTTGATAAGCGTTTCAAGAAAAGTCTATCTAAAAAAAAAACATTAAAAACAACTGTCATTACCTACAAACAAAATGGTATCACATTTTTTTTTTTTTAATTTGAATAAAAATAACTATTAAATTTCTAGACGATAGAAAATCTGAAGGAGAATAATGGAGTAATTAACACTAACAAAAAAAACCCTTTCAAATTGTTTGAGAAACTATTTAGAAGGATTTTTTTTTTTTGCCGCTCTCAGTTATTCCATTGTTTTTTTTTTAGATTTTCTAAAATTGGTTCATTAGTTTTTCAGAAAATTTTCACTGAAATCATTTAACTTTAAAAAAAAAATTGATTTTTTTTTTTTCTCAAGATAAGCTCTATTCCCTCCCTTCCCAGAGACCTAATGTTTCAAAGTTTTGTTTTGTTTTTATATCTAAATTTTAGACCATGTTCAACTTGATTTTTTTTTTAATGATAATATAAGATTTTTTTTGTCCATTATCCCATTTTGAAGATTTTCTTAAAATTAATTTTTTTTTTTCTGAGAATTTTACATTGTTATGAACAAGGGTAACTGTCAAAGAGGTTTCAAGAAAATCCTGATTTGTCCCGAACGTGGCTAAAATGATCTCCTATTTCTTGTAAATACTTACAATTCCCTTAATAATCCAAGTTTGAATTACTAGTTATGAAACTAGTACTAGTGACCCCCAAGAAAACTGGTTTTCGCCCTAAAATAACTGAAAAATTTCCTTAAATTGATAAAACCTACTCTTTTTTACAAATATGTAAAACTATACTAAATATTCCCTCCATCTCAAAGTCCAACAAAAGTTGTAGGAATGAACTCATTTTAACACAAGATCTTAATCATTAGACAATACATCGGCGTTTGTTAGAATGTTTTCATAAACAAAAACACCCAGAAACCAATGCACCATTCATACTAAAATAAAGTTACTCCATTTTCCATTACATAAATCGATATATTTAAGTTAATTATTCATATCAAGACCCCAGTTACCACTTAAAATGGCAACAATTGGTTCAAAGTAGCAGTGCCCACCATTGTCTGACAGTCCCACCGATTGACCAATAGTGAGAGTAATCACCTGAAATTCAATGTCTGTCACTGTCTTGACTGCCAGTGTCCAGCAGTGCCTGCCACTGGATGACACTACTATATCATGAATGGCAGTGCACAATTATTGAAGACCGGCCATTATATTTCAAAGTAGTCAAATGTGGCTTGACACTTGTCATGATCAATAATGACGACAATGACCAAACCCAAGTAAACACCTAAAAATGCCAATGACTGCCAGTGCTCCCCATTGAAGAAAAATAATTTCATTTGAAAGCAGTTCAATGGAGGCTGGTCATGGTTGACAGTGAACGCCATGAACAGACACTGATAGTTGGAAAGGCAGCCAGTGTCCACCAGTAAACACAAGCAAATGCAAACAACCACCTCCAAACAACACTAACTGCCAGTGATCACTGTCCATCACAGGCAGCCAGTGGACGTGTGGTCCTCGTTCTGTCACAATACTGGGGTAGTTGGGGTTTTGTGACTACCACATGGGGTTTCAGCCATTCAAACCTTCCATCGTGCCCCACGTTGTGTCAGAATAGTTTCATAAAGAAGGCCTGAGGTGATTCGGCCAAAACAATTTTTAATGCTTGTAGTTGGGGTTACCCAACAGATTTAGCAACTCCAAAAGAAAAATGGAAAACAGCGAATCGACAACAATAACAAGATTTATTGAAATACGTTAATGTTACAATAATATGTGGAGAAAAAAACTTGGTTAAAATAAAGTCAAATACTGGAGATAAGAGGAGAATAGTCCTTAATAGTCAAAAATGGCAAGTACGGTGGCGGCAGAGTTGTTGGCAAGAGGCTTGCTTTTCGGTCAACGGGTAATGAAATGAACCAATTCTTTCTCAATTTGGTGTCCTCCTCTTTATAGGCCCAATTTTTGGCAAATGTGCTTTCTGGTTGGTTAGCCAATCAAGACTGTCGACCAATGGGTTAACGCCACAACCACGGAGGAGGGCAAGGGGAAACACCCATCCTTTGGACTTGTGTGGTTGGTTATTCTAGAGCAGCCAATGCTTAGTGCCTTAATAATGATCTGGGCTTCAATTTCTTTGACCGCTCCCAAGATCCTGTGTCAAACTTTGCGTTTTATGCTCTGATCAGGTTGATCCAGCGCACCTTTCAATGTTTGACACTTTTGTGTTTTCATTTTTATTAAAACCTAAATGATTTTGTTTTGCTTCTGATAACTCCGTACTCTTCTTACAATTATTTTGCTTTTGGCAAAAGTTCAGCAGGTCAACTCCATTGGCAAAAGGTTGTGAACAGATGATTTCAGTTCACAAGTCAAATAGAGATTGATACTGATCATGGCTGCCACTGACTTCAAAGAAAATAAAGAAAAATTGAAAGATGGCGTAACTAATAAGAAAACACAATTGTAACTTCTCTTCCGATTTTCGGATTTTTGTAATCATGCCCATATTCTTTTATTTTCTTTTAAAGTTGATGAGTTCCAATTCTTCTGATGAGTGTAGGGCCGAATAAATTAAAAAATAATAGGTACATGAATGATGCTGTGCTATGAATTGAACAATTTAACATGCTTAAAGGAATAAACAGTAAGATGGGCACTATCTTGTAATTTGGAATATAGACCTTTTGCCATTTATTTGTATATGCTCTGTAGTTACTGTATATACTTGTGTATAAGTCGATGTGCATTTTAAAACCAAAAATTGTGTCATTTTAGGTATTACCTGTGTATATGTCGACTAGATTCTAGACAAATTAAATGATCCATCTCATGGCTCTTTCTTGCACAGATAAATTCCTTTTTAGTGCTTTTTGTTTTGTAAGACATATTATAAATTGTTTCTCGGCATCTGCGAGTGATAAGACATGCATTTACACAAGAGTGGTCTATCCAATTTTCATATATAGAACCAATGCGCTGCACACTTACATGCAACAAACGCAAATATTGCTAATCAGACATTCCGTAGATGCTGTAGATTCCAGTTACTGTTTTTAGACATGATTTATGCCATCACATACCATAATAACATAAACGCATGCATTGCACGAACTGTAATATACCATAATAATGTGAACACATGCCTTAAGTGCCAGTAAATGGTTTCATTAAATAGTTGTCATTAAATTGTTAAAACTTGTTGAATTTAGGGGAGAATGACATATCGTAAACACTGCATTTCCTAACCTACTAAAAAAAAAACTTTGTATCATCACCAAATACATCATATCGAATTTAGGCCTTTGATATGTCAAGAGCAATTGCCCTAGAAAGGAAGCCTTTGTCAAGAGATTCACTAATCCTGTGAGATATAACCGTTAGCACGTCTGCGGTAGATCTTGCAGAACGGAAACCATATTGTGTGTCACTAAGAAGGTTATTTCTGCTGAGGTGGTTGACTATTTCACTATTTAATATGGATTCCAGCAACTTACTCATAACACACAGGAGACTTATTGGTCTGTATTGAGAGGGAGATGATTTATCACCTGAATTCTTAAATACAGGGCAAACTGATGAGGTTTTCCAGGGAGTTAGAAAGCACTTGTCCTTAAGGCAACGCATAAACAGTTTCGTAAGTATGGGAGCAAGTTATGGTTGAAGCTTTTTTCACACTATAATGGAGATGCCGTCAGGGCCTGTTGCTTTACTGGAATCAAGGTTCTTGATTAGCTTGGCGACCTTCATGCACAGATATTTGTATGTTACCTAGCGTGTTCTGTGTTATAGGAGGAAATATGGGGAGTTGATGGCCTTCGTCGCATAGGGTAGAATTAGTTTGGCCTTGTCTGATGCTGACGAGATGACCTCTGGTCCATTGATAATGGTTGGAATAGAACACACACTTCTGTTCAGGATCCTATTGTTATTTGCCAAAACTGGTGGGAACCAAGCCGCTGATCAGCTACCTTGGATTTAACAGACTGGGCATATAGCTCTCTTGCATTTTTTATTACTCTTTTACAGTGGTTGCTGGCATTCCTGAAAGCAGCTTTAGTCTCAGTGCATCTATTACGTTGGTAGTTATGGAAAAAGTGATTTCTGTGCGCGATAGCAGCAGCACATTCTGGGGAGAACCATGACTGGCTGTTAGGTTTTTGTTGGAATTTTTTAGATGGTATGAATTGGTCTATGCCTACAATTAACCATTCGATCAGATCTGATATTATAGAGGACACATCCTTTTTAAAGATGGAATGCAGAGGTAGATCAGATATGAATGTACGGAAGCTATCCCAGTCAGCCATAGAATATCCGTATACAGTACGTTGGAGGGGTACGTCTGGGGACTTATTACATTTCATTTTTATCTTAACTGATACGACGGAGTGGTCAGAGGATCCTAGAGGAGAATGAACGGAACATGAACATAGCTCAGGGGAAGTTGAGAGAAAAAGGTCTAGGAGGCTTGCATATTGACCTGTAGTATCGGGCACACGTGTGGGTTCGCGAACAATCTGAGTGAGGTCATAAGCAATGGCAAAATCATGACAACCCCCTCCCCTCATCATCTGTCTTATTTGAATGGGTCAGCCATACCACGTTATGGGCGTTAAAGTCACCACAGATGTGGATGTTAGCCGAGGGATGTGCAGACAGAATCTGGTCTATTTTCTCAGATATACTCTTAAAGATAGTAACTCCGCTGTTATGGGGCCGATAGAGGGCAAATATAAATGCAGCGGTGTAAGCAAAAGCACATATAGGGTAAATTAGGATCTGGTCTAGAGATATCCCTGCCACACGGGAAGCCATCTTTAATGTAGACACATATTCCATGCCCATGGCGATCTTGGGGGTCAGATTTAGCTGTTAAGTTAGAGTATCCATTAATTATGAACTCATCTAGGGAAGTGGTCGGCCCTATTCCAGTTTCGCTTAGAAAGAATATGTCCGGTTTCATCTCCTGTAATTGGGTTTCAATCTCTGGAAGGTTGGAACGTAGACCCCTGATGTTGGAGAAGGAGACCTGGTAGTAGGGGTCTATGTTGGAAGATGGGGTTCTAGGTTTATTCGATTTTTTTTTTTTTTTTTTTTTTTTTCTGGAGATATTTCATGTTGAGGTTTTGGGATTTGTGGAACAGGTCGGCATACTTGGTTAGAGCAGGATAGAGAGGGAAAGTAAGAGAGAAAAAGACAGCAAATCTTTTTTTATTTTTGTAGCACATGAAAAGGAAAAGCCGTAACTAGTATGGCATCGAGAGGCCCCACCAGAGACTACTGCATGGTCCAGAATCCATTCACCAAATGGCAATACAGCAGTTCCAGTACTTTGCGCCTGCTGATAGGACAGCCTCCTTAGTGGTTAATCCAAGGTTCGGGTCCCTGACTATTAGGCGGATAAGGTCAGCCCAGACAAAACGTTTACCTCCAGCACCCTTACTAGTGACATGACCACAAGGATTGACATAGAGACAGAAAAATTTCCGACATCTCAGACTACTGTTCACCAAGTACTACCGACCTTTAAAGCGGATTTTTCTTCACCCTTTGTCAGAAAAATCACTCATTTGAGTGAGGACT
This sequence comes from Euprymna scolopes, assembly GCF_053919585.1. Lineage (NCBI taxonomy): Eukaryota > Metazoa > Mollusca > Cephalopoda > Sepiida > Sepiolidae > Euprymna > Euprymna scolopes. Next base: position 11,763,853 of record NC_136503.1, on the reverse strand, counting down.
GAGGGAAAAAAAAAGGAGAAGCGAGAGTTACTGGAGCTGCCGATAACACATCCACTGTATTATCTACTCCATTAAAAAAATAAAATAAAATAAAAAAAAATAAACGGGGAGGAGGGGGAATGGGTACAAGGGACTTATTAATATCTACTTTGTAAAGTCCGGTGCTAAATTATCAATTGAGGACACTTTTGATGATAATCTCCCCTCCCATATTAATGGGTGGATGTTTTTGGCATTATCTATCTCGAGTTTGAATCATTGGAGCTTCATCTTATAATTAAAATCCAATAATGAACTTTTATCAATTTGTGAAGTCGGCTTAATATTAATTTACATGTGAGTTTAGATAATTATTCAAGGTTTTAATTTGGGAGGTTCGTTTTCATAGGTGACTTTTTCTTTGCTAATGTCACTGTGTATTATATTTCGAATATAATTCAAAATAAGACTAACTATATTAGATGGTTTGATTGGCTAGCCAGGAAGCAAGCATTTTCAATATAAGCAAACTTACAGTAATAGTATATATATTAAGTATATTACTTAAATAAAGTCCTAACTTTATCTACTGTAATAGAGAAAATAATTCCCGGCATTTTTGTTTTTTATCGCTAGTTTACTTCAATGTAAGCTGAGTTAGCGGTGTTTTGCCTGTTTCAATAGTAGTCGCGAAGGGAGGGGGGGAGGACAAATCTCATCTTAAAAGTTTTTCAAGACAGGAAAAAGTAGAGACAAATAAATACATATACATAAATAAAACAAGAAAAACAAGTTTAAACAAGGTAACATGAAATACATTTGTTAGGATGAATTTTAAAATACTTAACGTCTGTTTGACATAATGGTTCGGCATACGTTTTTTTTTTTTTTTTTTTTTTTTTTTTGTCGACTGGCATATTGCTGTGTCTTTCTAGAGCGGAAGGAGATTTCTATTTCCGGATAACTTGTGCACGCGTACTCATCTATTTATAGAATAAAAGTCGTTACATTTAAATGTGTAAATATATTAAATTTTAATTCTTTTTTTTTTTTTAAATAAATTCCTAACAGTGTAATTTAAATTCATGTATTTATTTCATTTACAACATCCTGTTATTCTGTGTCTACTTATAAAAATAGAAATTTTGTTGGTTTTTCATGTTTGTTTTTAAAATGTTTTTTGTTTTTTTTTCTCCCCCTCACTCAGTTCCAACTGCTGGTCTGAAAGTATGGTGCTGCTTAGTTGCTCAGAGGATGAAATTTCGTCAAAGAATTGCCTGGCTTGCGATCATCGCTTATCTGGCTGCCACCTGCGGTTTATTTTTTTACATATTTGAAATTAATGACACGTACAACAAGTATGCCATCGACCACTATACTCAATTTCATCCGCGGCCGTTTTTTCTGGTGGAGCAGCAACAGAAGCAAAAGAAATCTGCGACAATGGCCAATAAAAATGATGCACACACGGTTAAAGCGATGGTGTGGCCACAGGTTTTCTCCCACTTGACGGACATTCCCCTCTCTATTTGGTTGCTCCTCCTACTCTTACCTTATCTGCAGGTGTTCTTCATGTTGCTGGCTTGTACGAAGGCAGACCCTCGACAAAGCCTTGCAATGCTCTGGCCAGGAATGTTTTATCTGAAAGTCTGTCATCCGGAGAATTCTTTTGTGAAGGGCAGAAAGAGAACGAAAACGAAGAAGACAGAGGAGCTTGTCTTCAGCAATGGAAATAATGTCTTCCATACGTGATATATGAACGATCAAGTTTAAAAAAAAAAATTTTTTTTAATTTTTGTTCACTTTAATTTTATTAATTGTATTATTTTTTTGTATGATTTTCTTGAAAAAAATATCTTTAAATCACTCTCGCTCATATTTTTAAATGTACAAGGAATACTTCAAAAAAATGTTTTTTTAAAATTCATCAAATCAAGTCATTATCTGAAAGGTCATATTTTTTTAAAATGTGTACAATAAATTTCTTTTTATTATTAATTCATAGACCAAAAATTTTATCGCTCCTTCACCCCCGTGTCGTCTCGTTAGCATGCGTGCATAATATTTTTTTTTCTTTTTTTTTTTTTTTTTTTTTTTTTACTCGGCTTCACCCCAAACAAGGCATATCACCACTTGGATGTAAGGAGCTACTAATTTGGATCATGCCTAGGAAAGATTAACAATATGTTGGTTTACATTATGTTTGAACTTCTGCATATCAGTACAGTCAGGGAAGCAGGTAGCAGGAAGGGAATTCCAAAGTCTAGCTGTTCAGAGGAGGAAGCTAAGTTGAAAGCTTTACGGCATTTAGGGACCTCAACAGTGAAGGGGTGTGATTTTGTTGCTAAGCAGGGTTGTCAGGGATGTGTATGTCAAGAGGGCACATTCCATTAAAATACTTATAAAACAGGCACAGGTGTGCAACATTGCGGCAATGGGACAGGGGTTGGAGCCTTGTTGACAAATTGGGACCTATTAGATCGAAAAGTCTTTTTTGGACCTTATCCATGAGGGAGAGACTAATGGAAGATGCACCAGCCCAGATGTGGCAACAATACTCCATGCGTGGGCAAATTGTAATTCTACAATTACTTTTTATTTTTTTATTACTTTATTTTTGTAATGAAGAAATGTAACAAATCCAGTTAAAAAAAAAAAAAATTACTACATGATGAAAATTGCCCCCCCCCCTCGAATAATGCACTCCAAAAACATCAATCTTTAGTAAATAGTTGTAAAAATAACAAAAAAAAAAATGAACCCCACAAAGTTTTTTTTGTTTTGTTTTTTTTGTGGGGGTATTTGGAGGGGAGGTCATCATGTACTAGCAGGGCTACCCGGCGTTGTCCTGGGCAAAAGTGTAACATTTTTATTAAAACTTCTTTTCTTGGGTTCTCCTTTCATTTTCCCACCATCCTCTTTTTCTTTCCACCCAGTCCATTCCTCTCTCTGGGCATACACAGAAAGAACTTGTTTTTTTTATAGATTCCTCAAGGAATTAACTCCTTGATATAAAATCACTTACTTGCCTTTAGTTAATGCATAATCTATCAAGTAAACCCTAGCATTTGCTGATGAGGTGTTGCTTGATTGTCATGGGAATGTGTCAAACTCCACCAGTGTAAACAAACCATCGTTTGCCTGGGAGATTTACTTGATTCGTCATGTGAACAACATCAATCCCACTGGTGTGAATAAACGGTATTCAAAAATGATAGGACATAACCTTAGTAGTATGGACCTCTTCTGCTTGACCGCTGTCCATCCCAGAACACCGCCTCCTGGATTGCTCTGACTGTGATGTCTGCTTGGTGTTGATTTCTAGTTATGATGCCTGCTTTGGTGGTGACAAATGATATGCAGCATAGATTTGTAGAAAAAGAACTTGACTATTTTATTTTACAATATTATACATTAATAAAACAAAAAGGTATTAAATTACAGGCGATTTCTTTTATCCTAGCTTTATCTTAACTAATTCTTTGCGTGGAAGGAAGGGGGAGGATACCCCCTCTCTCTCCCAATGGAGACACCAAAATATGTGTGTTTATTGTATGCTGTTCAGTCGAGAAAAGAGAGTTCTGTAAAAATAGGATTATGGCCTAACCCTTACACAACAAGCCTCATCACTCAGCAAAAATATCTGTACTACTACACTGAGGGGCACTTAACAAATAGTGCCATACTAGTAAATTTAACCCAACCCCCACCCGATGAGATCTGCACCAGTTTATGGCCAAAGAATTAATGATTTTGTGTAAATTTTTGTATATCAGACATAATGCTGATCAAGAAAATATCAACTTTGTGTGTATTTGTTTTGTTGTTTTTACTTTTAGCCAGACATACAAACATACAACTGCACTTTATATAATAGATTATTTTTTTTTGTTTTACTTTTTTTTATTAATATGAAGTAAAGTTGGCCAATTGTAACAGACTCCTAGATCACTGAATTTGCTCAGACTCTACAGCTTATGGGTTCAATGACAATTTAGTGACTGTTGAAAAACTCACCTTTTTTATTTGTGACTATATTTTTGTTATAATATTTTATTGTAATATCAAGAAAAAATTATTTTAAGTCTATTTTTTTAGTTTGTTTCTTTTTTTAAATAATGAAATAGTATAACAATTGTTAAGAACTAATGTTAAGCGTCCATATCACCTTGTGTAGTTTGGTTTTCTGTCTGGTCATTTAGTTTATTTACAATGTTTATGTGGTGCATAGCATAGCATCCTATTTGTGGAGGAAGTTTTTCTTTTGAGAAATGCCTGGGTTGCTGGTTGAACAAATCTGATGATTTAAAACCAGAAACCAGTCCATCACTGATGACCGACCTCAAATCCTTTTCATTTGACGATTGAAAGAGCCCCCACCCCACTCAATAATAATTTTTTTAACATAGTTGCTGAACTGTAATTGAACGTATTTCTGCCCCAATATGAAAGGCATGAATGAACAAATTCCCTTCCATTCTATATATATATATATATATATATATATATATATATAAGCATTTCAATAATACTGTGTGTACAAGTTTATAAGTCTGCTATCGATGAACATTTATTGCAGTGTCAAATCTGCACTGAAGGGTACACGGATGAAACTTTCTCTATCTTACACAGAGCACGCTCAAAAATTCACGTAAAAATTCTCCAGTCGGTGTCTAATTTATCAACCATGTCTGTGTAAACAGAACGTAGCAATAAGTGGAAACTTATGGGTGGTTGATTCTTTTTCTCCGGCCCCCACCCCATACAATTTTTTTTTTTTTGTCTTTATCTACCCTCGCTAATAATTTATGGTCTATTGACCACGTTTTTAAACGATTTTGGTCCCCCCCCCCCTCTCCTCTGTGTTGCTGACGTTAATTTTGAAAAAATTATCAGCTGAAAAATATCTTAGGTTTTTTCTTTCTACCTCATCCCTTATTTACCCTCCTTTTGTCTAATTTGTGTGTTTTTTTTTGTTTTTTTTTTAAACATTGAATTAGAGTTAGTGAGAAAATATCTTTTTTAAGTGTATTTTGACTTCTTTAATAATATGTTAAAACTATATATATTAAAAAAAAAAAAAAATCCACAATTAATAATAATGATACTGTGCCCAGTATTATTCAAATGTATTATTCAAAATTATGTACCCATAAAAAATTTTCATCTTCATATATATATACAGAGTAACCAAAAAAAAACAGGACATTCAATTGTTTTTCTGAGCATTTTACAGTCAACGGAGAAAAAAGGTCAAAGACCCTAGTGTTTTGATGTGATGTTTTGAATATAATAAACTAGTCATGACCAAAGTTTCATTTCATTCGGACAAAACACTAAGAAACGAGGGCTAATTATAGTTGGGGCCCGTTTTTTGGGGGTCACCCTGTATATATATATTAATGTTGAGTTGTACAAAATTTAGCAAGTAAAAAAAAAAACAAAGACTGCTGAACAAAACTATTTTGAGTTTTTAGGGGAAGGAGGAAAGTAAATAGCAAGTCCAACAACCACTATGTCGTCTAAAAAATAAATTCAGAAAGAAATCTGATGCTCTATTTCCATAATGGGATGTTTTTTTTCCTGTTTTTTTCCCTTACTTTCCAATTTATAAGTTTTTTTTTTTTTGTTTGTTTTTTAGTTTTCCAGTTTGAGACGCTTTTCTTACTTTTTTTTTAAACTTCACAGACTGAGACTTTATTTTATATCAACCTTGGTTTAAAGCATAATTTTTCTTTTTCCGTTAGTTTTGATGGACGGTGTAAACTGATATTATTGTCAGCAATATAAAAGGTTGATATGCTGTCAAATAAACTCTGCCATCCTCATTCATATTCTACGTTCTCAATTAATAATATAGAAAAGATTTCCAAATTATTTTTATTAAAAAGTTTAATGGTTGCCAACATTGACTGTAGAATTGGTTAAGCTGCATAAAAATCTGGTCAGAGTTATTTATTTCCACTATTTTGCTGTTCACAAAATTATGAACCTACCTCGTCTCCAGGCATAGGTAAAATGGCCTCTATTTAATGCATCATTTCCAATAGGCAACATATTTTGATATTAAATCACCTCACGGTGGTTCATATGTTGCAAAACAAATTTTAAATTGATTTTCATTTTTGAAACGATATTCAATGTATGTACAAGAAAAGTTTTTTTTTTGTTTTTTTTTAAACAAATACCTTAAGAGACGTTATTCACTGAAATTTTTCTGTTTTGAAATGTGAAGCAAAGAAAATATTAAAAAGAAATACAAGCTTTTGAAATTTGCTTGATTCATTCACCTTAAAATTTATGAAAGACTTGGTCATTATTTTTTTTTTTATTTTATTTTCCTTAAAATCTTTTTTCTTTTTTTTACCACTAAGAAGACATTGCCACTTGGAATATAAGGGGCCACTATTTGGGATCGTATCTAACAGGGGACTGTGGGGAGTTGAGCAGCAAGATGTCTGTTCACATTAGATTTAAACTTCTGCAGGTTAGTAGAGTCCAGTTTGCAGTTCTTTATGAAAAGAAAAAAATTAAACTGCCATTATCTTTATCATTATGCTTTCTAAATAGGAACGCTTCTCATGTGGTGTTATTGATCTCACAACGAACATTTAGATGTTCAGATGTTGACTCCATTTTGGCAACAGTAGTTCTGACGCTTTATTCTTCCCATCAGTTTATGCATGGATCTGATGAGCTCAGACGTTTAAATCTGGACAGTGTAGGGGTATGTGTGCAGAACAGGAGATTGTTATGGTATGGTCATATTAAAAGAATAGACAAGAATTAAACAAAATATGATGATTAAGAATCTGTGTTGGTAAGTACTACTGCCACATCTGGGCAGGAGCTGCTAAAAACAGCCTATCCTTCCTTGACAGAGTACAAAATAGACTTCGTGGTTTGGTGGGGATGCCCTTTTCTCTTCCCTGCAGCCTCTCTCCCACAGAAGAGACGTTGCGAGCCCGTCTTTGTTTTATCATTATTTCCATGGCAAGTGCTCATCTGAGCTCCAATCTCTCGTTCCCCCCTCGCCAATCTTTCATGAGAAACACCAGTCTGGCTGAAACTACTGTCAATTTTCCCCACTCTTTATCTATGCCTAAATCCAAACGTAGATTCCATGAGTAAAGCTTCTTTCTCAGAAATGCATGATTGTGGAAGTCTCTTCCGTTCGCCTGTTTCCCACCTGACTACAACTTGGATGTCTTCAAATCCAAAATAAACAAATTCCTGACAAACCACCCCCTTAAGTAAGACACTCTATCAAATCTCCAATACTAATGATTATTACAATACTGTCTCCTTGATTACTGTACACGCAATAACCCTTATCCCTGAGTGGCCTCCAGGCCTTGATAAGTGGTGACCCTCATGTAAAAAAAAAAAAAAAAAAGTTTAGAAATTACTATGGTTCATTCTTGGGGGATGATGATGTTAATACAAAACTTTTACAGAAAGATAGATTTCGTTTTGAAATAAACCTTGGTTGCTTAAAGGAATTATTTGCTTTTAACAGTAATTCATGATGATATGAATGCATGCAGGCTGAATTAAAAAAAAAAAAAATTTTTTTTTACCATTTGGTGGAGAGATTTTGCGTGGACCAACATGTACGTTTAAAGGGAGAATGAACATTTTTAGAAAGTTGAAAATGTCCAATTTTTCATACTAGTTTCATATTCATTCTATATTCCGTCTGCTTTTATTTAAAAAAAAAAAATTCCTAAAGAATGTAGGATGGTTCAAAATATAATGTACATGTTTTTGTTTTACGCATCAAACTTGTCATATTTTTTCCCTTCTCGATCTCTAGTGTGAAAATCTTTTTTTGTATGCAGACGGAGGATAAATTCACTACACACACACAACTATATACTTATACAACATTCATGGGAGAGAATCCCAGCAGAGTGCTCGATTATAAAGAAAATATCAAATTAAGAATGTAATATTTATATTTGTGTTATATATAGAATATCAGAAAAACATTGATACCATCAGTTTCAGATCCGATATAAAGATGGCTAATATCTGGTTGCCTATGTCAGACTCTCTCCAGCCTCTGTTTATATCTGTCATCCTGGAAATGGCCTCTTGCATGCTCTATACAGCGTAATTTCAGATATAGTCTGAAGAGTCAGACATAAGCAACCAGATCTTGGTTTTTGTTTTGGATTTGAAACCAGTGGTACCAATGTTTTTCTGATCTTCTGTAACACATGCATATATATATATATAAGCGAAGTTGTGTATCATAGCATTACAGTTAAACGGTTGATATAAGAGAAACTGCAGATTTGGAATCTGCACGTTAGATTTGATATCCTTATTGATGTCAAAAGTTCTTGAACTTTTTAAAAAAAATCTTTATTCAAAATATGTAAAAATAACATTTGAAACGAATGTTTTGACACTTAGCATCCTTTCCGAGCCAACTGAACAACATATTTCTGAACCTTTTCACTACCAGTAAGAAAAATAATCAAATTAAAAAAAAGTCAAGATTTAAAAAAAAATTTTTATTTAGTAAAATCATTGTACATACGAGTCATTCTGAAAGTAAGGCCTCCTATTTATTTTTTCATATTTTATTTTTTTTACTAAAAAACAAAAACAAAAAACTAAATATTGAAGAGTTACGAAGACGAGAGTGGCACCATTAAAATGAACAACTTTTATGCTCCAGAATTTATTTTTCTACATAGGCACCACCATTCTCAATGCATTTTTGGCAGCCTCTTTTGATACCTCCATCATAAAAGTCTAGAACATGCTTTGTCATTCACATCTTTGTTGCCACTCTGAAATCGACAAGCTCATCTCCTAATTGTGCTGACATCAACTGCATCGGCTTTGTAAATGTTTAACAGGTACCGGTGAATGTTGATTGGTTCAGTATTTTCTGTATGAAGGAATTCAATGACGTATCTCTGCTTCTGGCACACTTCTGACAGAGGTTGTTTTCTTAGTCTCATACCGTTAATATCTGCAACAGAGATGAATTTTTCAGGTCATAAATGCAAAAGTTCAGTGATCATATCAATGTAATTTGCAATCCCCTTTGATCCGTTTGGGCAGAATAAAAAATAGGAGGCATTACTTCTAGAAAATTAGTCATATTTGACATCCTTATTTTTTGTTATTAAAAATGCAACTCTTCTTTGCCAGTAATAAATGATCAAACTATTTTTCGAGTTTTAGTTAGAAAGACAAAATAGTTTTGTTTGATTGATGGATAAAGTTTCAAATATTTTATGCCATCTTTCAGCATTTGAATCTCGTACTAGAGAATGATGAGAAAGGTTTGAGAAACCTGGCAGTGGCAGGTACTTCGGCTAGTACCATATCAATAACATGAAAAATCAACTTCAAGGAATCTAAACAGATCTATTCCAAGATGGCAGATCTTACACAAATAAATCGCTCACTATTCTTTTAGATCGTGTTTTATAACCATAATAATTCTTTTAAATGCATTTTAAATATTAGTGCTTGCTCATTATAATTGGATAGAAAAAAATGCATTTTAAATAAAAAAAAAAACAAAAAACTATGACGTAATATTGTGTCATGTCGAAATTAGTAAAACTTCCAAAAAGTACAAAAATGATTGAGTAGAAAAATAATTAAAGAAAAAAAAAATTATTGAATCATTTATCAGTTTCTGTCAATTCCGTCTGACAAACTGACTTATCTCCCTTGTTTTCACTTACCTTTTTCTATTTCAAATTTGAAAATGGTGGATTAATGTGTTTTTTTTTTTTTATAAAACTATATTTATAGTTGCTGGACTACTTGAGCACTTTTTGTAGTTTTTTAAGATTTTTACTAATTTCAACATGACATAATTATATAATAGTATTTTTACTTAAAATGCATTAAATTTTTTTTTTTATGTCCAGTTTTATAATGCACAAGCAGAGAAATATTTATTGCTATTTCGAGATTTATTTGAATACATTTTGACTGTATTCACTTTTTTAATAGCGTATTCTACCTACTAATAGGAAATTTAGAAATGATGATCCCCTCTTTACAGATCCTGATAATCATTATTCATTCATTTGTTTTTTTCTTTTAATTGCAAGGCTATAACTCTAGTCCTGTCAGCTATATTTTCATATTTTCACTACATAATTTTTTTTTATTGCTTTTTAAGTATTTGGCTTTCGATTCAAAAGTATCTCTCGATATTATAAATTCATCTTGTTGATGTTTAGACAAAATATAAAAAGAACACATTGCTCCATTTTGTTTTTTTTTAAATGGTTTTTATTTGAATTTTCCTGAAGTACATTTGATATTTTTAGCTTAACAAGCAAACATATTTTACTCTTCTTTAAAAAGTTTTTAAAAAAATATTAACTCAAGGAATATTAGATTTGAAAAAAAAAATTTAAAAAAAAACAAAAAAACTCTAGATAAATATTAAATTACTTTATATTAAATTTATTTTTATTTGAGCGAGTCCATGAATCCATATAGGGAGTAACAGGTGATGACAGTTCGAACTTAGGATGAACTTTATTATAAATAATATTATTAATAATATTTGTTATAAATATTTATCTATTAAAATAAATATCTATTTTTTTTATTTTTTTTTTTTTTAAATTGGCAAGTTGACATCTCTGTGAATTGGGATAGTTCAAATACTGTGGTGCTGTATTTCAATCAATTTTTTGTGGTGCATCATGGGTAATTTGCTTGTATAAAACCTTGATCGATACTCTCATTTCTTTTAACAAAAAGCAAAAACTTTATTATTTTGTGACTGGTAAAAGAAATATTTTAACATTTTTATAAACAAAAACTTTTTTTTTTTTTTTTTTTTTTTTTATTTCCTATTTTTTTTTATTATTATTTTTTTTAATTATGACAAAGTATATTTTTTAATTTTGAGGAATTATACATATAAATATATAAGATTTTTTTTAACTACAATTTTCTTTTAATAAAAGGAAAATAAATGGATTCTATAAAAAAAAAGTCTTGTTTTTCATTTTTCTAAGTTTTCAGTACTAATTTGAGGCAAGATATGACTTAAATATGCAAATTTATGCAAATTTCTCTTTCTTATGAGACAGCTTGTGAAATCCTCTTACATGTACTGTAGTTTTATTGAAACATAAATGTTCTAATTTTCTAATTATGTTCTATTTTCCTTAGAGGAAATGTATTTACCCACAATTTTGCAAGTAAAATAGCAACTTGCATTCAATAAATTCTATACAAGGAAAAGTTTACTATGAATACTTTTTTGACATTAAATAAACAAATTATTTTGCTGTAAAAAAATAAAATCGTATGTGTTAAGAAATAGGATGACACTATTTAAAAAAATTTCACCCCAAACAAGGCACATTGCCACTTTGGTGTAGGGGGCTACTATCTGGGGCAACAACTACTGGGGTACTATGTTGGGATTTGGGCAGCAAGATGTCGGTTCATGTTACGCTTGAACTTCTGCATGTCAGTACAGTTGGGAAGCAGTGGCCTGGAATGGAATTCCAGAGTTTAGCGGTTCTGGGGAAGAAACTACTGGAGTAGAAAGATCTTTTACATCTAGGGATCTCTACTGTGTGGGGGTGGGATTTAGCTACCTGTCAGGTTTGTCGAGGGTGTCTACGTCGTGGGGGCACAAGTGTCTGCAGTTCGCCAGAGTATTCACCATTAAAATACTTGTAGAACAGGCAGAGGGATGCAACATTACATCGATGGGACAGAGGCTGAAGCTTAGATGCCAGTTCAGGGCCTATCAGATTTGCGACTCTTTTGAACCTTGTCTAGGAGCGAGAGACTAGTAGCAGATGCATCAGCCCAAATGTGACAGCAATACTCCTACCTTCTTTGCAGCGGCCCTGGCAATGCTTTCAATGTAATTGTTCCAACTCATGTTTCCTGTGAACGTTATGCCAAGCAGTTTGAAAGATGTACTCTCAAATAAAGAGTCACTGGCCATTGCTATTGGTGGCAGAGAATGTTTCTTGTAATTATTGAAGGAAACCAGTTTAGTCTTGGCAGCATTGAATGTGATCATCCATTTTTGTCTCCCCATTCAACCACAGATTGGAGGTCATCATCTAGTGTTTTTGCCATTTCTTTAGATATATGTTCATTTGTTTTCTTGTCATGCCTGTTATAGAGTGTGGTGTCATCAGCATATATACCCATCTCAGAGGCAATTTTGTCGGGGAGGTCATTTATGAATATTAGGAACAATAGAGGTCCAAGGATAGACCCTTGGGGCAATCCCGCATTTATATCATATTGTTTGGATGTATGACCGTCGTGGACAACCTGGATTTTTCTCTTATCTAAGAAAGATTTAATTATGTTAAGTATTCTACCAGTGATACCGTATGATCTAATTTTCCTGAGGAGACCCTCATGCCATACCCTGTCAAAAGTCTTAGATATATCTAGAGCTACCGCTCTGCCCTCCCCTGCTTTGTCCAGTGAATGGTATATATGTTCAGAGATTACAGTGAGGATGTCTGCTGTGGAACGGGCTTGTCTAAATCCATATTGTTTGTCAGTCAGAAGTTTAGCATCTGTAAGATGATGGACTAGAGCATGGTTAATTAAGGTCTCAAATATTTTGGCAGAAAGTGGGAGGAGGCTAATGGGGCGATAATTAGATGGGTCAGTTCTTTCACCAGAATTCTTGAATACTGGTACCACAGAAGCAGTTTTCCAACAGTGCGGAAAGCAAGATTCATTAAGGCATTTGTTGTAGAGTTTGGAGAGAACTGGAGCTACTTCGGCTGAGCACTTTCTTAATAGCACAGCTGGGATGAGATCGGGTCCACATGCTTTTGAAGTGTCAAGGTTTTTTATGATAGCATGCACCTGAGCAGGGGTGATTTTTAAATTGCCTAGCGTGGCGTCTGTCCGCAAAGGAAAGTCAGACAGGGGGTGGTTGGAAGGGTCCAGTGTGGAGTTTGAGGCAAACCGGCTGACAAGCATGTTAGCCTTTTCGGTTGCTGAGCAAATAACCTCATGATTGTTGGTTAGTGGGGGAATTGTTGATTGCTCATTATTTACTACACTGTTGTAGATTTTCCAGAAGTCACACGTTCCTAATTTCTGTGCTTTGATGCGTTTTTTAGTGGTTTCAGTAAATTCTCTCTTAGTTGTCGCTATTTCTTTCTTAACGTTACTTCTAGCTTCTATATACTTCTGTCTGTTTGAACTGGGGTTATGTCGGTTAAATCTGTGGTATGCATGCTGCCCTTGAGCAATGGCAGTTACGCAAGTCGAAGTAAACCATTGGGGAGAGTGGGGCTTGCTATAAAATTTCCGCATGGGAACATGTGCTTCAATTGCCGTTTTGAACCATTCAGTGGTCTCATTTGCGCACTGTTCAGCAGGAAGAGAAAAAATATTTCCCCATGGGGCATCTCTGATAAGATCTCTGATGGCTTCCCAGTCAGCCTTTTTATAATATCTCATTGTTTTGAGCACTTGCTCTTCAGTCTTGGGTCTAGAGTTTAGGGCGATTTTGACCATTATCACTGCATGATCAGCATTCCCGAGTTGGCTGTCAGCATTTGTTATACAATCATCGGGAACTGTGGTCAGAAACAGATTTAGAAGTGATGCGTGTTGTTCTTGCTGGTCAGGGAAACAGGTTGGAAACGTAACCATTTGTGATAGGAGTGAGATATAGCGAAGCTATGTGTTGTGCTGCCCGCTGCATCTGTGTAAGTAGAGAATCCAAGCCAGTTTTTGTGGTGGACATTAAAGTCACCAAATACATGGACTTGGGCGCTAGTGTCGAGGGAGAGTGCTGTGTCTATACTGTCAGAGACTTTGTTAATTATGGTGCAGTCCTGGGTCGAGGGAGAGCAGTAGAGAAAATAAATGTAGCTAATGTTATGTTGTATGTTTAGTCTAATGAACATTAAGACTTGATCGTCCGATTCTAGGTGTGTTTCTCTAGTCAAGGGGAGGGTGTTACGAATGTAGACTCCAAGTCCGTGCATATGTCTGTCAGAGTCCTTACGGCAGAGTGGGAGATAGTCAGACATGTTAAAGTAGTTAGAGGGGATGGAGGAGTGTAGGTTAGTTGTAAAATGTTTTTGACTCCTAATGGGGGTAAATATTTATTTTATTTTGCAGAAAATACATTTTACAACATAAAAATGTGGAACAAGGCCGAAAAAGGGGGGTGCTTTGTTAAATTTGTTATTCCTTTTCCTTCTCTTCCCCCAAAGCTAGTTATTAGCACCGGATTTTTGGACGTTCTTTTTTTTCCGACGGCCATGGCATCTGCCAGCTGTGCGCCGCCAGTTCCTGTTAAGGAGACATCCGTCCCCGAAAACGAAGGATGGAAAAAGCCACCTAGAATCTTTTTGATCTAGAATCTTTTCTGATCAAAACCAAGAAATGTGTCGAATACGTAACTGAGATGGGGATAACTGTGGAGCAACCAAGGTTGCAAGAGTTCGCAAAGAGAAAAATTTCTCTTTGTAATTGACTGGAAAATAAAGAAACTTATCCGATCGACAAAGGACACGGTGACCAAACTTATTGCAACAATTGGTATGAGAGCGGAGCGAATAACTAAAGCGCGTGGATATAATACCTGGGCAGCCCTCTTCAAAAATGAGGATGACTGTGTTAAATTGTCACAGAATGAAATCATAACTAATGATTTAATTTTTAGAATGGAATACCTAGGGCGCAGGAGGACTACTATCTCCATTTTTGAAGTTCTTGAAGTAGTCACAAAATACCGTACTATATGGAAGCAGAGGCGGAAAAACTGCCAATCATAGTGGCAGGAAGATGGCCAGCATGCTGGATTTGCAGTGAAGTGGGGCACTTAACATACACGTGCCCCAAAAAACAACCTACCTCCAGAAATCCTAAAAATCGGGTTCTTGAACATTTGGAGTCGGCCTCACTGGTTGGATCCAAGATACCTGATCCAGAACAAAAAGAGAAGGACACGCATACAAATATATCACCTGAGGAGTTTGAAAAAACCTTCAACTCTGAAGCAGCATCTCCAGAAAAAAAAGGAGAGTGGAAGATTGTCTCATCCAAGAAAGCAACACCCAAGACATACGCAAAGTCGCTCACTAAAGAGGAAAAACTAGAAATCAGGTCAAGCAGAGATCCGGAAGGAAACAAATTTAAGGAACTACTCAAACTTAAGGACTCCCTTGATGAGAAGCGTGAAGCATGTAAATCTGTCCCTTTCCCAGAGTCCCTGTTTCCCGAAAAGCCCAACCCCGCTCTGAAGGAAAAACGTTCTCCCAAAAAAGTCCCAGCCCCAGTTAACACCTCACTCTCTACCAGGGGAAAAAAAATGACTTCATTAGGTGCCCCTCAGAAAAAAAAAGAACTCCAAGACCCTCCCCTTTTTGCACCCCTGCCAACACACCCCAGAACACTCACCCCCTTCACCCATGAAAACTGACATGCCCCCTCCCACCCCCCTCTGACAAAAAGAGGCAAAGAAGCCCATCCACTGAATCCGAATCTCGGAAAAAAAAATCCCCCCCCTTTTTTTTCTGGCAACGCCGTATGCCAAATAACCCCGGAGAGGGAATTAATAATGAAGACTCACAAATTTAAAGACTACAAACACCTATTGGCTTTTAAATTAGTTCTAAATAACATGTTATTGGGCGCATAAACTCCAATAAAACGAAATGCCACATCCTTTAAGGTAACATCCAGAACATAATGTTAACTTAACTAGACTCTTTCACCAAAATACCAGAATCACTCCATGGACATCCTACTTAAAACCCGAAAATTACAAATATATATACATGATGTGGGGGGGTTGGGGATAAAAATCTTATTTACAATAACTAATGAGATATATACAAATGACAAAAAAGTGGTTAGTAAAAAGAACCCCCTCACTAATAATTGTGGCAGATAGAAAGTTTTGTCAGCCGAAAAGATGTACGTCCCACGAAAACTAACTTTTATTCAAACAACGCAAAAATGGCCTACATCACTGGCAAAACAGTCTATCCGTCACCTAATGGGGCCGGGAGCGGGGATTATCGAACTAAAAAGCGGGGTGAGAAAAAAAAAAACGAGGGGCGATGGGGTAGGGGCGAACTAAAAAGGGGGATTGGGACGATGACAACATGCATACTCTAAGTTAAAAAACGAACAAAAATGCCTAACTAGCCTACTCTAGGTGGTCCGATGTCTACGTTAGTTCAGAAAACCCAAAATTCTTAAAGTAAATTAAAAAATAGAACTTAAGATCAGCTCCATTCATCCCACACAGTCACGAAACTTTCACCCACCTGTCGTTGAAATTTGCCGGAGCGAGTTTCACCTTCTCCAGCTTAATTCGCATTTTCAGTCGATATTTGAAAATGAGAACAAGCTGGGGAGCAGTGAAGGTCTCATCTGCGTAAACCTCCTTCTGTCGCGTCGTCCAAATCACGCCTCTCATAACTGCTAAAAAACACAGAAAAACATAGCATTCTTCTTTCTTCATGGTCGGTACCCAGTTGCAGCATGGGGAAACCGAATCCAGCACAAAAAACCGCCCGCTCAGCATGCAGACTGTGAAGCCTTCAACTAACTCACACAATGGTCGAACGATGGTGCAGTGGAAGAAAGCATGATGAAGGTCTTCCTCCCAATCTCCGCATCGGACACAATTAGGTGTCTCCGTAATTCCCGCTGCATAGAGTCTTTTGCCGACCCAGAGGGCATTTCGTATTACCATCCAGGTGAGTGATGCCTCGTAATTATTGAAGTAGCTCGACCCAGGCGCCCAAGGCCATATTAAGCGGCGCTCCTCCTTCGTAAAACTGAACTCCTCAATCTTTTCGTCTCAAACGGATCCCCTCACTAAGGCCCGATATAGCGCCTTGCGAGACAACAGCTGGGTGTCAGAGAGGCTTTCTTTAACCCGTAGAAGAAATCTCAAGGCCTGCCGACACTCGCGATAGAAAGGGCACTTGCTTCGGGGCAACTTGTGTGCCTCCCCCTCAGCCGAATGCACACTCTCCAAAGCCTGAAAGGCTTTCTTAGTGTTTTCTATCCAGAAGACACCGTTTCCCTCACCAGGTGTACACATTCAATCCAGGTATATCAGCCTAAGTGTGTCTATGTATTTCCACACTAGGCATACCCAGACCGCCTTCAGACGGATGCAGGTAACAGACCTCCCAGGTAACCATGGCTTGCTTTCCGCGGCACAAGAACGTGAAAAGAGCATGCACCAGATCAACTAGTGTGGTCTCCGGGAGTGGAAGAACTGATAGACGGTAAAGGATCAGAGGGTAGATATGAGAATTGCATACCTCCGCCCGACCCTTCAAAGACAGGTTTCTCAAGGCCCACAAATGAGATATGACCTTGACTGCTTCGAATACCTCCGACCAATTTTTCTCCAGCTGGAGACCGGGGCCAAACCAGACGCCGAGTAGCTTGCATGGCCCATCAGTCCAACCAAAGGGTCCCTGAAGGGGCATACTCCTCCAGGCACCGATACGTAAGCCAATAGACTTAACATAGTTAATTATGGCCCCTGTGACCTTAGCATACCGACTTGTTTCTATGTCGACGACTCTTATCTCGGCACTGCTCATTACAAGCACAGTCACGTCGTCAGCATAGGTGGTATATTTTACCGGGGTAGAGCCACCTGGCAAAGTAATCCCGCGAAGGACCGAATTCACCCGAAGCTGGTGCAAATATGGCTCAAGCACATACAGCATTGGGGATAACGGACAACCTTGACGGATCGATCTTGTTAACATGAAGGATTTCAACCTCACCCCATTCACTTCTACCATAGAACCGGGGTTGGCATACAAGAGGCGAATCCAAGAACGAAACTGGGGACCAAACCCAGCCGAGCGAAGAACAGCCTCTAGGTAACGATGGTCTACTCTGTCGAATGCTTTGGACTGATCTAAATTGATCAGCACGGCTTCTGTGTCGACTTTTTCTACGATCAAGCGTATCGTGTGCAAATTATCTTGAATCGTCCGGCCCTTAACAGAACAAGTCTGTTCGGGACTTATTAGGCGGTGTAAGACAATCTGCAGACGATTTGCTAAGATCTTGGCCAAAATCTTTAACTCTGTGTTTAACATCGTTAAGGGCCGGAAATTACCTATCCCATCCCCTCCATTTTTTTTCTTTGCATAACAATTTAATGATCCCCCTGGAAAGTACTGAGGTATGCACCCATTCCTAAACCAGGAGTTAAAAAGTACAGTCAGCAAAGGAATAAAAATGGGCGACAGCCTCAAATACACCTCGTAGGGCAGACTATCAATCCCAGGGGTTCTGTCTATCCCAACCTGTTTCAAGGCCTCAATGACGACTTCCTCTTTTATACTACCTTCACACCTAGCCGCTTCGGTTGCCTCAAGGCAAGAAAAGTCGGCTAAATAGGTGTCAAACAGTTCAATAGTCAGACCGGGCTCCTTGGTAAAAAGTTCCTGAAAATAAGTTCGAAAACCCTCCAAGATTCCGTCATCCGAAGTTACAGTTCGTCCGGCCGGCAATATGACACTGGCGATGTGTCGATCAGCAGAACGTCGAAACTCCTCCGCACGCAATGACACGGCCATAGTTGCTGCCTCATTTGGCGCTCTTTTTAATCTACTCCTAACTAATAATCCCTGATCCTCCCTGTTATCCAAGGAGTTCAGTTCAGCCTTAACTATAGTATAGCTAGCACTATCCCCCTCCTCCATCGCCCTTTCTAATCTATCTTCTAGTGGCGCTTTCGCTGCTCTAGAACTACAGTTGAGCCAGCGACTAAAATCAGCAGCGAAGGACCTAATGACTTTTTTAAGGTTACTCCACCACTTATTCCCGATGATAGCCCCCGTCAATTCCCTCTGTATTGTTAGTAAAAGCTGTCCCCGGAAGTCCTTCACATCGAACAACGATATGTTGAACTTCCAGGAACTAGCCATCCTAGGTTTAACACTATCTAATTTTACTCGAACCCGGACAAGCCCATGGTTCGAATAAACTATACTATGAAAACTTGGACAGTCTAAAAGTCCTAGGTCGACTCTCCTAACTAAGAACCGATCGATGTAACTCGAAAGTTGCACCGGATCGGAGCTACGTCTACCTGTCCAAGTCCATGCTAAATCCCCGGGTTTTTTGTTTCGAAATTTATAGACAAGATCAAACTTGTCAACAAAGTCTCGAAACGTTTTAGCATCCCGGTTCTGGTTAGTACCCCTTGTGGTATTAACCCCGCGATCTAACTTGGGATCCAGGACCATGTTCCAGTCTCCTGCTAAAACTAACCGGCGAGATGAATTTACGAAGGGCTTGATTCGCCGAAAAAAGGAAACTAACTCAGTATTGTTATTGGGCGCATAAACTCCAATAAAACGAAATGCCACATCCTTTACGGTAACATCCAGAACGAGCAATCTTCCCTCCGGATCTGCATAAATAGGATCACATGACGCATCAAGAGTGCACTTAACTAGCCAGGTAACCCCCCTTGTGTGGATATCAAAATGTGCTGAGTAGAGCTGAAAGTCTCTAAGGAGCACATCCTGATAGTCACTTCGAATAAAGTGAGTTTCCTGTAAGCAACATGTATCCACACTGAGGCGTTGAAAGTTGCTGCAACTCGAAGTTTACGAGAGGCGTCCCTCAACCCTCAGACATTCAAAGTAGCTAATCTTAAAGCCATCTTGGTTTACTTAGGGTTGGGAATCCTGACCAAACATAGACGGTGTCAAGACACCGACAGCTGTCCCCATGGATCCAGTGGTCATCTCAGTAGTGATTGACCCGTCAGGGGACAGACCGCCGATGTCAAGAGGGAACGTTAGTTTAATTGCCCTATATAAAGGTGGATGCATCTTGATAGGGACCCGTCCAACACATGATTTTTTCATTTCGGTAATATCTCTATCGTTAAAAAACGCTACTGGTGGAAATAAGTTGAAGGCATTGTTTGCCTCTTCCATCATTGCCCAAACCCCATTAGCTTCCCCTCTAGGTCTAACGACTGTTAGTACTCTGTTTGCTTTGGGGAAGTTTTCGGGGTTTGAGAATTCTTTTTTTGTACAGTTTTAAATGCGAGCAGATTTTTATAGTCCTTAGACTTGTGTGTCTTCATAATGGATTCCCGTTCTGTTGAAATTTGACAAACCGCGTTGCCGGAAAAAGGGGGGGGGATTTCTTTTTGCGGGACTCAGTTTCGCATGAAGGGCTTCTCCGTCTCTTTTTTTCAGACGGGGTGGGAGGGGGCATGTCTGCTTCCATGGGAGAAGGGGGGGAGTGTTCTATGGTGTGTTGGCAGGGGTGCACAAGGGGGAAGGTCTCGGGCTTTTCTTTTTAGGGGCACCTAGAGACGTCATTTTCTTTTCCCTGTTCGGGAGTGCGGTGTTTAATGGGATTGGGGCTTTTTTTGGCGAACGTTTTTCCTTTAAGATGGGGATGGGTTTTTCCGGGAACAGGGACTCGGGGAAGGGGACGGGTTTTTGGGGACGTTTCTCATCCAAGCTGTTTTTTGGGGCACGTTAAGTGCCCGACTTCCCCGCATATCTAGCATGCTGGGCGCCTTCCTGCTACCACAATTGGTAATTTTTCTGTTTCTGTTTCCATGTAGTATTCTTCCTTATTTATTAACAGGTCAAAAGACCAAACGCCGTTATAATGGTCGACACTGACCCCGGTAATATCCCCAAATTGTAGGAGATAGGCAGCCAAGTACTCTCCTGGGACTGCACTTGGAACTTCGAAGATGGAGACGGTAGTTCTCCTTCGCCCCATATACTCCATTCTAAGAATGTAGTCATTGGTTATGATCTCATTTTGAGATAATTTCACACAATCCTCCTCCGTTTTAAAAAGAGCTGCCCAGGTGTTGTATCCACGAGCCTTTGTAATTCTTTCGGCTCTCATGCCAGTGGTAGCTATCAGTTTCGTTACTGTGTCCTTGGTCGAACGGATGAGTTTCTTGGTCTTTCGGTCTATTATTAGAAGTAGGATAGTTTTTTTCTCAAACTCTTGCAATCTCGGTTGCTCCAATGTTATGCCACTTTTGGTAACATGTTCTGTGCATTTCTTAGCATCTGTCAAGAAGGTCTCAAGGTCGATCTTAATAGCAGGGGGCTTCTTCCAGCCTTCCTTTTCGTTGTCAATCTTTCCTTTAGAAGGATCTGGCGGTGCACAGCTGGCAGATGCCATGGCCGGCGGTACTAGCAAAAAAAAAAAAAACGTTGTTACTAGTAGATAGCGACGGGAGAAAAGCAAGAAAAGAAATAACAAATTTAACAAGAGGAGATAACAATAATAATAACAAAGATAGCA
Organism: Euprymna scolopes; assembly: GCF_053919585.1. Lineage (NCBI taxonomy): Eukaryota > Metazoa > Mollusca > Cephalopoda > Sepiida > Sepiolidae > Euprymna > Euprymna scolopes. The sequence goes on along the minus strand of NC_136503.1, from coordinate 11,742,574 downwards.
AGCCCAATAAATAACGTATACGACCAAAAGACGAACTAATAGGGGTATGAGACGAATGGATTCACCAATCATTTTTATAACCAACGGCTGTGCCAAACAACAAATGAAAACGTCCCAAAATTATTATAAAAATTGTTGAATTTTGGATTCAATCAGTTCGCCGTTTACTACGTCACGGACCGCATTTAATTCTTGGCCGCCATCTTGGTTACTGATCTGAACTACGCCGCCATCTTTGTTCAACACAATGTCTCAAAACTTAACATTAGTCTCACTTAGTGCTAAAATATTCAGGGTGTTTGTTAGGAGAAATGCTTCATCATTTAAATTAGTTCTAAGCCCATGGATGTTCGTAAATGCAAGCCTCAAGGAAGAAGGCAGGTTGGTTTTGTTTGAGTTTGGGCCTGGTTTTAGCATAATTTTTGATTGTACTATCATTTTTTTTCTTTTTTAGAGTTTCAGTTTAGGTAAGGGATGCTGAACAAGTGGTTATGCAGAATACCAGACATGCAACACAAGCAGACCATCAGTTGTCCTGCCATCTACTAGGATTGTGGCCTCGGGATAGCCCACCGGGGATGAGTGCAGGGTCCCTTTCCATGCGCGACATGGCACTACAAACAACCCGATATTATACAACTGTTGATGGAGCAGCCGCTCTAAGCGCTACCAAAGAGTTAGGGAACCTGTACTACCAGTTGGGAACAGCAGCCAGGAACTGTCTATCCGGTACCCTCAACCCATCAGACGATGGTCAACCCAATCTACTTGTACTGGCATTATGGCATTCGAGCACTCCCAAGTGCCCAGTTTAGGGGATGGGATGTGTCGGGAGTGGGGAAAACGGCGTTCATTGCCCTAGTCAGGAAACAAGATCGACCACTGAAGATCTGTCAACTCCCTGTGATTCGACCTCTATGCCTAGCTAATAGGTAAAGAAGGAGTATGGAAGCTAGGCAATAGACAGTGCCTATCTACTCCTTAGGCAGTTTAGGTTTGCAGACTGGTAATTTGTTTGAGTCACCAGCTCTAGGAAGGTTGTCATCCAAGACTGGAGAGGCCTTCCTCCCCTTAGGTTTAGCTTCAGAGTTTTCCTTCTCCTAGACGGATGACCTGGGAAGATCTACAGGTCCATCAGCACCAAGAGGGTTTTCCCTGCACCTGGGTCCTAATCCAGATATTTCTGCACCCCCGCATTGGTGGTTAATGTTAACGGGTTAGTTTAAAATGGCTATATATCAACTTAAAAATTACAATTAAAGTGATTACAGGGCATTGCTATTTCATTGTTTGTTACTGGAGGGGGGGGGGGCTGAGTAAGATTTCATGCAGTGGAAGCAGCTATATTTGCAAACAGATCTGTTGGAAGGAGTTAACATGGTTTGTTTTTTCCTTTAGGTTAAAAAAAAATTCCTTTTATTTTTGTTAGCTTAGGAATAGGATAATGCGTTGCAGAATGGTATGGTATTACGAATTAACTAGAAAAAATTATATAAGCTCTGGATATTTTAAATATAAGTTGTATATTCAATGGATACAAGTAACGTCATTTTTGATATGAAGTACATTACAGTACAGGTATAATTGGGAGTAAATTATAAGCTATGTCGTATACAGTATGTATAGTACAATAGATAGATATATGGGCATATTTCCAGTAGATGTGAATACATGGAGATTGTAAGTAGGTTGCCATTTCTAATGAAGATATCTTCAGCTTTCGTTTAAAAATCAGGAAGTTGTATTTTGCATTTTAGAGTATCGGTTCAGTTTTTGTATTTAACATTGCTAAGCTAAGGAAGGGACAGCTATTGCTATGTAGTATAGATAGTTGTATATCTAAGTACAGACTGTTGTTAGTGAGTATCGACCTGGATAAGAATAAACTAATGCATGCCTGAAGGGTAGAAATGTAACAGATGTTTAGTGATCATGACTTCCAATCGGTCAGCACGCGAAGGTTAAGGGCTGAAATTTTGAAATATCGTTATGAAATGAATATCAAAATCTTAAATTTACGAAAGCCAAAATAATGTAAGCTTTTTTTTTTTTTCTTTAAAAGAAAAATTTATTTAACTTAAAATATATGATGTAAGCCTTCGCCTCAGTCAAGGCTTTTTCAAGCGATTTCTTTTTCTTGATTTTTTTTTCTTAATTTTTTTTCTCTTGGAGATATTGTTTATATTTTTATCCTCAAGAGGAAAAAATATTGGGGCTTAAATTTCAAATGTCAATATTCATATTTGTGTTTATTTAGACATTTAAACAAATTTTTTTATTCATCTAAATTTGATGTTTTTGGTTTTGAAAAATAAGGTAAATTTCTAACTTATATGAAAAAAAAAAATTTTAAATGAACAGATTCAGCAGGAATTGGAATACTTTCTACTAAAGCCTAATTGTTTCAAAAATGCAATCTGGATATGAAGACACTTTACAAGAACCATATGCAATAAAATTCTGTTTTAAACTTAGAAAAATGTCACAAAAACGTATGGAATGCTTCAGACTGCTTTTGGCCCATCTTGAATGAATCCAGCATCAGTCAGAACACCAGAGTTAATTGACCAAATAAAGGATTTCATGGATAAGGATCGTTGTATGTCTATAGAGAGAATAAGTGCATAGTTTGATGTCAGTGTGGGAACTGTATACACAATTTTTGCGCAAAGTTTGTCCCAAGGCTGCTCAGAGAAGATCAGAAAGAAACACGTCATGACCAAGATGGGCATTAAGACAGTTCCTCACCCTCCCTTTAGTCCAGACTTTGCGCCCTGTGACTTTTGATTATTTGCTAAGCTCAAGGAAAACCTTAGAAGCTGTCGAGACAATTGAAGAGATGAAAGAGGCTGTGACGAGGGTCATTGACACATTCACACAAGGACTTCCATGGGATCTTCCAAAAGTTGTTGGAACAATACAACAAGTGCATTGCAGCTGGAGGAGATTACTTTGAAGGGAGGCTAGACTTTCATGTATTTACTATCAAAAAAAGTTCCCATATGAAAAAAGTCTGGAAACATATTGAAGGCACCTCGTATCTTCACTAAGGATGGATCAAGTATTATCTATGTCTTCTCCATATTGTATGAAGTATTGTCAAAGTGATGCCATAGAAACATTTGATAATTCTAAAACTACTTTTCTCTTCTAAAATTTTGCATGGGTTTTATCAAAGATCATCAGATTAATACATCAAATTTGGAAAAAAAAAAATTGGAAGTTGATATCCATCAAAATTGAGGGTGGTGGTTAGAGTGCACCTTTGGAACAGTTTTATCAAATGTTAACTTTATATAAAAGATTAAAGATATATTTTGTTGTACAGAATTGATTTCTGGGGTAACATGATCTGAAAATACTATGCTGTTCAATCACAATGAAGATCATTCTATGAGGGTCACCAAAGTTCTAGAAGCCTCTTTAATTTTAGTTTGTTTTGTTTTTTTTTTCATTTGAAATATTGTCTGACAAAATATATATAGCCACTTTTAACAGTAATATATTAAAAAAAAAAATAAATAAATAAATGGTCTGAACTTAAACTCCATCAAACTTTCACTCTTTTCAAAATCGCTACAATGTTAAATTTAAGAACTTATATTTCTTATATCTGTAATTTCTTGCATATATGTTTGGAATAACAAAAGAAGAAATGTACAAATTGCTTGGAGATTTCTATCTGACTACAACAAATAACCAAGCAATGCGATTCTAGAATGGATACTTAACGGTTATCTCTATACACTGAATAAAGTAGGTGAAGCTAGGGTGATAGTGCTTTATATATACAAGTTTCTTGACATAATCTCAAGAAAATATACACTGATTGACTTGACTGCTGTACTCATCATGAGTTGCATTTTCCGCTTGATGTGGATTGCGAACCCACAGGACTTATTTTTCGCCATTCCTTCTGATCCAGGGTAAGTTGGTTGATGGATGCCCAACTGTTGAGAGATGTCCAATCAAAAACATTTTCTCTCCACCTTCTCCTTGGCTTTCCTCTGCCTCTTTTGTCTTCTAACATACCCTCAAAGCGTAACTTTGACAGGCCAGTGGTTGGTCGTTTGATATGACCAAAAAGTTTAAGGGTTTTACTTTTGAGTTATCAAATAGAGGGGGCAGGGAAGTGGTTTGACGGAGGTGGATATTTTCTTTTTTTTTTTTTTTCGATCAGGCGATGTCCCGTAATGAAATGCATTACGTAATTTTGAAACACCTCAGTTTGATTGGCTACTTGTTTTGTCCATGTGATACAATCAATTCCATATAAAACTACTGGGAAGACACAAATAAAATAAACTTTTTCTTTGATAATTATCAGCACCCTTTTGGATTTTAGAATGGTGCTGTATTTTTGGAAAGCTGCCCAACCCAGTCTGATTCTGTGTTTCAATGTTGTCTCCTAATCCCTGCAGAAAGTCAGTTTTATGCCCTAAATAAATGAATTGGGTGACCTGTTTGATGGACTTACTGTGAATAGTCATGTTTAGGTTAAACCGTGATTTAGCTGTAGACATACATTCTGTTTTCTTTGGGGTTTATTTCTAATCCTATCTGCTTTGCATTCTAAGCAAAAACTTCAAGTTTGTGTGCATTCATTAACAAGAGCGATATCATCAATGTAGGAGAGGTTGGGGAGGATTTATCCACCTATAGAAAAGCTGCTTTGGCAAGTCTCTTCTTGCCAACCAACAATATAGATTTAAGCAATCCCATTCTAGCACGGATACCTAACTGTCATCTCTGAACACAAACACCACACATTGAATAAGGCAGATAAAGCTAGGATCCTTTGACATGATCTCAAGAAAATTCATGTGTACAGAATTATAGGATGTAGCTGTATAAATTATAAAAGTGACCTTGTCTGTTTCAGAAACGGTTTCTACTGAACTACTCTGTCAGTCTTTTGTTGGAAAGTTGAACCTGTGGAACAAATTTGATTTGGTTTTTAACTAGAAAAAAGAGCTAATAAGCAATCCAAATTGAAATTTGGCAAGCATAAGTCGACTTAATGTGTATCTCTACACATGCACAAATATACATTTATATATTTAACTGCATTAGCTTGTCAAGTTTTGATATGCATGTGTCCTTAGTTTAGATGGTAGCGGATACCACTGAAGAGCTAAATGTTTTGCTTTCAATTCTAGTTGATTGCACTCAAGTCATTTTTTTTTTTTTTTTTCAATTTCTGAAATCACTGCTATATATTGGGTACCATATAATCAATAGAGAATTTTTTATGACTGGGCAACACTAGGAGGCCTACTAGTATTTAATATAATCGGATTCTTACCTAAAAGATCTAGGTCGTTCTCCATAGTTGTACATTCAAACATTCACTTTAATGTAATTTAGGAGTCGATATTTGGGCCTTTTATTATTCCTGCTTTTCGTAGCCAACCATCCCAACCCAATTGCTTCCAAGATGAGTGATCTATTTGCTGATGATGCCATGCTCTATTCTCAACAAATCAAGCACACGAATGTCCAAGACAATGGCTGAATCCTAAGAAAATGACTTTCAGTCTATAGTAGAATGTATCCTGTTATAGCAATAAAAAGGGAAATAACTCTAAATAAAGAGTTCCTATTTACTTTGCCTCCCCACGGGACAGTTAGACACCAGGGTAGATTTTTAATGTGAAGCATCACCTTTTATCAGCCCTATAAAGACTGGAGAGTTATAGATGAGAGATAAGCAAGATGGTGGCATCACTGGACACTCAATATCGTCTGTAAGTAATTTCATGTTTCTACCGTGAATTGGTTTAAAATAAAAACGAGCCTGTATACTTGTTATTAGAATATCCAGTTATTCTAACATCACATTTCTCCGAACACAACATATCCACAAATAGATGGTTATATTCAATGCTACTAAGAAAAAACTCCTCCCCTTTAACAATTCCAAGAAACCTTTCTTATAGCACTCTTCCTGAAAATCCAACAATCAAATTCATCGATCAAACATTCACAGACAATATGAATTGAAATAAATACATAGAAAATACTGCAAAATTTGGTCCAAAGATGGCTCTTGCTACTGGACTAGAAAAATTCTCACACTTGCCAGTATCCTATATCTCTATTAAGCTACCGTTTGCCCGTGCGTGGGGCATTATTGCAATATCTGAGCTGCCTTATCAACGCAATATTGCATCTCTTTGCTCGACGTCTATCACCAACCTGCAAAATTTCACTCCCTCACTATAGAGATGCCCAGATGTTGGAAGATTTTTTTACTCTAATAAGTTTGGGTCATAAGCTTCATTTTGGTACCTTACTTGCCTGGGTAGATTGCCTGTAGGCTTAGATAAACCGCGTCACACACACACACAGACATTAGGAAAATTTATAAGATAACTTCTTTTCTCAAAGCCTATGCAATTCTGTCCCTATTGTTTCCAGGACTGTACTAGCATGCAGAGATTTAAATGTAATGTAATGTGAATAAGCATCTTGCTGCACAACTCCCCACATGAGCCCTTACGTTGTGCAAATAGTATTCAAAATGAGAACAGTAGTCCGAAGAATCCAAATACGATGGACAAACTTTTATAGCTTAACATCTCTCAAATCTTTAGAATCTATGAATAAAATATGTGTGTTTGTACGTACACTCATAACTTTCCCGACTGAGCAGCTGCAGAGTTAAAATTTGCTTTTTTTTTTTTTTTTTTTTTTTTTTTTACATAGGCATCACCACTTATCAAGCCCAAGAGGCCACTCAAGGATAAGGGTTAAAGAGTGTACAGTAGACATTGGACAATATAGTAATCATTAGTAATGAAAATTTGGTAAATTTGATAACTTATATAGAACGGCTCATCAAGAACTTATTTACGTTAGACTTGAACACCACCATATTGTAGTCAGCTGGAAAGCAGGAAAACAGAAGACAATTCCACAGGCGTGCAGTTCTAAGAAAGAAGCTTTGTTCATGGAATCTACGTTTAGGTTTAGGCACAGATAAAGAGTGGGGGGAATTATTGATAGTGTGTATAGCTAGACGAGTGTTTCTTGTGAAAGTTTGGCGAGGGGGGACCATAGATTGAAGCTCAGTTGAACACCTTCCATGAAAATTACAGTTACACTTATCTAGCTACAATCACAGCAAAGAACTTTCCTATGTATGTGTGAGTTCACTGTACAGGCCGTGATCGTTAATTTGCTGTGTTGGTCAGTAGCACAATTGAAGAATTCTGACACCAAATAAAACCACAATTCCAGTTTAAAACAGGTTTTTTTGCTTTTGTTTTTGAGGTTACAATAATACTCAGTTTCTTAATAAGATTTCTATTTCAGTTTCTTAGCAGATTTGCAAAATGAGATTTTTACTAGTGATTTAAAAAAATTTTTTTATTACATTTTCACCCCAAACAAGGCACATTTGGTGTAGGGGGCTACTATCAGGGGCAACAGCTACTGAGGTACTATGTTGGGATTTGGGCAGCAAGATGTCGGTTCACGTTACACTTGAACTTCTGCACGTCAGTACTGTTGGGGAAGCAGGGACCTGGAATGGAATTCCAGAGTCTAGCGCGGTTCTGGGGAAGAAATTATTAGAGCAAAAAGATCTTTTACATCTAGCGATCTCTACAGTGTGGGGGTGGGATTTAGAAATAGGATGACACTATTTAAAAAAATTTCACCCCAAACAAGGCACATTGCCACTTTGGTGTAGGGGGCTACTATCTGGGGCAACAACTACTGGGGTACTATGTTGGGATTTGGGCAGCAAGATGTCGGTTCACGTTACACTTGAACTTCTGCATGTTAGTACAGTTGAGGAAGCAGTGGCCTGGAATGGAATTTCAGAGTTTAGCGGTTCTGGGGAAGAAACTACTGGAGTAGAAAGATCTTTTACATCTAGGGATCTCTACTATGTGCGGGTGGGATTTAGCTGCCTGTTGGGTTTGTCGAGGGTGTCTACGTCGTGGGGGCACAAGTGTCTGCAGTTCGTCAGAGAATTCACCATTAAAATACTTGTAGAACAGGCAGAGGGATGCAACATTACGTCGATAGGACAGAGGCTGAAGCTAAGATGCCAGTTCAGGGCCTATCAGATTTGCGACTCTCTTTTGAACCTTGTCTAGGAGCAAGAGACTAGTAGCAGATGCACCAGCCCAAATGTGACAGCAATACTCCATACATGGGCGAATGGTTGCCTTATAGAGGTACAGGATACTTTCGGGTGTTAGTAGTTTTCTAGCACGGTAGAGAGAACCTACCTCCTTTGCAGCGGCCCTGGCAACACTTTCAATGTAATTATTACAACTCATGTTTCCTGTGAACGTTAGGCCAAGCAGTTTGAAAGATGTACTCTCAGATAAAGTGTCACTGGCCATTGCTATTGGTGGCAGAGAATGTTTCTTGTAATTATTGAAGGAAACCAGTTTAGTCTTGGCAGCATTGAATGTGATCATCCATTTTTGTCTCCCCATTCAACCACAGATTGGAGGTCATCCTCTAGTGTTTTTGCCACTTCTTTAGATATATGTTCATTTGTTTTCTTGTCATGCCTGTTATAGAGTGTAGTGTCATCAGCATATATACCCATCTCAGAGGCAATTTTGTCGGGGAGGTCATTTATGAATATTAGAAATAATAGAGGTCCAAGGATAGACCCTTGGGGCAATCCCGCAATTCTATCATATTGTTTAGATGTATGACCGTCGAGGACAATCTGGATTTTTCTCTTATCTAAGAAGGATTTAATTATGTTAAGTATTCTACCATTGACACCGTATGATCTAATTTTCCTGCTATACCCTGTCAAAAGCCTTAGATATATCTAGAGCTACCGCTCTGCCCTCCCCTGCTTTGTCCAGTGAATGGTATATATGTTCAGAGATTACAGTGAGGATGTCTGCTGTCGAACGGGCTTGTCTAAATCCATAGTGATGGGGCAATTCCAATATTTTTCCCGATTCTGATACAATTACTGATTCTAATTCTTTGTAAATCTCTAAATATTTAACAATGGATTTTCTGATAGTCGTAAAAACACATGTTGAATGTGCAGATATTTTCTTAAGCACAAAAATACACTTGTGGGAAATGGTATTAGTTTTAATGGTCGTTTAAAATCGATAAATATTTATTTTTTCATTACTACCAGCAGTAGAAGATTTTGCTTTAAACAAAATCAAATAAAAAGACAAAAGAATCATTTTTGGAATCAGATAGATACGAAGATTTCTGATTCCAATACCCCTAAAAGTTCTGATTTTTCCGATTTCCAATTCTGCTTAATCATTCTAACCCTAACCCTAACCTGACCAAATCAAAACATGAGTTTAAAGCCTAAGAGTCCACTACTTTCTGAGAGACGCATAAATCCAACTTACTCTGAGATGGCTAACTCTGACTGACTGCCTTATGCCCGGAGTCTCTGATCCAACTCCTCTCCTGGAATATATACACTTTTGACCAGAAATCCCAGATATCCAGTATGGATCTGTCATCCCCCTTTGATCACCCAGAAACTGACTACTCGAATATCCACTAGAAATGATGGCTAGCCAATGCTATAAAAAAGCGTTTGACTCCCTAATGTACTTCTACTCTTAACATTAAATGTGTTGTTGTTTTTAGCACAACTTTTAGCATTTCTGTACATCGCTTGAACAATCTATACCAACCATTTATTTACTCCTAGTTTAAAAAGAAAGAAAAAAAAAAAACGCTGGACAACCTCTCTTAACAATCTATCTATTATTATTATTATTTTTTTGATCCACAAAAACAAAAAACAGGTTCTTCTTCTTAAGATACTTTTCTTGCATTTGGCTTGGTATGAATACAACACCAGTAGTCTTTTGCTCAGACATAAAACCAAACTCCATTTCATTTATTGTTATCTGACTTTTTATTTTTTGCTCAATAATTATCTTAGTTACTTTCAAGACTACCAACTTTAAACCACTGTAATTACCGCTATCAATTGTTTACCCTTTGTCTTTATGACTAGCAGGTGTGCCTGGCGTTGCTCAGGCGTTTAAGTGGTGTAGTAAGGAACCTTCCCCCGAGAGTGGGATCAAAACAACAGTAGGCAGAGGTGCTTAAAAAAAAAAAAGTGGTAGTAAGCAGGCAGGCTTGAACCCGTAATGCAAAAGAGAAAAAAATAGGTTAAAAAAACGTGATATCTTAGCCAATGTCTCTATCCCCTGACCGGAAGTTCAGAAGGTTGAAATTAAGTGTAGTCAATCCAACCAATACAATGACTTATGCAAATGGCAACACAAAAACCGACCCCCTCCTTGTAGAAAACTGCCCGATTGAGGGTAAGGAATTAATGTTTTGGGCCAGGTTTTCAATATTTGTCGCCTGAGACACCGAGCTTCAAAACGATACAGATCTCATCAGGATCTGTTGCGTCTGTCGAAAATTTTTGGCAGACATGCAAACATACATACATACATTCACACAAACTGATGATTGAGATTTATATTATAGATGTATTAAAAAATATGAATAAAAATTGGCGAGAGTAGACAAAGGTTCTCAATGTTAGAGATGCCAGCAAATCCAAGTGATAAAAGTGTAGCCCTAAAGAAAGCAACACCACAGCTTTATTTTAAAACTTTTATTGAAAAAATTAATTCAGGTAATTTGGTTATGTAGTAGAGCTGACATCTATTCAATGTAGCCACCTTCAGCCTCAATCACCACCTTGGTACGGGTCTGGAATTGGGAGTATGCCTTTTCCACAAGCATCAGCTGGAGCTTGGCAGCGATCATGTTGGCTTTGGTGTTGTAAGAGGTCATGTTGGTGATGTTCCCGATGTATGACCAAATGAAGTAGTCCAACAGATTCAGGCTGAAGGCAGAGGAGAGGCCAGTAAGAGATAGTTTACAAAGTCATAGTACTCCTTCTGAAACCAAGCCTGAGTTCTTTGGATTTGTGGGCTGGGACCGAGTCCTACTGCCACACCCAGAGTCTGCCAGTAGCCACCTAATTGCACACTCTTCAGCACAGCAGCGTACACTTTGGTGTTTACTTTCAAGCCAACTTCAAAGATGTGAGGTGGCATGATGTGGCCCTCACTTGAAACCACATTAAAGACCATAACCGTGGCCGGAAACTTTGTTTTCATCACCCTGGACATGCCCCTGTTATTCGTGGCAATCTAAAAACCATATCAACTTTGTTTCACAGGTCTAAATCCTCTATATATCAAGTTTGAAGCCAGTAGACCAAAAACTGACAGAGTAGTTTTGTAGAGACCATTCCTCATACAAAGAGACAAGATCACTTAAATGTGAAAATAAATCAAATTTGGCGCTGCCTAATGGTATATGTGTGTAATTGTGTGTTTGAGAAGGGAGTTAATCCTACAGGTTCCATTATAAAACGACAAACATAATTTCTACAATTAAATCGACTTTATTTAGCAGTTTTGCCAAACAGAATAGGAACCAGAAAGATGTAGGAAGACAAGAATATAAGATAGGTTAATTCAGCTGGCAAGCATTGACTATAGGAAATACTAAGTTCTGGAATTCAATCTCATCCTGTAACGTTAATGCAAGGGACGAGAAGAAATTTATAGCATCTTCAGATGCCTCTCTCTAGGAACTGTTCATAAAATGCATCAAATAAGTCTGTGCAGAAATACACACATATGCAATGCCTTCTAAACACCCACATTGTACCTACACAACTCTGGGCATGCAGAATGCTGCATGAGAGATTATATGTCAGTAAAAAGCAGTATTTACCAGAGTTAGATTAATTCGAGTTCCTCCAAGGGAGAAAGTGTCAAGGGTATATCAAATTCTCTAGCATTCCACAGACGTATGTATATCCTGGTCAGATGAGATATAAGGTTTTTGCACTTTTTGCATGGAGGTGTCTATGTTATCCTACATACAGTGTCTGGTATTCCTTAAAAAGGTCACTCATCTGATACTGACTAAGCTCAACATTGCTTAACGAGAATCAATATGTCAACGTGATTATGCTATATCACACATGTTAGTACAACAGAAGATCTCAATCATTTTAATCTTTTTTTTTTTTTACATGGAGGTCACCACTTATCAAGGCCCAGAAGCCACTCGGGGATAAAGGTTATTGTGTGTACAGTAGTCAATGGGATAGTGTTGTAGTATTTGTTAGTATTGGAGATTTGATAAAGTGTTTACTTAAGGGGGCGGTTCATCAGGAATTTGTTTATGTTGGACTTGAAGACATCCAAATTGAAGTCAGGAGGGAAACAGGCAAGCGGTAGAGAGTTCCACAGGCGTGCACTTCTAAGAAAGAAGCTTTGTTCATGGAATCTACGTTTTGATTTAGGCACAGATAAAGAGTGGGGAAAATTATTGACAGTGGCTTCAGCTAGACAGGTGTTTATCGTGAAAGATTGGTGAGGGGGTCGAGAGATTGGAGATTAGACGAGCATCTGCCATGGAAGTAACGAGAAAACAAAGATATGCTTGCAACGTCTCTTCTGTGGGAGAGAGGTTGCAGGGAAAAGAAAAGGGCATCCCCTACTAAACTACGAAGTCTATTTTGTACTCTGTCAAGGCAGGAGAGGCTGGTTTTAGCAGCTCCTGCCCAGATGTGGCAGCAGTATTCCATCCTTGGACGTACTTGGCTTTTATATAGATAGATAATTGCATCAGCAGTGAGATATATTCTGGAGCGGTAGAAGGATCCCACCATTTTCCCAGCGACCTTGGCAACAGACTTGATGTACGTGTTCCATTTCAGATCAGGAGTAAAGGTCAAAGCCAGAAGCTTATCAAAAAATGTGGCCTCTAGACGAGAGCCATCCATCACAATTGATACCAGATGGGGAGCAGAGCGTTGATGATGTAAAGCTAGGAGATGCATTAAAGGTAACCAGCCACTTCTTCCCCCATTGTACCACGTGCTCAAGGTCAGAGGAGAGAGAATTAGAGAGAACTTTGTCATTTACGGCCTTTGATGTGTTGCTATAGATGGTCGTGTCATCAGCATAAATGTCAACGAACGATTTAAGTATGTGTTTTGGGAGATCATTGAAGAAGAGAGTTAGACCCAGGATGAACCCCTGAGGGACTCCAGCATTAGTACTGCGGGCCTCTGATTTCTGCCCATCAACCACTACTCTTATGAGCCTATCAGAGAGAAATGATTTAATGATTGAGAAAACATTTCCAGTTATATCATAGCTGGAAATCTTGTGAAGTAGCCTTTATGCCATACCTTATCGAAGGCCTTTGATATGTAAAGAGCTATTGCCCTAGAAAGGAAGCCTTTGTCAAGAGATTCACTAATCCTATGAGATATAACCGTTAGCACATCTGCTGTAGATCTTGCAGAACGGAAACCATATTGCGTGTCACTAAGAAGGTTATTTCTGCTGAGGTGGTTGACTACTTCTCTATTTAATATGGATTCCAGCAGCTTACTCATGACACACAGGAGACTTATTGGTCTGTACTGAGAGGGAGATGACATATCACCTGAATTCTTAAATGTAGAGCATATTGATGAGGTTTTCCAAGGTGTTGGAAAACACTTCTCCTTAAGGCAACGCTTAAACAGTTTTGTAAGGCAAGTTCTAGTTGAAGCTTTTTTCACACTATAATTGGAATGCTGTCAGGGCCAGTTGCTTTACTGGAATCAGCTTGGTGATCTCACGCACAGATATTTGTATGTTGCATAATATGTTGTCTGTTATAGGAAGAAATATGGGGAGTTGATGGCCTTCGTCGCATAGGGTAGAATTAGCTGCAAAGTTCTTAGCAAATAGTTTGGCCTTGTCTGATGCTGACGAGATGACCTCTGGTCTATTGATAATGGTTGGGATAGAACACATGCTTCTGTTCAGGGTCCTATTTGTTATTTGCCAAAATTAGTGGGAACCAAGCCGCTGCTCAGCTATTTTTGATTTAACGGACTGAGCATATAGCTCTCTTGCATTTTTTATTACTCTTTTACAGTGGTTGCTGGCGGTCCTGAAAGCAGCTTTAGTTTCAGTGCATCTATTACGTTGGTAGCTATGGAAAAAGTGATTTCTGTGCGTGATGGCAGCAGCACATTCTGGGGAGAACCATGGCTGGCTGTTAGGTTTTTGTTGGAATTTTTTGGATGGTATGAATCGGTCTATGCCTACAATTAGCCATTCAGTTAGGTCTGATACTATGGAGGACACATCCTTTTTAAACATGGAATGCAGAGGTAGATTAGATATGAATATACGAAGCTATCCCAGTCAGCCATAGAGTATCGGTATACAATATGGTGGAGAAGTACATCTGAAGACTTATTACATTTCATTTTTACCTTAACTGATACAACATAGCTCAGGGGAAGTTGTGAGAAAAGGGCTTGCATATTGACCGGTAGTATCGGGCACACGGTTGAGCTCGCAAACAATCTGAGTGAGGTCATAGGTAATGGCAAAATCATGACAGAACCTCCCCTCATTATCTGTCTTATTTGAGTGGGTCAGCCATTCCACATTATGGACATTGAAGTCACCGCAAATGTGAATGTTAACCGAGGGATGAGCAGACAGGATGTGGTCAATTTTCTCTGATATACTCTTAAAGACAGTAACTCCGCTGTTGTGGGGTCGATAGAGGGCAAATATAAATGCGGTGGTGTAAGCAAATGCAACCCGGAAGCACATATAAGGTAAATTAGGGTCTTCTCTGGAGATATCCCTGCCACATGGGAAGCCATCTTTAATGTAGGCGCATATTCAATGCCCATGGCGATGTTGGGGTCAGATTTAGATGTTGAGTTAGAGTATCCTTTAATTTTGAACTCATCTAGGGAAGTGGTTGGCCCTATTCCAGTTTTGCTTAGAAAGAATATGTCCGGTTTTGTCTCCTGTAATTGGGTTTCAACCTCTGGAAGGTTGGAATGTAGACCCCTGATGTTGGAGAAGGAGACATGGTAGTAGGGATCTACATTGGAGGATGAGGTTCTTGGTTTATTCGTGTTTTATTTCTGGAGATATTTCATGTTGAGGATTTGGGATTTGTGGAACAGGTCGGCATACTTGGTTAGAGCAGGACAGAGAGGGAACGTAAGATAGAAAAAGACAGCAAATCTTTTTTTTTTGTAGCACATGATAAGGTAAGCCCCAGTACTTTGCACCTGCTGATAGGACAGTCTCCTTAGTGGTCAATCCAAGGTTCGGGTTCCTTACTATCAGGCGGATAACGTCAGCCCAGATGAAACATTTACTTCCAGCACCCTTACTAGTGACATGGCCACAAGGATAGACATAGAAACAGAAAAATTTCCAACATCACAGACTACTGTTCACGAAGTCCTACTGACCTGGAAAGCAACTTTTTCTTCACCCTTTGTCAGAGAAATCACATTGGAAATGAGGACTGAGGGACAAAAAAAGAGAAGCAAGAGTTACTGGAGCTGCTGATAACACATCCATGGTGCATTATCTACTCTCCATTTGAAAAAAAAGAAAAAGAAAAAAATAGGTATGAGGGACTTATTAATATCTACTTAATATAAGTCCGTTGCTCCAGTACCAATTTAGGACGATGTTTGAAGATAGTCTCCCCTCCCATATTAATGCGTGAATGTTTTTGGCTTTATCTACCTCGAGTAAGAATGTTCGAGATCCATCTTATAATTAAAATCCAATAATAAATATTTTATGAATTTGTGAAGTTGGGTTATTTTGTATTAATTTAGATTTGAAGAACTCATTTAAAAACTGGTTTAGAATAATACCGTTTGGGTTATGTATTAAGTTTACACTAGTTAAAAATAATGCATACTGCAGAGAACAAACTGCGTTTGTGAGTTTAGATAATACTCAAAAAAATGTTACCCAGAACAGATGTGTAATAGAGTTCATGTGAGTGTGTATGAAAGTATCAGCAGCAGCCAAAAACGTTCGAATACGTATGCGAATTGGCAAGTGTGCTCGGGCTTGCATCTGAATAAATAAAGGACATCACATGGTCAAGGAGAAACAAAGTTGGCGCCGAAGGAGATGGACGTGGAAAAATTTTAGCCAGAACAGATATATCGTGCATGCTCTCATCCTAACTCCGAATGCGATGAAACATTTTTCTTAACCTTCAATTTCAAACCTATTCATTGTGGTAGTGGTAATAGTGATGGTGGTGGCGATGGTGGTGGTGTTGTTGTTGTTGGTAGTGGTGGTGGTGGTGGCCAAATGAAGACAAATAAAACTGATGTTAAAAAATGTTAAAGAATTTAGTCTTGTAATCACAAGTTAATGAAAATGATAAAAACCCCTGATTATTTTCATGCCAAATTGTCATTGGTGATTGCTGCTATTATTATTTTCTATCTTTTCAACTTTTTTTAAAAGTTTTCTTTACCACAAGAACCACATCATTTCACTAACACCTAAACGTTGTAAACTTATAGCTCATATTTTTCTTTTTCAAAAGCAGGATCCATTTAAACCTTCACTTGTTAAATAATGAATCCTTATCAGCATACTAGACTTTTTAGTCAGTTAAAACCGTGAAAAGATTATAGCCCGTTGACTTAGAATGAGTGCTTTATGCCAAATTGAAGGTTAAATTTGTGCTCATTTTTTCATTAAATACTAATCCCTATTCATCCCTAATAATGCATTAAACAGATACCTTAATACTTAATTCGCTGCATTTTATCATAACCAAAGTCTATAAAAAATTTCAGCCAGATCATACTAGTAGTTTCTGAGAAAACTTCTAGAGTAAATGTGATGTTGTGCTGACTAACATCTATCAATCCCTAACTGTGCATTGAACAGATACCATAGTACTTAGTTGGCTGCACCTTATAATAAAAGTTCATAGAAAATTTCAGCCAATTTCCAAAAAAAGATGGAACAGACAAACTAAGAGCTCTACAATTGTATAAATGCAACTTTGTCTGTGTCTGCGTGTGTGTGAGTTTGTTCTTTATAGACTCCGAAATGGCTGAACAGATTTTCTTTAAAATTTACAGAACTTTAGTGTATAAGTCTGGGAATGATCTTAGTTAAGTTTTGTCTCAGAATACCCCTGATAATTGCCGATAATTACAGATGATTGATAATCGAAACCGTTGCATTAATTTATCTATCATTGGTAAAGCCATTTTTTCCATGTTGGCACTTAGCAACATTGATAGAACAACGGGCCATGAAAATTCTACTGTGGGTAAGTTGATATCATGTTTTTTTTTTGTTTTTTTTTGCATGACGTGTTTTGTAGGTTCAAACTCTGCACGTAAATTTCTTAATGTTTTTTTTTTTTCGTTAATCGGAAAAAAGTTTATATAAAATAATTTTATATGAAAGAAGCAATAAGTTCTCTAGAATGCAATGTAGAATAACATTTATTTTGGGCTAAGTTACTGCATGGAGGCATATGAGGCTTCCTCTCGGGCGATTTCATGGGTTTCTATGACATTAAAAATATAGGAGTGTGAAATATTCGTTGATCATCATTCAATCCCCAGCAACGTCGGGTCTTCCTGCTAATATATAATATATATATATATTTTCAATTTGTCTTTACATAAGCAGTAATTTGTTGCTACACAGTCATGAGCATGTTTCGGTCTTCTAGTGTTTAGCAACTAGAGAACTCTTCAGGAAACAATGCTTATTTACGAAAGCGGAATTCTCAATGAAAACCGAAAATCAACTTTCAGCAGAAGAAGGCTTCTTTTTTTTTTTTTAAAACAGGTCATGGGGGTGACTGTTCGGCTGTGCGGAGAACAGGGTTGATTGGGTGCGAATTTGTTAGTTTATTTATTTTCCTATTATTCACTTATTTACCGTTTCTTTATTCATAAAGCCATCGTAAATAAGTGAATAAACAAATAAGAAAATAAATAAACTAACAAATTCGCACCCAATCAACCCTGTTCTCCGCACAGCTGAACAGTCACCCCATGACCCGTTTAAAAAATAAAAAATAAAAAAATAAGCCTTCTTTTGCTGAAAGTTGACTTTTGGTTTTAATCGAGAATTCCGCTTTCGTAAATAAGCATTGTTTCCTTAAGAGGTCTCTAGTTACTAAATACTAGAAGACCGAAACATGCTCATGACTGTGTAGCAACAAATTACTGCTTATGTAAAGACAAATTGAAAATGTAACTTGCTCTACTTCCGTATGAGTACTCTCGTATTAACCTCGTTATATTTTATAGGTTACCCTACTTTTCAAAAACAGCAACCTCAAATCATATATATATATCTATAATATAAAGCTGAATGTCTGTGTGTGTGTGTGTGTGGTTACGAATAGGCTCCTATATGGTTGACTATTTTAAAAAACTGATTACATATAATGATAGAAGATGTATCGAGATACAGGAATGGGTATGTTTGATCTGGCAGAACGGTGGTTCATTAAAATTGTGGGGTCTGCGTTCGCACCTGGTCCACAAAGTATGGAAATAAAAAATTAAAAAAAAAACGTTTATGTGTTTTTGATATAGATGTACATAAGAATACTTTGATAAGTATGTTTTAACTTAAATAGGGATGGTATAATAAAATTGTGGGGTCTGCGTTCGCGCCTGGCCTCTATAGATTGGAAATAGGCACAAACTTTAATAAAGACTTTTCATATCTATCTGTGTAAGTATATTTTGATAATTATGCTTCAGTTTGAAGAAATATGGTATAATAAAATTATGGGGTGTTCGTTCGCACCTGACTTCCATAGAATGGAAATATGTCACAAAGTTTAACAAGTTTTTTTTAATATAGATCCATTCTGTGGAAGTTAGGCGCGAACGAACACCCCATAATTTTATTATACCATATTTCTTCAAACTGAAACATAATTATTAAAATATACTTACGCAGATAGATATGAAAAGTCTTTATTTAAGTTTGTGCCTATTTCCATTCTATAGAGGCCAGGCGCGAACGCAGACCCCACAATTTTATTATACCATCCCTATTTAAGTTAAAACATACTTATCAAAGTATTCTTATGTACATCCATATCAAAAACACTTGTAAACGTTTTTTTTTTTTTTTTTTTAATTGATTTCCATACTTTGTGGACCAGGCGCAAACGCAGACCCCACAATTTTAATGAACAACCACCGTTCTGCCAGATCAAACATACCCATTCCTGATCCTCGATACATTTTCTATCATTATATGTAATCAGTTTTTTAAAATAGTCAACCATATAGGAGCCTATTCATGACCACACACACATACACACACACACACGCGCGCGTGCACACACACAGACATTCAGCTTTATATTATAGATATATAAAATAAAAATTACAATTAAATTTACCAAAATGATCCAAGATGGTAAAACTAAAGTATATTATAAATATTAAAGAATTAATATTTATAAAGTTATCTCAGCCAGATGTAAAAGCTCGATAAAACTAAATAGGAGATAGAGCTAGAGCTTATAATAAGAGCAAATAGTTAATAAAACATGTTAAAAAACACTGAAAAAGAGTTAAAAATATATTTAATCTGAAAAGGAAACACTTAATAAGTGGATAGTCCTTAATCCGCGGAGTTTCGAAGAAATACTTTCCTTTCTCATCGTCATTTTTTTTAAGTGTATTTAATTATTATTTAAAAAATGCAACCGTTTTAAAATAATCCTCGTCATAGTCAGTCTATCGCCTAGCCTTTATTCTGTGATATTAATAGGTTACGTGACTTTACTGGAACGGCCTTCTATTTATGTAGTCCACGCTCGAATAGGTAAATATGTGTGTTTACCAACCAACTCCTTCCCAAAGCGAGAAGGTAAGGCCAGGGAAGATGAATTTCTAAAGAGAACAATCTTTTAGATTGAGATCTCTGCCAATGTGTCAGTCTGGATAGGAAAATGACGTGAGGAAATTATCTCCCTTGCACGATTTTGTATTGCACGAATGAAAATCTCCCGACACGCACACACCCACCAGAGTTCGCTTTTATTTTCTCTTTTTAAAAAGAAAGAAACTTCTATCAGGAAGTTTAGCATAATAACAAGTCTTTAAGAGCGAGTCCGTGCGTATATGAGAGAGTGAGTGAAGAAATATACAGAAAGTAAGAAACCCCGATTGTTTCTTAAAAAAAAAAAAAAAAAAAAACAACCAAAGAAGGAAAGAAATATTAATCCGTCCCTAAAAAATACGATCATTCTTTTTAAAAACATTTTTTAAGAAAGATTTTCCTTGTCCAAGATTTCTTTTCCGCACGATGGAGTCTCCCCTCCGAAAGAGTTTTTTCCCCCAACAACTAACTCCTGCTTTGCCACCCGTGTTGCTCTATGCCCACCCGTCCATGGAAAGCCTGGCCGAGGAGATTGCCGAACGATGTGCGAGTCTCTCCGAGAACATATCGACCCCATCACGAGCCCCGTGGGCCGAGGCCGAACCCGCAATGACACATCCCTTAAGTCCTTCTTCGCCACCTGCGCAAGTATGTTTTCCTTCTTTTCCCTATTAACTCCGTCCTTCAACACGTTTTTATTTCGTTTCTACCCTCAAAATATTATTACCCTTTCAAGTTCAAACATATATATATATATATATATATATATATATATATATATATATATATATATATATATATATATATAATGTGTGTGTGTGTGCGTGCACGCACTTTACTATTACTACTACTATTACAAAGAGTAAAATTTAGTAAAAACGTACATTTAAATGCTTTATTTTAATAATACAACTTACAAAAAAAAAAAAAATTATTATTTTCGAAGAAAATTTCTACTTTCGCTTTTTCTTTGAGTTCGTTCTAATTGTTAAAATTAAAGTAAAGGAAAGGCAAATCTGTATTTTTTAATAAGTTAATTAATTAATTAACAGCAGGAATACCAGGTGGTACCTAGGAGCCATTTTACTTTTATTTTTGTTTCTTCTTTCTTTCTTTTTTTTTTAAATAGTGTTTTGAAAGTTAAATGACAAATATTATTAATAAAACCAAATTATGAAACAATAAGTAAAAA
Organism: Euprymna scolopes; assembly: GCF_053919585.1. Taxonomy (NCBI): domain Eukaryota; kingdom Metazoa; phylum Mollusca; class Cephalopoda; order Sepiida; family Sepiolidae; genus Euprymna; species Euprymna scolopes. Next base: position 11,721,637 of record NC_136503.1, on the reverse strand, counting down.
ACTTTCAATATTCCAATGCATGAGTATTTGCTAAGAATTTTAACGCCAGTTTAAATGACTTTCTATTCGACAGTTTAAATGCTTCTAAATTCCTTTTAAATTACAAATGGCCACGAAGTAATGCATTTTTTTTTTTTTTTTTTTTACTATTAACAAAATATTAAAATGAATTCAGTTTCCTAGTATTCACTTTTTTGTTGTTTCATTTTACTTCAACCGAAGTTCTTAGAAATCAAAGGTTCGCTCCCTTCCTGGGACTAACATTTTTCTTTTTCTCTCTTTTTTTTTTTTTACATGGAGACCACACTTATCAAGGCCCGGAAGCCACTCCGGGATAAGGGTTATTGCGTGTCATTGGGATAGTATCGCAGTAATCGTTAGTATTGAAGATTTGATAAAGTGTCTTACTTAAGGGGGCGGTTCATCAGGAATTTGTTTATGTTGGACTTGGAGACATCCAAGTTGTAGTCAGGTGGGAAACAGGTAAACGGAAGAGAGTTTCACAGGCGTGCAGTGCACGTCTGCACGTGCACTTCTAAGAAAGAAGCTTTGTTCATGGAATCTACGTTTTGGTTTAGGCACAGTTAAAGAGTGGAAGAAAATTATTGACAGTGGTTTGATCTTTATATGAGATACATAAATATTCGAAGGTTCCGTTAATTTTTTTTTTTTTTAACCTCTCTAACAATGAGTTAGTAAAGAAGTTGAAAACACCTTTCCCCTCCCTAATTCATCATTTAAATATGTAATATCTTTCTTTTCGTCTCTTGGTCTTACTGAATTTCAGGACCAGAATCCATCGAGTCTAGTGGAATATCCAGCTTCGTGCTGTTACTTGAGGCGATATCACTTCAAGAAGGTGCACACTGCACCATTCCTCATAAAAGCCAGTGTGGTTAGCTTTGTCGAGGTCTTATTTGGGCCGCGAATACTATGTTATTTTGAATATTTAGTTAGAATGTACTTGTAAACAAAAGTATCCTCATGCCAGTTTCTCCTGATAAACACCTTTACAAAGAGGCCTTAGACACTCGAGGATAGTGTCAAGTAGGCATTTAAGTTCTCTCGAGATATTAGCCCGGCTATGACTTCTAAAAACTTCTTGTTCGACAAGCTTGAAAAAGAAAAAATTATCACTCTTAACACTTAGATGCTAATATTGGGAATGTGATAGCAACTGTTTGGGGAAGGGGAGGGTTGTACATTTCTTTTTACTTTTATTCACTACTAGCGGAGGGTACCTGGCGTTGCCCGGGTGTTTAGAGGTGTGTGTGTGCTCGGGCGGGGGGGGGGGTTAATCAAAACATAAAAATAAGCGAAGTAAATATTTTTAAATATTTTATATAAAAAAAATGTTAAAACTTAAAAAATCGAAAACAAAACAAAACAAAAAAAAACTAACGTAAGGCAAATGAACGATGTTAAATGTAAAAATCGGAAAAAGAAAACGCGAATGTGATGGAAAAAGAAAACAAAAAAAAACAAACGTTAAAACTTCTTTAAAAAATCTGAAAAATAAAAACAAAAAAAAAACACGTAAAAATGGCTGTTTCAATATTAAAATTTAAAAAATCCTGTTTCAATATTAAAATTTAAAAAATCGAAAAAAAAAAGAAAAAAAAAGGACACCTCACACCACGATTCGAACTTACAACCTTTAGATAATGACGCCGCCCTCTAAGCAACTGAGCTTAGACGACGTTGATGAAATTGGAACAGTTTTTTTAATATTTAAACTAAATCATGTTCCGATGTCATTTGCGCATGCGTAGAAGCGAACTTGTCATGAGAGGATGGTTTTTGCTACACCCTCCCTGTAGAAAACTGATGATTTTAGGGTGAAAGAATTAATGTTTTTGACTAATTTTTCGATATTTGTTGGGCGATGATTGGAACTTTAAAATGATACCTATCTGGCGAAAATCTGTGACCCGTGTAGAAAGTTTTTGCGAGACATACAAACACACACACATACATAGAAACATACACACATTTTCGCTTTTATATATATAGAAGATAGATACGCTAGGCATATTGCCACTGAGACATAAGTGGCTACTGTGATAGGGGCCAGATTTATAGATGAGCAACCTAAGTGGGAAGTTGAGCAGCAAGAACTTTGTACACCTTGAAATAAAATCTCTGCATGGTGGTACGATCGATGAAATTAGAGTTTTCAACAATGAAGGGGGGGGGGATTTTGCTGTTAGATGAGTTGGAACTATTTTCGTTGAAGGGGAATATTTTCGTTAAATGTACAGTAAGTTTAGCAGAGCAGATTTTGTGAAAGTATTTGAAAAACAAGCACGGAGATGTAACACTTTTTAAATTAGAAATACTTTTTTGCACTCTGTCCAAGGGGGAGAGGCTGGTGCACTAGCCAAGATGTTGCAACATTTCTCCATACATGAATGAATGGTGGCTTTATAAAGATATAGGATGCTAGAATGACGTGATAAGTTTTCTAATCTGGCAGAAAAAGGTTATCTTATTTGCAGCAGATTTGGAAGTGTGATACTATAGGTGTGTCAGAAATTTCGTGAAAAATAGTGAATAATTCCACCCCGACTTTCCAAGCTTATAACTCCTCGAAAAATGTAATTCAAGCCTTAATTTTTTTTTCAATTAAAAGAGCAAGGACCAAGGTTTCGTTTAAAAAAAAAAACAACAAAAAAAACAACGTGTTTTTTTTTTAAAAAAGGTTTTAAACTTCGGACTTTACAGGTAAATTTCTAAAAAACACTACTTTTTTGTTTTAAATTTGAATATATTATTTATTGACCTTTTCCCTTCAATTTGTGATATATAACACTTTGGTGAGTAAATTAATTATTTACTTTTTAATAGACATTTCAAAATGGGAGGCGTGAATTATTTGACCCCCTGTCTTTCCAAGCTTATAACTACTCGAAAAATGTAATTCAAGCCCTAATTTTTTTTTCAATTAAAGGAGTAAGGATCAAGGTTTCATTAAAGAAAACAAAAGAAAAAACAAACAACGTGGTTAAAAATAAAAGGTTTTAAACTTCGAACTTTACAGGTAAATTTCTAAAAAACACTACTTTTTTTGTTTTAAATTTGAATATATTATTTATTGACCTTTTCTCTTCAATTTGTGATATATAAAACTTTGGTGAGTAAATTAATTATTTACTTTTTAATAGACGCTTGAAAATGGGGGGGGGTCAATTAAAAAAAACAACGTTTATCTAAAATATTATATTCGGTTTATTGGAAAGAACATAAAATTTCACAATGACCCTGAAAATATCGTAAAAATAGAATCAATAGAAAATTTTTGATAGATTTCTAAAGTTTAAAAATTGAAAAATATTGAGTTCGTAAAATTCATTACTGTTTTTTAAAAAATAAAATTTCTATTACTTTTAAAACAACTTTAATAGTTTATTTTGGAAGTATAATCCATAAAGAAAATAAACAACCCACTATTAAAAGAGAAATTACGAGTTTTTTTACATTTTATTCGCAGTTTCGTGTTAGGGGTGTCAAAAATTCCTACAAAAATTCTGATACACCTAGTGATACTATAGATGTCTCCCAGAGTGTTAGGAAGTGATTCGTAAAAAAAGAAGAAAAACATGTCGGAAGTAAAAAAAATAAAAACAAGAAAAGCCATAACAATAGGAGGAAATAGTTCATAAGCAGAACAGAATTATAGGGAATGAGGTTAGTAAAAAGACGTTAGGGAGCCGCTGAGGTTTTTTAATTATTGAGGTAGAAGATGCCTTATGATCGACTAGCGGGGGGGGGGGGGCCCGGCCGTTGGAATCATGGTTTTATTCGATTTTAATTTTTTTTTTTTTTTGTAATTTTCTGGGAAATTTTTCCTGTAAAGTGCTTTTCTTTTTTTTTTTTCTACTTGAATTTATTTTTTCTAACTTACCGTAAATTAAAATTATTTTAAGAATTATAAAAATTAACGCATGCATAACAATTTTTTCCATATTTAAAGAATATAGATTGAAGAAATAATTTTCTATTTTAATTTTTATCATACACTCTCTGAATTTTTTGTAAAGGGTGGGGGAGTTTGTTATTATTTTTCTTAGAAATCGTAAATTAGCTGTAAGGAATTAAATAATCCATTTCACTTTGAATCCTTTTTCTTCTGCGTGCATGTGTGCCCATAGATTTAATTGAGGTTGTGACTTTGGAAAATATCTATTAAAAAATGATGTCATATCTCTCAGTGTTTTTTTATTAAATAGAATTTTATATTTGGACTTGCGGGGATACCCGGCGTTGCCCGGGTGTGTGGAGGAATAGTAAGGAACCGGGGGGGGGGATAAAAAAAGTGATAGTAGCAGGGTAGGGGAGACCAAAACAACAGTAGGCAATTTGGGTCAAGAGAGGTATTTAAAAAAAAGTGGTAGTAGGCAGGCAATCAAACCTATAATGCGAAGGAGGGGGGAAAAAAGTAACAATATCTCCATTGAGCAACAAGAAGTCGGGAGCATTGAAATTAAGCGTAATCAATTCAATGGTGCAATGACTTGCTAAAATGTCGGCGAAAAAAGTGACCTCTCCTTGTACAAAACTGCCAAGTTAAGGGTGAAGGAATGAATGGTTTGGGCCAGTTTTTCGATATTTGTCGTCCGAAGGATCGAGCTTGAAAACAATACTAATCTCATGAGGATCTGTCGCATGTGTCGGAAGTTTTCATGAGACATACAAACACACACAAACACATTTTGCCCTTAATATAGATAGACTAGCCTGGGTGCCGGGCGTTTCCTGGGTGTTTGGAGGTGTGTGTTGAGCAAAAAAAAAAAAAAGTGGTAGTAGGCAGTCAGGCTCGAACCTGCACCACAAAGGAGGAAAAGAATGTGAAAAAAAATGTGCCGTATTTGCTGTTGCGGCCATCGCCAAACCAGAAGTGATGAATGTTTAAATAAAGGTTAGTCAATCAAAAAGAGCGATGACTTTCGATAATATCTGCGGAAAAAGCGACCCCCCCCCTCCTGTAGAAAAATGCCCAGTCGAGGGTAAAAGAATTAATGTTTTTAGCCAATTTTTCAATATTTTTTGTCCAAAGGGTCGAGTTTCAAAACGATATTGATCTCGTGAAAACGATTTACGTGTAAAATGCCTTTCAGGATACGAAAATGTCAAGATACGAAAACCAAGCCAGACCCAATTAATTTTGTATCTAGAGGTTCCACTATATTTTAATAATGAACTCCTAGCACTTGTGCCCTCTCAACATACATACTCCCAACTAACCTGACAAGTAGCAAAATCCCACCCCTTCCCTGTTGAGGTCCGGAAAGCTTTCTACTCTAATAGTTTCCTCCCCCTGACTGCTAGACTTTGGAATTCCCTGTTTCCTGCTTCCATGACTGTACTAAACTGCAGAAGTTTAAATTTAATATTAACAGACATCTTGCTGCACAACTCCCTACAATCCCCTGTAAGATATGATTCAAAATAGTAGCCTCTTACGTTTCAAGTGGCTATATGCCTTGTTTTGTTCAAAGTTAAGCCAAAGGCCAAAATAAATGTTTATGAAAGACTTGGTAAACTGTCCGTGATAGTTATTCATCAAGTTCTTTGAGTTTATCTGAATTATTAGTGGACAGTAATATTTGCATGCTGATGTGCTTGCTTGTGGCACAATGAACGATCTACTTGTTAAATTGAATGTAACGTGGCCGTTATGCTTGAACCATGTTCATTACAGTTCAAACCTCTCTCAGACCCCCACGCCGTCCAGGAACAAATAAATAAAAATAAATCCAACTCGGCTTTTTTATTTCCTGTCTATTACTGTCACTTTCCAAACAATGCCTGTTGCTTCTTGTTTTTTTTTCTTTTTACTGTTCATTTCATCTGCCAATAAGATTAACAAAACCCTGCCGTCTCTACACCAGCTTAAAAGTCTCTCATCACCACCATGGGGCCATATGTCCATCTTACCCGGCACACACTTTTCTTTGCCTCGACCTGATGCAGAATATTTATTCACTTGGTTGTTTTTAGTTATGGGACGATTCTAATATTTTCCCCGATTCTGATACAATTACTGATTCCATACTAAATTCCTGATTCTGATACAATTACCAATTCTGATTCCGATTCTTCATAAATCTCTTACTATTTAACTATAGAGTTGTTATTTTTCACAGTTACTGTAAAAACACACATTAAATGTGCATATAATTTCTAAAACGTAAAAATATATTTGTGGAGGATGGTCTATCGATTTTAGTTTTATTAATAGTTTAAAATCATTAATTATTTTATTATTACTATCGATCAGCGGTAAAAAATTTTTCTTTAAACAAAATCAAATGAAAAAGCAAATTAAAAGAATCGTTTTTGGCATTGAAAAATAGGTACAAAATTTTCCGATACCGATTCCAATAACCCCCCAAAGTTCCGATATTTCTGATTTCCAATTCTGATTACTTGTCCCAACACTATTTGTTTCATTTTATGGCTTATCAAACCGAGTTCAGTCAATTTGGTAAAAGTTTTTAAGCTTCAAGTTCTTTATATCTTCAAATATTTGTTTGTGACTAATGGAAATTCCACAGCGGCATTTTTCATATGTGATATATTGCTGCTGGTTATTCTGTGGACGCTCAGCGTGAATGGAGACCCCGTGATATTATTGTAATCCCTTTGGTAAAACTGTAAAAGTATTTATCTGATTAATCTGGTTAATGCAGTGTCGGAATATATCTGGTTATTATGGTTTATCTCCAGTATTCTCTATCTATATAAAAGCCAAGTACATCCACATCTGGGCAGGAGCTGCTAAAAGCAGCTTATCCTGCCTTGACAGAGTACAAAATAGACTTCGTAGCTTAGTGGGGGATGCCCTTTTCTCTTCCCTGCAACCTCTCTTCCACAGAAGAGGCAAGTCTCTACTTCATCATTATTTCCATGGCAAGTGCTAGTCTGAGCTCCAATCTCTGGCCCCCACCCACCAATCTTTCACAAAAACACTCGTCAACTGAAACCACTGTCAATAATTTTCCCCACTCTTTATCTGTGCCTAGGTCAAAACGTAGATTCCATGAACAAACCTTCTTTCTTAGAAGTGCACACCTGTGGAACTCTCTTCCATTTGCCTGTTTCCCACCTGACTACAACTTGGATGTCTTCAAGTCCAACATAAACAAATTCCTGATAAACCGCCCCCTTAAGTAATCCAATTTATAAAATCTCCATTACTAACGATTACTATGATATTATCCCACTGATTGCTGTACACGCAATAACCCTTATCCCTGAGTTGCCTCCGGGCCTTGATAAGTGGTGAATACCATGTAAAAAAAAAAAAATATCCTTATAGGAGTCTCTGATATATTTCCATTGTATGGACACTCGGCACGAACATAAACCCCATGATATCATTATATCATATTTAAACAAAACAGATACTTCTCTTCGATCCTAGTCAGAAGACCAAAAAGTTATATTTTAATTTGATGTACGGCCCAAAAGTGATATCATTTTATTTTATTTAATTTTTTACATTGCATCTTTGGTAATTGAAAGATCCTAATTATGAAAAAGGATAGAAGGTGATAATACACTACGAACATTAAATTAACGTATCTATCTATATCTATATATATATATATATATCTATATATATATATATATATATATATATATATATATACACACATATATTAATTTAATGTTTGGTGTGTATGTTATCAACTTTTATCCTCCTTTTTAATAAATAGGATCTCCCTATCCAATAATTTATAATCTGAAAACTGTGACACGCCTATGTACGTACATACGTACATTAAAGGTATTATGGTATTGATATATAGATATTCGGTTTGGTTGTTTTTTCAGAAGAAAATTTTTGTTTTTGGTTTTTGATTTTGTAGAACTTGATTAAGTTTTGCAAAGGAAAAGGAACAAAAATAATAAAATTATTGTTTGGCGAATTTTTGGTGGATAGGAGGCTTCCCTTTACCGGTCGGGTGGTATTCCATTTCAAAAATGGTTCTCAATGGTGGCTAAATATACTTCTAGGTCACATTCAATGGACCAAGTAAAAGAATCTCTAGTATTTATATAAGATGTAAAGTTCCCTACGAATATTTACAGGAATAAATTATCGGTCTGCCAGTTCTGCTGCTGTTAATTAGTTGTAATGGTATTAGCACAGTCGGCAGTATTACTACTGCTACAACTTGGTGCAGGCTAGCTTAAAGAAGTAAAGACTGGTTTGGTTTTAATGTTTTATTTTACGGCATATCAACCCTTTTCAGATTATTTAATATCGGATCAAGTAATTTTTCTAAAATGTTTTTATGCTTCAAATTCTACATATCTTCAAATATTTATTCATGGGTTTGATTGTTTTGAAGAGGAAAACTGTTGTTTATGCTTTGATTTTGGCAGGAGATAATTGAGTTAAAGTTAGTATAATTAAATAATTATGCTTTGCTAGTGTTCATATAGTAGTTAGTATTGTATTAAGAAACTGAATCTTTTGGAAGTTATTTAGATCCATTAATTTTATAAATAGAGATTAAAACATTACCTTAACAGCAATTATTTATAGTTTTATAACAATTTGATTCAGTTCACATTGTAAGAGATAATCTTTAATTTATTAGTTCAGTCCAGCACCTCTTGGCAAACAATCTTCTTTTGTGGCCCTGTATTTTTTGTTATTTTTTATTTTTTTAATATTCCCTTTTTATGTAACGCTTTGCTGACTTTGGTGAAGAACTGCTGTACATCAAAATTACTGCAAGTTTCCTTCCTCACACCATTACAACAATGATCATATATTATTACAATGATATTAGAAAACGAGGCTACATAAAAGGGAGGGCACTGTCATATTCTGGTCCAAGGTTTCCAGATTGGCATTTTTAAATCCAAATTTCTCAAATTTGGCCTTATTTTTTAAGCAGTTTGGCCTTCAAAAATTGTATTTGGCCTTTTTTACAGCGTAACCTTTGGCCTAACAAAGGAAGGAACAAGCAGAATGTTGTATAGATTAACAATTAGTTTTATTACCATCAATTCAATTAATAATTTAATGACTAAACGATACCGTAATAATTAAATTTAACTTTTAAAATCTTATTTAAAAAATAATTTGTTTAAAAAAAAAGGTTTGCAATAAAATAAAGGGAAACAAAAATAAATATAACGGGAACGATCCAAACTCTGCAGTAAACTCTAAATTGTAAGGCCAGAAAACTAATTTTTTTCTTTGGTTTAGCAGCACAGTAGAACCATGATACTTGACTTTTTCATGTTGAAATTAATATTTCCTATTTTCCTCTGTTAAAAGGTTTCAAAATAGGTGCTGGAATTTAACAATATCATAAATTAATTTAAATCTAAACCTAATACTTATTTAGTAAAAAGAAAATTTCAATCTAATTTGTACCTAACGTAAACTCCAATTATACGACATGTCTTAAATAAGTTTCCAGACTTTTTTGTATGGGCACTTTTATTGATAGTACACACATGAAACTCTTGTCCCCTTTGAAGTAATCTCTTCTGCTGCAATGCACTTGACGGTGCGGTGTTTTTCATAAAAGATTGGCGAGGGGGTACTAGAGATTGGAGCTCAGTCGAGCACCTGCATGGAAATAACGCTAAAACAAAGATAGGCTTGCAACGTCTCTTCTGTGGGAGAGAGGTTGCAGGGAAGAGAAAAGGGCATCCCCCACTAAGCCACAAAGTCTATTTTGTACTCTGTCAAGGCAGGATAGGCTGTTTTTAGCAGCTCCTGCCCAGATATGGCAGCAGTATTCCATCCTTGGACGTACTTGGCTTTTATATAGATAGAGAATTGCATCAGCAGTGAGATATCTTCTGGGGGGGAGGGGTTAGAAGGATCCCACCATCTTTCCAGCGACCTTGGTAACAGACTTGATGTACGTGTTCCATTTCAGATCAGGAGTAAAGGTGAAGCCCAGAAGCTTGTCAAAACATGGGGCTTCTCCTAGACGAGAGCCATCCATCCCAATTGATGCCAGATGGGAATCAGAGTGTTGATGATGTAAAGATAAGAGCTTGGTTTTGGATGCATTAAAGGTAACCAGCTACGTCTTCCCCCACTGAACCACGCGCTCGAGATAAGAGGAGAGAGAATCAGAGAGAACTTTGTCATTTACAGCCTTAGATGGATTGCCATAGATGGTCTAGAAGCATAGATGTCAACGAATGATTTAATTATGCGTTTAGGGCGATCATTGATGTAGATCAGGAAGAGAGTTGGGCCCAGGATGGACCCCCTGAAGGACTCCAGCATTAATATTGCAGGCTTCTGATTTTTGTCCATCGACCACTACTCTTACGAGCCTATCAGAGAGAAATTATTTAATGATAGAGAAAACATTTCTAGTTATACCGTAGCTGGAAATCTTGTGAAGTAGGCCTTTATGCCATACCTTGTCGAAGGCCTTTGATATGTTAAGAGCAATTGCCTTAGAAATGAAGCCTTTGTTGAGAGATTCACTAATCCTATGAGATATAACCGTTAGCACATCTGCGGTAGATCTTGCAGAACGGAAACCAATTGTGTGTCACTAAGAAGGTTATTTCTGCTGAGGTGATTGACTACTTCTCTATTTAATATGGATTTCAGCAGCTTACTCATGACACACAGGAGACTTATTGGTCTGTACTGAGAGGGAGATAACATATCACCTGAATTCTTCAGACTTATTGTCTCTATGGACACACAATGGTCCTCATTGATGAAATTCTTTATTTGGCCAATCAATTCTGGTGTTCTGACTTCATTACTTCTTCCACACCTCTTATCATCCCTCACAGACTCCTTGCCTTCCTTGAATCTCTTATGTCACTCAAAAACTAATGCTAGATTCATGCAAGTTGGTCCAAAAGCAGTCTGAAGCGTTCCATACGTTTCTGTGGCATATTTTTTTCCAAGTTTAAAACAGAATTTTATTGCATATTGTTCTTCTAAAGTGTCCTCACATCCAGACTGCATTTTTGAAATGCACCAGCTATGGCAATCAAGCTTTAGTAGGGCGTATTCCAATTCCTGCTGTAGCTGTTCATTTCAACCTGAAATCATAAAAATTGGTCGGTCATCTCATAAGATGTATAGCAATAACATAGTGAATTTTCAAGAGTCTACGACAATTTTACATGCCTGTACAAAAAAAGTCTAGAAACTTATTAAAGGCACCTCGTACCTTTTCTTTTAATTAATTAAAAAAACAAAAATCTTTTTCACTCAAACAAGGTGTATTACCACTTAGAACGTAAGGGGCTACTATTTGGGATTGTGTTCAACAGAAGACTTTCAGAAGTTGATCAGCGAGACGTTTGTTCTCATTACAATTAAACTTCTGCAAGTTAGTACAGTCAGGGAAACAGGAAACAGGGAGGGAATTCCAAAGTCTAGCAACCTGAAGAAAGAAACTATTAGAGTAGAAGGCTTTCCAGCATCTAAGGATCTCAACAATGAAGGGGTGGGATTTTACTGCTTGTTGGGTTAATTGAGGATATGTACATCGAGAGGGGGCACAAGTGCTATAAGTTCATCAGAACACATTCCATTAAATTACTTGTAAAACAGGCACAGGGATGTGTCATTGCGGTAATGAGACAGACGTTGGCTCTTGGCTGACAGAGCTGGACCTATTAGAGTTTAGACTCTTTTTGGGACCCTGTCTAAGAGTGAGAGACTAGTGCAGATTTGGCAACAATATTCCATGCATGGGTGAATTGTGGTTTTGTAAATATATAGGATACTCTCTGGTGTGAGTTATTTTCTAGCATGGTAGAGGGAGCCCACCTTCTTTGCAGCAGCCTTATCAATACCTAATGAAGTGTGGCTTCTACAGTGTAATTATGTTATATTGTGTGTTTACTTTTTTTTTCATTTTTTTTTTTTTTTTACTTGGAGTCATCACTTATCAAGGCCAGAAGTCCTCTCGAGGATAAGGGTTAATGTACGTAAAGTGGTAGTGTAGGAAATATTAATGGTATAAATTGGGTAGAATTTGATTATGTATGAGTACGGCTCAACAAGAACTTGTTTACATTGGATTTGAAGGCTACCATGTTTTATTTAGGTGGGCAGTTCTGAGAAAGAAACTTTGTTCATGAAATCTGTGTTTAGATTTAAGCACAGATAGAGAATGGGGGGGGGATCGTTTATAGTGGTTTAGCTTGTCGAATGGTTTTTGAGTTTGATGCCCACTTACTAATCTGACCTTTGATTTTGTGATTTTTGCTTGTATTATTGGGACTCGCCCATGCATTAAAGATGAACTCTTCTGAATTGTAGAAAATGACTGAAAGTTATGACTTTCGGGGTGGTCTGTGTTAACTTCGTAATATGCCATATGGCGACTGTTGTTCTTTGTATATTCTGTTTTTGTTTCAATATATTTTATTTTTCTAACTCATATGCGTGTCTGTGTTTTTCCTTAGTGACCTTCCCGGGCCACAACAACTTGTTTAATAGCGACCACATGATGGAGGGAGAGTGAATAAAATTATTTTCCTTTTTTTTATTGTAATGACAATGATCAAAGTTAGATGTTCTAGTAATTTGCTTTTACAAAACGCCTTTTTTTTTTTTTTTTTCCAATATATTTTTATTCACCCCAAAAAGGCACAGTGCCACTTAGACTTAAGAGGCTACTATTTGGAACCATGTGCACAGGGGCACTATTTAGGGAGTTGAGCAGCCAGATGTCCACATTACATTTAAATTTCTGAATGTTAGTAAGGGAAGCAGGAGGCAGGGAGGAAATTCCAAAGTTTGTGGGAAGAAACTATTAGAGTAGAAGGCTTTCTGACATCAAGTAACCTCTGCAATGAAGGAGTGGGATTTTGCTGCTTATTGGGGTTGACTGTAAAAAAAGAGGGAATAAAAGTCTTGATTACTTTTTTATTCTAACTGGTTAGTGCTGATAACATCTTAACAAAACACCTACTAGCATGTCATTCCTCATGCGGTTGTCTTTTTAATGTGTTTGATTACCTCTTAACCCTTTCTAGACAGTTCTGTCCCAGTACAGCCAAACTAGCTAATTTACTGAACTTAATCTATTACACTTAGATTTTTTTTTTTTTTTTACACAGTGATCACCACTTATCAAGGCCCGGAAGCCACTCAGGGATAAGGGTTATTGCAAGTACATTACTTTAGTGTGGAGATTTGATGAAGTGTTTACTTAAGGGGGCGGTTCATTAGGAATTTGTTAACGTTGGACTTGAACACATCCAAGTTGTAGTCCGGTGGGAAGCAGGCAGACGGAACAGAGTTCCATAGGCGTGCAGTTCTAAGAAAGAAGCTTTGTTCATGGAATCTGCGTTTTGATTTAGGCACAGATATAGAGTGAGGGAAATTTTTCATAGTGGATTCAGCTAGACGGGTGTTTTTCGTGAAAGATTGGCGAGGGGGGACCAGAGATTGGAGTTCAGACGAGCACCTGCCATGGAAATAACGATAAAACAAAGATAGGCTCGCAACGTCTCTTCTGTGGGAGAGAGGTTGCAGGGTAGAGAAAAGGGCATCCCCCGCTAAGCCACAAAGTCTATTTTGTACTCTGTCAAGGCAGGATAGGCTGTTTTTAGCAGCTCCTGCCCAGATATGGCAACAGTATTCCATCCTTGGACGTACTTGGCTTTTATGGAATTTTACAAACATTTTTTTTATTACTTTGCTATGACTTACAAGTGAATTTTACCAAGTACTTCATCCACTATGCCACGGGTCCTTGCATTGCGCACTTGTAAGTTACACTCTTTTGGAGGTTGAAGGTTCAATCCTCAGTGCGGGTGACAACTCAAAATACAATTTAGAATTACTTAGGACTTCTACTCAGTAATGGCTGACAGAATGAGGGCATGAATTAAATAAAGGATTCCGTTTGAAATTCTGTGCAGATTCCTGAGTTTGACAGAGATTTTGGGATTCGACAAGATACACCTGAAGAAGGTCAGAGGTTACATCGATTGAAACGTTGTAAAAATACAACTCAAGATGAGAACAGCAATCCAAATAATACGAATTATCAATCTTTATCTAAAAAATTCAGTAACATAAAATCAGAAATTTAAAAAAAAAATTCAATCTTTTCCGTTGCTCAACCTGGGCGACACCAGGTAAATACATCTAGCTAAGTTATAATTGAACATCCTTTCAACAGTTGATTATCTTTCCCAGAACTGTTCTACTGGCCTGCTTCCCAGTTGAATACAACATGGTAGCCTTCAAGTCCAATGTAAACAAGTTCTTGTTGAGCCGTCCCCACAAATAATCAAATTCTACCCAATTTACACCATTAACAACTACTACACTATCACTTTACATTCATTAACCCTTATCCTTGAGTGGCTTTTCAACCTTCAATCCTTTCAACAGTTATTTTATATATTATCCTTAACCGCCTTCTCCTCTTTTCCCTCTCTTGTTAATTATTCATTGAAAGTTGAAGGTCTGAATAACAAGGTTTCTTATTTATATGAAAAAAAACCCTTTGCATTGTTGCATTCCATAGGATGTACAATTTTTGCCACTAACGGAAGAGAAGCTGTTTCATAGCCTGTTGCTAAGGAAACAGTAGATGGTGTTATTTTGCAAGTGATTGGCACCTGCCTATAAGTGCGGAGAATAGGACGTTTAAATTATGCAACAGCGTGGAGTTTAATTAAGGGCAGGTAAGCGTGAACTTGGATGTTTGTAGCAACCGATATTTGCTTTTGTTTGTAGCAACAGTCGTCATCATTAGTTCCGTCAACCATTTTTGAGATTATTTGAATTATTTAGACTACTGTTCTGATGTTGAGTATAACTTTAACAACGTTTCAGCCGATGTAACCTCCGATCTTCTTCAGGTGTATCTTGTCAAACTTGGGAATCTTTCTGTTGAACTAGGAAATCTATATGGAATTTTGACCAGAACCCTTTATTTAATCCGTGGGTGTAGCATGTTTTTTTTTTTTACTTAGGAGTCACCACTTATCAAGGCTCGGAGGCCACTCAAGGGTAAGGGTTACTGAATGTAAGGTGGTAGTGTAGTAATCGTTATGGTGTAAATTGAGTAGAGTTTGATTATTTATGGGGACGGCTCAACAAGAACTTGGTTACATTGAAGGCTACCATGTTGTATTCAACCAGGAAGCAGGCCAGTGAGAAAGCAGCTTTGTTCATGGAATCTGTGTTTAGATTTAGGCACAGATAGGGAGTAGGGGAAATCGTATATAGTGGTTGTAACTAGTAAAGTGTTTTTTTGTGAAAGTTTGGCAAGAAGGGACCATAAATTGGAGTTCAGTTAAGCACTTGCCATGCAAATAATGATAGAGCAGAGATAGGCTTGCAACATCTTTTCTGTGGGGAAGAGGTTGCAGGGGGAAAAAAGGGCACCACCTACTAGGTTTCGAAGTCAGTTTTCGTTCCGCTAGCGATGACCAGGTAGAAGTCTTAAATAATTTGCAATTGTAGTTTTCATATCGCTCGTTGAAGATTCAGTCTTGTTTTCTGCTTTAAAAATAATGGAAAGAGGGGGATTTTTCTTTTTCTTTAGCAAAGAAAAAATGATTTATATATTTTATTTTTGGAGAGGAAGGCCATCAGATATACTGTAGGTTTAACCTAATCTGAATCCTTAGCATTTGAAAATCCTGGGGATCTGCTTTTGATATTGTGGGGTTTATGTTTATGCTGGAAAATCATAATCCTAAGTAGCAAATTTCTACTGAGGAACTTTGTGTGTGTGAAAGACAGAAAGTTTCCTATGGACTCTTAAATGGCTGGGTTGGTTTTTTAAAAATTTCACATGAAGGTACTTGATGTGTCTGGGAGGTTTTTTATCGGAATGTGTCCGATAAGTATCAAAAATCGATAATCAAAAATAATCTGATTAAAGAAGGAATTCCGATTTTGACCAAAGTTAACACTTTTATATAACCTAACATCACAAGTGCATTTTAGTTTATCACTGCACATGTAGAAAGGCCTAACCTATAAAACCAACTGTAGATTCTTTTATATGACAGTGGCGCGTTTGAAATAAGTGATTCTGTTTAAAGCACACTTGAACTATGATACTTGACTTTTTGCCTTTTAAACTTTAAGTGGAGCCATTATTTGCATTATTATTTACAGATAATTTTATAAAGTTAATAGATTCTCTACAGTGCAATGGAAACTACAATGTATTGTGGACTAAGTCACTGCTAGGAGGCATGTGAAGCTTCCTCCTGGTACACTGCGAGGTCCCTAACGAGCAGGCAATCAATAAGAGCCAGATATGTCCAAGGATGGAGTACTGTTGCCACATCTGGGAAGGAGCTGCTAGAAAGAAACGAGGCTATCGAGTTCAAAATAGACTTCGTAGCCTCGTAGGAGATGTCCTTTTCTCTTCCCTGCAACCTCTATCTCACAGAAGAGATGTTGCGAGTTTATCTCTGCTTTACTGAGCTTCAATCTATGGTCCCTCCTCGCCAAACTTTCACGAGAAATACTCGTCTAGCTGAAAACACTATCAATAATTCCTCCCACTTTTTATCTGTGCCTAAACCTAAACGTAGATTCCATGAGCAAAGCTTCTTTCTTAGAACTGCACGCCTGTGGAATTGTCTTCTGTTTTCCTGCTTTCCAGCTGACTACAATATGGTTGTCTTCAAATCCAACATAAACAAGTTCTTGATAAGCCATTTTACTTAAGTTAACAAATTTACCGAATTTCCATTACTAATGATTACTTTATTGTCCAATTGACTACTGTACACTCTTAACCCTTATCCTTGAGTGGCCTCTGGGTCTTCATAAATGGTTATTGCCTATGTAAAAAAAAAATCGTTTTAATTAAAAAATGACAGTAAAGGTATGAGTGGGTGGGAACATTTTTTGATCCTCATTCAATTCCGGACAACGTCGGATCTCCCTGCTAGTAATTCAATAAGGTTGGGCATGGAAGTTTTTGAGTTAATCTTTCCTGGGCAACGGTGAGGTACTGGTTAACATATATATATATATATATATAAAATTAATTCAAATTTTCAAAAAGACATTAAAAACCTGTAAAAAAGGTATACAGAATTTTTAATTATCCGACAAGGAGTACAAATAAACTTGAAAGATCTTGTTCCGTGGAGTTTCGAAAAATGCAATTCTTCTCATCAGAGGAAAGTGGTTTGCAAAAAATAAATTTTACAGGTTAATGCATTAAAAGAAACTACAAATATGAATTGAATCATATTAGCATAAAAAACTTTTAACAGTGAAAGTTTTTTTTGTTTTTATTTTTACATAGGATTCACCACTTATCAAGGCCCCGGGACCACTCGAGGATAAGGGTTAATGAGTGTACAGTTGTCAATGGGACAATATCATAGTAATCGTTAGAAGTGGAAATTTGGTAAATTGGATTACTTAAGGGGATGGCTCATGAAGAATTTGTTTATGTTGGACTTGAAAACGACCAAATCGCAGTCAGCAAGGAAACTGAAGCGATTTCCACAGGCGTGCAGTTCTAAGGTAGAAGTTTTGTTTATGGAATTTACATTTAGGTTTAGGCACAGTTAAAGAATGGGGGAAATTATTGATAATGATTTCAGGTAGACGAGTGTTTTTTGTGAAAGTTTGGCGAGAGGGACCATAGATTGGAGCTCAGACGAGCACCTGCCAGAAAAATAATGATAAAGCAGAGACAGGCTCGTAACTGTGGGAAAGAGATTGTAGAGAAGAGAAAAGAGCATCCCCCACTAGACTACAAAGCCTATTTTGAACTCTGTCAAGGCAGAATAAGTTTTTCTAGCAGTTCCTGCATGGATGTGGCCACAGTACTCCATGCTTGGATGTACCTGGCTCTTATATAGGTAAAGAATTGCATCAGCAGTGAGAATTCTACTGGAGCGGTAGAAGGATCCTAACATTTTTGCCGCGATCTTGGCAACAGATTTGATGTATCTGTTCCATTTCAGATCAGAAGTAAAAGTCAAACCCAGAAGCTTGTCAAAACATGGGACCACCCCAAGACCATTCATTTCAATTGATACCAGATGGAGATCAGAGTGTTGATGTTGTAGAGATAATTTATAAAGATTCATGTTTTTAAATAAACAAATTTGTTGCATATCCATTGAATTCAACAGCAATAACAATCTAGACATACAATATATATATATATATATATACACATGTACATATTTAAGATTTAACGGTTGAAAAGACCAGACAAGTTCAAAATTGATTTTAATAAACATTTCTATTTATTAAAATTAAATTGTTTATTTATTTTTTTTTAAATTTCGAATAGTAAAATATTCTTTCTTCAGGAAATACAGTTTTTTTTTTTTTTTTTTTTTTTTCATGTCATGGTGGAGGAGGTAACACTTGGCATGTCCTCACCTGGTGGAAATAGATGCTGAATAAGATTTAAATGTCTGATAACAGTGTGAATGTTGATCGAACGCATGGGTCAAACAACAGGAAATTCACTGTTTAAGAAGTTTACACTATTATCAGACATTTAAATCTCATTCAACCTCAATTTTCAACCTCTTAAGACGTGCCAGGTGTTACCGCCTCCACCATGATACGAAATCAAATCAATTTTGCACTTGTTTGTCTTTTTAACCATTAACTCTTAAATATCGAGTGCTTTTTAAACAGTGGATTTCCTATTGTTATATAGGGGTTTCATTTTTATTAAGAGGGATATTGATGTACTCAGAGAGAGAGAGAGAAGTTGTAAGAGACTTAGAGAGAGATGTGTTGTAAGAGTTCTAGAGATTCTTATATATTAAATGTTCATTCTTTAGATGTGTAGATTGGAAGAAGAAAGCTCTTTGAGTGATGAGATAGTGTTCACTGTTCAGACATTGTGTAGACATGATGTAGATTCTCATTGTGGATATGAGAAGTCGAGATGTGTATGAAAAGACATTTTATAACACAAATATATAATACAATTTCACTTTACCTTTTTGTAAGAATCATAAGATAAGACGAGCTTTACAAAACACATGATGGTTTATTTCATCACACGGCCGTGTTTCCATCACCAAGAATTCAAGGCTTCACATTTTTTTCTTGAAGTGACGTCTCGCTTCCTAGACGACTGACTCTCTCCGAGTTTCTTCACTGACTGTCCAACTCTAAAGTTTTTTCTCTATTCCTAGAACTTTCTTTTTTCCGTGACGTCATACACATGTTAAAACATGTGCCTTCTTTCACGTGTTCTGGACATACGTGTCCAAAACTTTTCCTATACTCAGTAACCTATTTTTCCAATATGTTAAAAACATTATCTTATAAGCTGCATTCTTTCAATTTAAAATTTCATAACAAACTTGATAGTTCACATTCTTTCCTTGAAATATTTTATCTATATTCTAAACAAGTTTGTTTTACATTTTTAAATTCTCACACGTAATCTATTTCTAAAACTAAATTACGAGGTTTGAATTCCGTCTGTTGCTATTTCATTTTCATTTTAACTAAATTCTCTATTTTTATACTTACATGAAAAGGGGACAGCCCTTATCATGTAACATCCCTCCCTTCCATATTTCACAAAAAAAAATGTATGCATTTTTAAATTTAGTACATTTTTTTATTTTTACATCTACACAACCACATGGATAGAAAGATCAGGCTAAAAAACAAACGAAAAAAGGTTCTGATCTTCGTGGCATTTACTTTTTGGGTGTAGGGTCTTTACCTATGATTCACATCAGCTATTTTCCAGCCACCCATATGCAGCAGACTAGAGGTTTTCACCGTTCTCGAAATGGACGACTTCCTTCGTCTCAAAAGTGTTCTGATCTCTCTTTCCGCATGGTTAGTCTTATCAAGTATGGCTTTGTTTTTTTATTCTATAACTATCTTATACGGGACATACCAAAGCTCATATACTTAAATCTTTGTGGTTGGCTTCAGAAGTTTAAGATATACCTTTTTTTCTCTCATACGGATTCACTCGGATTTCCTTGCTTGGATTCTTGAAACTTCGACGAGGATTTAGAAATATCACCCCTAACTAACTAACACCTTTCGCGCGCCCAACAACTTAATTGCGCTCTAAATTCTATCTAATTGCCCGATTGTTTTGTGATTTTTCTTTTCTCTCACCAGCTTCTAAGATCCAGCAGATATATCCCACATTCATGCGTCTCTAAAAACAAAATACAAGGTTATATCTTTCTTACGTAATCTACGGCATATTTTTGCCTGTCTCTTACTTCATTAAGCTATATGTGATTGCCTCGGGACTACCTATCCTCGGTTTACTGGTCCCCTTAAGAATTTTCGTATTCTTTCCAACGCCTGTTTATTAATTAAGCCAAGTCTTACCACTTTGCTTGGAGTCGTTACGTGCAACCAGCTTATTTTAAGCACTTAATTAACCAGGTTCCCAAATTTTTCGTATAGGGGAACATCTTGTGCTTATCAATCCCTACCAAGTCACTTTTCTTGGAGAAAAATTTTTAGGATCTCTAAAAAAAAAGCAACAAAACCAAATGCTAAAACAAAACCTCTTTCTTACGGCTTATCACATCTAAAAACTCTCTAAATACCCGTTTACGTAATTTTAATTCTTGTCCCCCTTCTAAAATTCTAACTGAATCTGTAAGCCAACCATACGTCTTAACTAGTTTTATTTTCTCCTAGACTGTTTAAATCTAATGTATATTTACTGCTGACTTTGAATTCTTGCTGTGAAAATCAATAACATTTAGATACATAAGACAATTTACAATATTTGTTCAACATCATAAAAACATTTTCAAAAAAAATACCTTAATGCATTTAACTATGATTTACACAAAACTATTATCAACAGTTATAACTTTTTTCAACAAAAAAAAAAAAATTATCTGTAACAAACAACAATTAAACAAAGTCTGTCCAAAACAATTGTCCCTTTTTTTCAAAAACAATTCAAATGAAACGCACAAAAAGCCGAAAAGTTCAACTATGAACACAAAAATGCATTTCCAAACAGAATTTACACGCTGTTTCAGAGACTACATGCGACCTTTGAAAAATTCGTGTTTGATTGACAGATTACATTCAACAATTCGTCCAAACGATTTCATATTGACACAAATTTCTAATTGACACTCCATACAAATTTCAAAACAATACTGGGTGACCCCAATCTCTGCCTTTGCGTGTATGTGTGTGTGTGTTTTTTTTAACAAACCAATTCATTTATCAATGAATTACGCATGGTGACTTGTTTACTATATTTCCATTCATTACTACGGATTTCTTTTACGGCATATCGGCCTTTTCTTTTTTTCTTTTTTTAAAAATATTTCTTGTATCTTTTGTTCTCTGTGTGCGTGTGTGT
Organism: Euprymna scolopes; assembly: GCF_053919585.1. Classification (NCBI taxonomy): domain Eukaryota; kingdom Metazoa; phylum Mollusca; class Cephalopoda; order Sepiida; family Sepiolidae; genus Euprymna; species Euprymna scolopes. Next base: position 11,700,323 of record NC_136503.1, on the reverse strand, counting down.
ACAATTTTTTTTTGTTCTTTTTTTTGTTCGCATTTCTGTGATCGTGTAATTTTTTTTTTCCCGTGGTATTATTTATTTTTTTTAATTATCTTGGACTCTTTTAAAACATGTTTCTTTTTCGCATTTTGTGATCGTCTAGTAAACGTTGTGTTTTTTTTTTTTGTTTTGTTTTTTCGTGGTATCGACCCCAGGTTCGTTTTTTTTTTCACCCCACCCTTGCTGGGTGGTCTGGTCATTTACGGCACCAAATATGTATATGTTACACATAGGGGGTTTCATTAAAAGAGAGTCTTAGAGTCTTATTAGAGAGTTTGTCTTGAGGGAGATGCTTAGAAAGAGTCTTATTAGAAGTGATGCTTGTTGTATCTTAGAGAGACTGTTTAAGACTTATCATGTAACACTATTATCATTATCCCATGCGTTCGACCAATGTTCACACTGTTATCGGACATTTAAATCTCATTCAGCATCAATATCCAACCTTTGAGGACGTGTCAGATGTTACCTCCTCCATCATGACACGAAACAAAAAAATGTCTGTATTTCCCAAAGAGAAATATTTTACTATTCGGAAATTAAAAAATAAACAATTCAATTTAATTTTAATAAATAAATATATTTATTAAAATCAGTTTCGGCCTTGTCTGTTTTTTTTTTGTTTTTTTCAACCGTTAAATCTTAAATATCGAGTGCTTTTTAAACAGTGGATTTCCAACCTCTGAGCACTTACCAGGTGTTACCTCCTCCACCATGACATGAAACAAAAAAACTATTTCCTGAGGAAGAATTTTTTTACTATTCGAAAGTTTTTGAAAAAAAGTTTAATTTAATTTTAATGAATAGAAATGTTTATTATAATCAATTTTGCATTTGTCTGGTCTTTTCAACTGTGAAATCTTAAATTCTTAATACCAAGTGCTTTTCAAACAGTGGGTTTCCTATATATATATATATATATATATATATATATATATATATATATATATATATTCAATTTGTCTTTACATAAGCAGTAATTTGTTGCTACACAGCCATGAGCATGCTTCGGTCTTATAGTGTTTAGTAACTACTAAACCAATTTAAACAGGTAATTTTAAAGGATTTTCCAAGGGTAGAAAGAAAGCCCCCCCCCCAAAAAAAAATTGTGTCCACAAAGTGGGCGATCATTTTACGTTAAATTATTATGAAAAAGTGATCTTTCACTTTTTTAAACTAACATTTCTTCATATTTTGGAAACTACTCGTTTGCCTTAATTATAAACGTTATTTTCGTTTTCAGCGACTCCGAAAACCTATAAGAGTCGTAATTTTAAAGGAATTTTCAAGGGTGGAGTAAGTCTTCATATTTACCTTCTCCCCCCCCCCCCAATAACATAAGAAATTAAGAATTAGACAAATTTATTTTAGGTAGGCTTTGCAAGGAAAGCTTTTAAAAATAAAAAAATTAAGATAAACAAATGGTGCTAGTGCACTTACCAATCCACGCTATTTTAAGTCTGCTGGTCGCTATGGAACTCAACGGCGACCCAAAAAAGTATTTTGACGAATGTGAGACTGGCCTTAATGGAAAATTTTATCAAAATTCTGGGATGCTTTTTTTTTTTTTTTTTTCAATAACATAAGAAATAAAGAATTAGACAAATTTATTTTAGGTAGGCTTCGCCAGAAAATCTTTAAAAAAAAAAAAATTAAGATAAACAAATCGTGCTAGTGCACTTACCAATCCGCGCTATTTTTTAAATCGTATTTCCAAGTTTAATTAAAGTTTTATGTTTTTTTTATTCAATTGTAAGGTTAAAGTACAAAAAAAATATATACATAATTTAAAAAATAGGGAATTTTTTCTTTTTTTTTTACCCCTCTATTAAATAGATAGTTAAATGTTGTAATTCGAAAGCTGTCAACGTGTGATGCACGTGAAAGGCTCATTTCTACCGGAAATGAAATGGCGGACAGTCTCGCAGTTACGAAAAATATTTTTATTTTATTTAATATAATTTTTATGATTTGCGATCTTAATTTATTTTAATGACATGCAAACATTCCTTGACTTTACAGATAAATTTTCTGAAAAGTTCAATTAAATTGGTAACGTAGAAATATGGTTTTATTCACTTTGAACGAACCAAGAATGACATTTATATATATATATATATATATATATATATATATATATATAATTCTTGTAACTGATATAAATGAATATGCCATAATTTTATTTATAAATTGTAATATTTTTCTTTTTAAATCTTCTTATCCGTTTGTTTAAGCTGGGGATGGAGCATCCTACTGAATGCCAAACATTCGCCCACTAACTCAGGTATTCAAACCGAGAGATCTTTTTAAGATTCTGACTGTCCCTTTCAGTGCAATTGTTTGAACTTCTCTTGCACTTGGTTCGCCAGGTTTGGCAGGTAGTTTTTGAAATTATTTTTTCGCTGTTGAGGTCCCCAAATATCAGAAAGTTTTCTACTCTAATATCTTCTTCTCTCGAACAGCTAGACTTTGGAATTTCCTTCTTGCTACCTGCTTCCCTGCCTGTACTGATATACAAAAGTTTAAATGTAATGTAAACCAACATCTTGTTAGTCTTTCCTAGACATGGTCCCAAATTGTAGCCCCTTACGTCCAAGTTGTGATGTACTTTGTTGGGGATGAACATGATTAAAAAGAAAAAACAAGGAGTTCATTTGCTCCTATAATTACTGCAACGATAAAGATATTCTTAAGACTCTTAGGATTCATGTCATACATAAGACTGTGTGTGTGTTTGTGTGTGTTTTATCTTTTTTTTTTTTTTGATGCTATTGTTTCTATGGCTAATATTACTATACAAAAGCTGAATGCAAGCAAAGAATACCACAAAATGTAAAAAAAAAAAAAGATTCAAACATTCCAGATCAGTTGAACTCTGTAGTTGATCTAGAAGTTGACCTAGATTTAGTTGTGGATTGAAAGACTCCACTTGTGTCTTTCAATTTTTGGCGTGTCCCTTTTCTTTCTCTATCGCCCTCAACATTTTCTCACACCCGAAGTTATTCTCTATCTCTACAAATCTACTATCAAACCATGTATGAAATATTGTTGTTACATTTGAGCTGGTGAATCTCTGTCCTATTTGAGAATTCTTGAGAATTGTAGAAACATATCTGTAATTTAATTGACACTACTTTTTTGTCTTTTATGCGCACACACACACACACGCGCGTAATGTTGCTAGTCTGTTCTTCAGAATTGTCTCCCTTGTTTCCTTTATTACTGCTCATTTGATTTGCTGGTCTAGTGGTCTTCAGCAATTCATTATTCTGATATTTCATTGTAGTAACAATTTCTTATTCCAGTAACTTCTTTCCAAAAAACTAAACCTGTGGAACTCTTTTCCTGGTGTTTTTTTCCTACCTCTATGCCTTGTCTGGAGCGATTTAAAAATAAATAAATAAAAAAAATAATAAATAAATAAAACACAAACAAAACTCTGATGCCTTAATTTTCATTATACTGTGAAAATTTAGAGTGGAAGAATACAATCAGTTTAATCTATAATTCAATAAAAAATATTTTGGTAAGTTTCAACCCCACATTTTTATATATTTTGTATAAATAAACAATTTTCATAAGTTTCCTTATAACTGAACTGACATTTTTATCCATGAATGCTCTTATTATCTTATAAAATCAAGTAAATCTTTTAAAAGTTTTTTGCCCAAATAGAGCATACTCTAAAAGTTTTGTCCTAAAATAAGTTCTGGTGCTATCAGACCAGGTTGTTTGAAGATATTGGCTTCCTGATCAAAATGGTCCTGGATATGACCTTAAACTATATCCAGTGGTAAGGCCCCAGCTTGCGGGCTTTACGGAGCGTGGAGCCACCCTTTAATTGCCATTGCTCCCAGGTCCACTCTGACCCAGAGTGGTAGTACCTGTTAGGGTCCCAACTATGGATTAAATAGAAACCGACTTGAAAACAACAAATATATTATATTAAAAAATTTTTCTTCAAAATCTTTGGATTCGGCATTAAATAACCTGAAAAGGGTTGATATGCTTTAAAACAAAAACAACCAACCAACCAATCCTGATGAAAAATGCACCAAACATTGATTTTTTTTTTGTTAACGCCAAAAACAATAACAGTTTCCTGTACAGAACGTGCAAACCAAATACCACAAAAAAATATATGAAAATATAAAGAACTTGAAGCATAAAAACTTTTACCAAAAATGACTGGATTCTGTATTAAACAACTTGAAAATATGTCGTAGAAAATTTCTCTTTTAATATTTCAAATTTTTAAATCTTTAACATTGATCCTATGAAACATTTGTTAGATATAGACTTAGGTGTATAAAGTTGTCTTTTGGTAGCAAAGGGATGTTTGCCAAGTTTAAGAAGAAACCTTGACTTTTTTTTTTTCTTTTTACACGATCACATTTATTGTTAAATAAAAATGCCAAGAACTTTCCTTTCATTTTTTTTTGTCCTTAAAGTACACAGAATTGTCTGGAATAATCAACCATAATTGATTAAGGAATGCCAGCATAACTCTATTCATGTGTTTATTAGTTCTATCTGGCACAAGGCCATTGCTTTTGAAGTGCCCAATAAGAATGAGATATTTTAATGGTCGGTTAACTATGCAATATGATGCCTGTTGATAAGAATTGTTTCCATTTTATCTAAAATATAGACTTTTTGTTTTCTGTAATTGAATACTTTTGGAAATCAATATATGAGAAAAGAAATTGATTTTATAAAGTCAGATCTACTCTTCAAAATGAACACTTTTATAACCCTAAACAAGTGTAAGCCACTTTCAGCAGTGATTTTGGTTGTTTTGAAGTATGTTTGGGGTCTAATCTTCTTGCATTTTAAAAAGAGCTCTCCACTCCTTAAATATATATATCCATATATATTGTATAATTTTCTTTATCTTACAAACGTTATTGGCTACATATGTGCATACATATTTTACAGTGATTTCTTTCAAAATTCAATGTCATCAGACAACTTAGTCTCAAACTAGTTTCAAATGCAAATGTAATTATTTTTTTCTAAATTTTTCTGATTTTTTTATTGTTTTTTTTTTGAGGGGGAGGGATGAAAGAAATCGTATTTGAACAAATTATCCAATTCATTTATTCATAGTGATTCAAAACATAATCAGTGTCTCATCATTATAAGAAAAAAAAATTATTACCTAGTCATAAATTTTGGCTTTAGGTCTGTTGAAATGTAATACTCTAACCAGCTATTTAAGAACAATTCACACCTACATGTAAATATACATCCATCCCAAGCATATGTATACAATCAATTTATTTGTATAATTTATTTGTCATTTCTCTATCATTTTATCTATATCCGTTTATACACAGTCTCATATATACATAAGCACACATATATACCCATAAATACACACACACACACACACACACACACATATATATATATATATATATATATATATATATATATATATATCAGACTAATGCGCTGAATTAGATTAATGCATCTTGCATTGTAAGGCAATATTTTTATATAAGACAATCCCAGACAAATAAAATTGCTCAATATACTGGATAGAGCAAGTAAAAATTTACAGTTTTTTTATATTTAAATTTCATACAGAAAAATATAAGTTTTCAAAACAAAAATTTATTATTTGACCAAAGAATATAATATTCAAAGTAATTTCCTTAATCCATGGATTTTCGATGTAGGCTCATCTCCTCAGAGGAAAGTCATTAGAAAAAAATTAAATACAATTTTGCTATTTAGCACATACATAGAAAATATATTAAAGATTAAATCTTTTTAAGGGATATAAAGAAAGAAAATAAGGTTTGAAACAAAAAAAAAAAAGATATTGGTATCGAAATAGAATAGTAATCCTTGAAGAGAATGGGACAATGTTATTACGTTCAAGATTGGTTGAAGATTTCCTCATTGAGGGTAAATTCCAATTCTGTTTGATGGAGCATTCAGAGTAACAGCTCCTTTGGGAGCTGGAAAAATTTAAATTTACTCTGTCTCATTTTCTGGTGGTGCAAGATCCGTACAAAGATGTTCTCTCAGGTAAAATTCGACTGTTCAAAATGAATATTCCAGTTAGTTAAAATATCCATGATAAAATCAAAATAATTGGAATTTAAAACAGGTTAAATCTGTTATTTTAAAATTGGATTTAAAAATAGAGACTTTAAAAATAAACGGTAATTTTTTTTTTTTAAATGCTTACGCAAATTTTTCAAGTCCATAATTAAATGAAGAGAAAAAAATGGAGAGAAAAATTAAAATATCTTATTTATATTCTGAGTAAATGTTTAAATAAAAGGGAAGGGAGAAAGAAAATTAAAACGGAAGTTATTTTTCGTATAGCATGTGAGTAAGGGTGATATACAATTCAGCACGAAAGACAGGAAAGATAAATCGGTGAAGGTGAGAGGAGAAAGGAAGTTTATATGAGAGGGGGACAAAGTAAAGCATAAGTGGAAGTGGTAGGGATTGTCTATAAAGATTAAGGTGACTCTTAAAATTATAAAATTAGAGTTAAATTTAAATCATTCAAATTATCGGTTAGATTAAAACCAATAATTTTTTTTTTTAATTTAATAGAGAAAAATATATAATATCAGGCGGTTTATAGGAGTAAAATCATTAGCAATAAAACTACATAATTAGATAACCTACGAAGTATTATAAATATTTGATAAAATCTTAAATAAATAAATTACTGTTGAAGTAATGGGGTAGGTTGAAAAATGTCTATAAATTATGAAAAAATGTCATATGTATAGTCTATAAATTATGAAGATAAAATATGAAAATATCTCAAAGATCTAGAATGATTAAAAATGATTAGTACTAATATCAATAATAGTTTTTAAGATCATTTTAGATAGAAGAAATTTAAAGGAATATTTATCTTTATTTTGATGCTAATGTTATTTGTCTAATTAAATTCTAGCCAGTTAATATTAGGATGTAATTGAGAGGTCTTAGATGTATCATATGGGATTGCAATTCTGCAGATGAAAGGAGATTGTGGAACGGTACAGAAGATGAGTTGTGGTTGAGCAAATCAAGTTTTTATTTTCATTTAGATTGTGGAAGGTAGTTCAAAAGCAAATTAATAAAGTCATGATTGAATGTACAAATTATGAGTTAGAATGGTAAAATTAAGGGAGATCTAAATAGTGCTATATGTAGATGAATATAAGTGTTTAAATAATATTAAATGGGGTTTTCTAAAATTCCAACTCAAAAGCCAAGATTTAACATGTAACATGTAAACATGTAATTTTTGGGATATGAAAGAAGAACGATTTAAAGAGAAATAATCGATTAAGCTGATTGAAAAATTCCTAATGTAAATTATATATAAGAGAATATGGTAAGATTGAGTATGCTGAGTAAATGATATTTTTTATTGTCTAATGTTAAAAAATTTATGTTATTTCAAATTGGCTGTATTTAATTTTTCTTTTGTGTTTGCATTGTGAGACCAATTCGTTTTTAGTATTTATTGTAGGTTTAGGGAAGTAATTATTTTAACTGCTTTGAAGATGCAAAGATTACAAAATTTAGACCCTGGTGTGTATGATTTTGATTTTTTTAGTATACCCCATTTAATTGAATAAGGAATCTTAAGTGTTAGGTTTTTAATTAAAGTACCTTTTGTATTCTGTGCATTTTTGTTTTTGAATAAATGTAAGTGGTTTGACATTCTCAGTTTTATTAAATTAGAAGTTGTGTCTATGTATGTGCGAGTTTTTATATCGGATTTCAATTTTGTTTTATTATTTAAGTGTCTATTTAGGTTAATATTGGGATTGATCTTTAAAATAGGGTAGTTTGGAATTGAATAACTTTCAAGAGAAGTCAGATGTATATTGGTCAGTTTGTTGTAAGTTAATTGTAGGAAAACCATTATAGAAATTATTTTGTAGGTTATTATTTAAGGTAGGCGTGTGGTTTACTAAAATTGGAATATTTTGACCATAGACATTGATTATTATGTTATTTGGATGGGCTTCATGCATTGACAATGATTTCACCATGCAAGCGTATACAACGTCCTTATGTATGCGATCGTTATTTAGAGAACAGTCTTTATTTTGGCAAGTTACATTTATTTATATGGGTCGTATTTGGTGATGGGTCTTAGCTTTTTTATTTTCATGTTATTGGATGATATGATTGTTTGAGCTAAATTCGGCATAGTTGAGTATGATATTTTTGTAGAGTTTTTGTTTAATAATGTACTGAATTTATGCAGGTATTTAAAAGAGTTTTCTACTATTTTGAAAAATTCTTTAGGGTTGTTTGTTTTTATGTTCAAACTAAAAGATGGATTGAACCATATGAGCTTCTTTCATCATAATCGTCTATTTTTTTATTTTGCTTATGGTTAGAATTTCTATTAGTATTAGCATCTTTTGGGATTGGTTTATTTTTGCTTGGAATAGATTGAATTATATTATGTCTTTAGGGTCATATTATGAATAATTACTGATTTGAACTTTTTAACCATAGGATCTTTTTTGTTGTATTCTATATTATTTTTATACCCTGAATTTCTTAAAGCATTGTTATAAAATGTTAAAAATTGGTCGAATGTATTTTTGTCAGTTGATAGATTTGAGATCCTTCTTGAGATAGCTTGTACTATTGAATTTATTATAGATTTTGGATGATTCGATTGTTTATGCACATAAAATAGATTCAAATTAGGTTTATGGTAAGGGAAGTAAGATTCAGAAGTAAAATTCAGGGAAATATTCAAGAAATTAGATGTTTTCGTTTTGGTCAACTTCAATGAATTGGCCGTAATTTTTTGATAATTTGTGTAGTTTCTTGATGGTATTCTTGTACTGTCTTGGCCTGGCTGGTGTGACAAATAATGCGTCACCCCCATACAGTCCTCCCTGTAAGATTTTAAATTCTATGTTGAGCTCTTTTAATAGTAGTCCCACTAAATCTGTAATTTATTAGCAGAGTCTGAAGAACCCATTATTATGTCAATATTGTTGGGGGGTATCCTTTCTTGTCCAATATTTCCCATCAAAATGTATTAAGGATCGTCTTGCTAATAGAAGTGATTTTATCTATTTATATTAATTTTTACTATTTAACCAGTATTCATATTGTATATTAAATAAATCTGCAATGTGAAATTTGACCAAACCCTATCCATAAGTAGAGTTGAAGAATGCACTGAATGCACATCTTCTCAGCGTCCAGGGTATCCTTATCTTTAAATACTTAGACATGTTATAAAATTATATTATTCAGGTTTTTAAAGTGATTGAAATTTGCTTTTTATTTATAGTTTAAATCCGATTAAAATCAGTGATAAAATAGTTTTAGGTAGAGGTGAAAAATCTCTCAAGAAGTCATTCAGAAATTACAAGTCAGAACATTGAAATGCTGTTGTGAAAACTGAAAATATAGTAAATAAAACGATCAAAATCTAGATTTTTTAATAATCAACTTCTGTGGGTCTTAAAGTGATAAAAATCGTTCATAACGCGATCAAAATCTGTGGCTTATAAAGAGATTAATTTCTGTGGTTCATGATCAGAATTCATTCAACTTTTTTGAATCTGTAGTATACTCTGGTTCTAATGTAAGTTAGAGATGAAAAATTTTCTTTTTATCAGATGTGTTAAAATGAAGATAATACATATAACCTTATGTTTTTTTCTTCTTGCTCAGGCTGTGGAAAAGATTGGTAGGAAGAAGCGACAAGTGGAATTTCATAAGACCATCAATTGGGGCAGTTTTGATGATGGCTTTCCTAACATTTTTATTTCAGATGTTAACTTCATGATTGGAAAAGATGGTAAGTTATGATTTTCTACTTATACTGATATGATTTTCTATTTTATGTATATTTGAGTTGACCTTGAGTTGACATGGTTTAGACAGTTCAAAATTTACAGACATGAGAAGGAAAGCAACAAAAATAAAAATGTCAATTATAAATTTGAGGAGATAAAGAGAATTTGTTGAATTCGTTTTGATGTGGAACAACTACATGTGTAAAAAGAAAAGCTCCTAAAAATAGCCTCTCTTTCTCTCTCTAACCTAATAATGTACCTGAAATAAATAGATAACATAAATTCTGTGTATAAACGTCTTTGCATTAATCTTATCTATAAAGTAGAACTAATCTATTCTTTGATGTCAATTGATTCTATAATACAAAATAGATATTTAATTCTGTTCTGCAAGTCATTGATGGCAGATATTGGTTCATAATCTTTGCAATCAATTTAAATATTTAATCTTCTTGATATATATTTTTTATTAATTAGTGATATTATAGAGGAGTAGGAGCAGCTAACATTCCCAGTCAAAATCCTCCTATTTCCACCTATTAAAAACCTGGAATATATTTAGTAATAGACAATTTTTGCTGGGCCACTACTATTTGAACTCCATGGTAAATGTTAATAGCAGTTCATACATACATACTGGCCTTGATGGAGAGGAAACTAAAACTTGATGTTATGGTCTCAAATGATCCGAAATAACAGCAAGGGGAGACTTTTTTTTTTTTTTTTTTTTTACATAGGCGTCACCACTTATCAAGGCCGATCGGCCACTCAAGGATAAGGGCTAAAGAGTGTAGAGTAGTCAAAAGGACAATATAGTAATCAATAGTAATGGAAGTTCGGTAAATTTGTTAACTTAAGTGGAACGGCTCATCAGAAACTTGTTCACGTTGGACTTGAAGACAACCATATTATAGACAGCTGGAAAGCAGGAAAACGGAAGACAATTCCACAGGCGTGTAGTTCTAAGAAAGAAGCTTTGATCATGGAATCTATGTTTAGGTTTAGGCACAGATAAAGAGTGGGGAAAATTATTGATAATGTTTTCAGCTAGTCTAGTGTTTCTTGTGAATGTTTGGCGAGGGGGGACCATAGATTGAAGCTCAGTCGAACACTTTCCATGAAAATAACGATAAAGCAGACACAAACTCGCAACATCTCTTCTGTGAGATAGAGGTTGCAGCGAAGAGAAACGGACATCTCCCACCAGGCCACAAAGTCTATTTTGAACCCTATCAAGGCAGGACAAGTCATTTCTAGCAGCTCCTGCCCATATGTGGCAACAGTATTCCATCCTTGGACGTATCTGGCTCTTATATAGATAGAGAATTGCATCAGCAGTGAGATATCTACTGGATCGATAGAAGGATCCCACCATTTTTCCAGCGGCCTTGGCAACAGATTTGATGTACGTATTCCATTTAAGATCAGGAGTAAAGGTCAAGCCCAGAAGCCTGTCAAAACTTGAGGCCTCCCCAAGACGAGAGCCATTCATTTTAATTGATGCCAGATGGGGATCAGAACGTTGATGATGTAAAGATAGAAGCTTGATTCCAGATATTTCTCATATGTTATATCTCTCCTCTTTTGGAAATAGAGTACAATTATGAATATCTCCAGTATCAAATAAGCTTTATACACTGTGAAATTTACTTACTTTAACAGCAGTTAAAATGCCAGGAAACGAGTAATTTACATGATATGAATAAATTATAGTTTTAAAAAGTGGGAGATCACTTTTCTATATTAATCTATATATATATATATATATATATATATATATATATATATATATATATATAAAGACAAAACAGCCGCGCGCGTTATTATACGTCCAGCAAAGGCTTTTTTTGCTGGGTTTCAAGGGAGGGTTTTACTATTTCTTAGAACTTTTTATATACTCCCTAGATTATAATATCTATGATTTGCAAACGGACGTCGTCTCTACATTTATTTTGATCGACTTTTATAAAATTCACGCTATTCCTTCCTCTCACATGTTTGTTTGTGTTTTTCGTATAAAAGTGAAACTAAATCGAAAGCAAAATCAGCTTTCAAAATCAGCCTTTCATGCCAGGACATGCAAAAGCAATTAGTCTTGATCAATGTGAGGGGAGGGGGTATATAGTTAAAATTTTATGACAATTGGTAAAAAAGAACTTATACTTTCAAACCAATAAAATATGCCTAAATTTGTCTACATTTGTATATATTGTGTCCTAGCAGGCCAGCTTTAGTTTGGCTGCTTCTGTTGTCCCTCCTGTGGCCTTACCAGGTCACTAAATATATATATATATATATATATATATATATATATATATATATATATATCCGCGGATTAAGGACTATCCACTTATCTAGTGTTTCCTTTTCAGATTAAATATGTTTTTAACTCATTTCAAAATATTTTTTAACATGTTTTATTAACTGTTTGCTCATATATATATATATATATATATATATATATATATATATATATATAAAGGCACTTCCTCATAGGTTCCAAAATGGCTGAGCCCATCTTTTGAAAATTTCACAAAACTAATTTATATTTCTGGCAGTGTTCTTAGATATGTTTTGTACAGAAATTCATCCAATAAATATAAAAAATCGAAAATAAGTTTGATCTTAAAAATAGTCGTTCTTCTCTTATAGATAAAAAAAGAATTTTTCCAGGGGAATATTTTATGTTACACCGGCCAAGGGAAATACTTTTATAAGAGAAGATTTTATTATTTCCCTTGCATGGTGTAACATAAAATATTCCCCTGCAAAAATTCTTTTTTTATCTCTAAGAGAAGAAAGACTTTATTTAAGATCGTCAAGCCCAAATATCAGCTGACATGATATTGTAAACAAACACAGACGGAATTTTATGAACGACATTATCATTTTTATTTTTTAAAATTTATTTTATAAATTAGTCCACTGGGCAAATTATTCCATGTAATTTATAATAATTTCTATAATAATAAAAACACAATCTGTATAAATTAAAATATCATGTTTAAGCATATTGTACAATGAGGTAATGCCAGACATCCAGCTAGTAAACACACACACATATATATATATATATATATATATATATATATATATATATATATATATATATATATATATATATATATATATAATAGAAATCTTATTGAAAATTTATTAAAATTAAAAAAATTTTTTTATAAACCTGTAAATAAGGTATACAAAGTTTTAATTATTCAGCAAGCCATTATTAAAAATCCATGGATTAAAGAAATAAATATAGTTCTTTTCCATATATTCCTTGTGTCAAACAATAAATTCTTAATTTAAATATATCTTTTATATATATTTTCATACAAGAAATTTAACTTTAATTCTTAAATATATATATATATATATATTATAATAAAGTCACATTCCTGTGTATGTTCACAATTTGATTAATATATACAAAAGCTATACTGTTTCACAAATTAATTTTCATACTGAAAACAGACTTTTATACACTTTTATTTCAGCATAATTTCTATATATACTATTTATTCAAAAGAAATCTACATTCAATGAGTACCCTCATTTGCATATTACATAAAAGAAAATCTATTTTAATAATTAGCTCGTTGTTAATAATTGTTTGTTGTAAAAGAATCATTTTTAATTGTTCTATTTAGAAATATTATTGAAAGTTGATTTATTTAATTTATTTTTAATTATTAATACTTGACAACAGTTGCATTTAAAACCAAAAATAAACTTATTTATTTAAGCTATGAGAGTTATTTCCCCTTTAAGCTATGAACATTTCTTCACATTTGATTTTCATAAACCAAGATGTGTTTTTATGCTCCCCTGAATCCAACATATGGTCACTTTTCGTAACAAGTTAGGATATTTGGTGTATCTTAAATAATATGTAACTAAATCCTTTGCCTGGCAATATGTTCCCACCATGCAATAGCTAGTGTGTGTGTGTGTATATAAAAGAGAAAGAAAATTAAAACTGTAAGTTGAACTTTACAATCAAAATTTATTGTTCGACTGAATACTCCAAAAAACAATTTACAAAGTCCTTATTCCATGGATATATATATATATATATATATATATATATATATATATATATATATATATATATATATTATATATATTATATATATATATATTATATATTATATATATATATATATATTGTGTATATATAGGCAGTATATTTAAGCTACCACGTGACTATGAAAAAAAGTATATATATATAATTTAAAAAAACAATTTCTACATTTATTTCTACAATATGCCTGAGGATGATAGAAGCACTTCTGTCGAAAGTGCTTGCGATTATGGATCCAACTTATACAATTTCGAGAACAACACAAAAAGGACTATTTGGAGATTGGAGAAGATAAAAAGGAAAATTGTAAAACAGAATAACTTTGTGCTATTCAATAATATTTGTCTATATATATATATATATATATATATATATATATATATATATATATATATATATATAAAGATTGTTGATTTATCTATTTTTTTCTATTAGCGATTCTGTAGTAGTTTTTTCTTTTCTGCCCTTTGTTTGCATTATTTTTGCCACGCCACATTTTTTTTTAGGGCATATTATTTATATATTATTTTTTAAATTATTTTTATTTAAATATTATTATGTGCATAAAAGTAATATATATTGTGACATAGTCCTTAAGAAAATTTCCAAATTTAATTTTAGGCCGACAAAAAATGTATTGTTTTTGTGTTTGATTGTCACTGAGGCAAAATGAACAGAGAGAAAGACCAAACCAACAGCAAGAGAGAGAGTATAGGAGAAAGAGAGGCGAGAAAGACGTTCAGCAGATGAGTGAGTTGACAGGTCACCCTATCAGCAACACAATTTCTGACCCCTTTTAGTTCTGGGTACTAAGTGAACAAAGAAAGAGAAGGGCAAGCAAAGTACGGGGTAGAGAGAGGGAGAGAGGAAAAGAGACATGCCAAGCGGAGGTGGAAAATTTCCACCCGACAATGACAAAGAAATGAAAATGAACCAATGTCGTCAAAACAGATAATGTTGACCCTACGAACATGGTGCTCCAAAAAGACACACATCAAAGAATAACCGAAACTGTGGATAAATAGTATCACATCTTCAGAATGGTTGCCCGAAGTGAATAGAATGGTGATTAAACTTCACGTAGAAAAGAAAAGTAAAGACTGTAAGTCCCCTCTCTCTACATACATCTCTCTCGTGTATTGAATTGGTGAGTTCTGCATTTTGCCATTTTTTTTTTTTTTGTTATTATCTATATTTTTAGTTGGCCTGTTTAGGTATTAGAATAAGTTACCCTTTCCGTATACTCGTAATTTGTTTTTTTTTTATTTTTATTTAATTTCATCCACCCCACCATAGCTTATTTTTATAATAAAATTAACTTTGAAACGTTACCACTTGTGTTTGTGTTTTCGTTCTTTCTTGCATTATGTTGTGTTCAATCTTTGTGTCTCCTCCCTTTTTTCCCTTATCACATGTGCGACAAATATTTTTTTTATATATCCTTTTGTTTGCTTTTATTTAATTCCCTTCCCCGTCTTTTATCGCCTGTGTTACAATAAATAAATAAATATATATATATATATATATATATATATATATATATATATATATGTGTGTGTGTAGTAAGTTATAAAAATTAAGCTACACAGAATATTCTACGTTTCATCCACGCTAGGATTTGTCAGGCTTATGCAAGTAGTCATGTATGTATGTGTATATATATATATATATATATATATACACATACATACATGACTACTTGGATTAATTATAATTAAGAATAAATTTTACATGTAAATTTTAATTTACGGTTTTCATTTATGCTTCTTATATATATATATATATATATAAGAAAATGAAAACCATAAATTAAAATTTACATGTAAAATTTATTCTTAATTATAATTAATCCTTATTCTGCAGAGTTTCAAAAAATGCAAGATTCTTTTCTTCGGAGTAAAGAAATATGTCAGCAAATTTTTACATATGGCAAAGCTAAAAATTTGCTGATTTTAGCATTGTATGACATTTGTGTCATAAAATGCAAAAAGAACGTAAAATGTTTATAAAAATGAAAACCAAACCGAAATTGTTAATTCTAGAGTGAAATGAAGAAGCGAAGAAAAATTTATTTTTTTTAAATACGTCACTTTGGAATTTCAAACCATTCCAATTCACAATGATGAAGTTTGGCTATATTCCAATCTGAAGTGGTTAAAATGAATAATCTGAAGCAGTTAAAATAAAGCAAATCCGTTGTCTAAAGGCCCCAAATAATGCGGGTTATATGATATGAGTCGAAAAATAAGAGAAAGTCAGCATCAACCTCATCTATCGCTGGAAAGCTTTGAGAATATATAAATGTTAATATTTATATTAGATTGAAATTGACATTTGCTTTTCTCTAGTAAACTTTTTTATCTACTGTCTGATATATAATATGACAGTAGATTAAAAATTTTACTATATATATATATATATATATATATATATATATATATATATATATATATGAAATAAAATCTTCTTCCAATTACGGGATTTCCTTGGATTTTACTTGTACAAATGGAAATTCTTTTAACTTTCTTGAAGTTTTACATTTGGATTTTACCGTCACTGGATTTTTTATCTTCCACCAGACTATCCATTCATGTGTGATCACCTTTTTCTTTACGATATTCCCTCTGCTTAATTTATTTTGTTTTCAAGTAAGATCTTTGACTTACTTGTTGTTTCATCAAATACTTCTGCATGCAAAATCCGATCCCGCATTTTGCTAATTCCTACCCTCTGATGAGAAGGAGAGTATTTCTTCGAAACTCCGCGGATTAAGGACTATCCACTTATCTAGTGTTTCCTTTTCAGATTAAATATGTTTTTAACTCATTTCAAAGTGTTTTTTAACATATTTTATTAACTGTTTGCTCATATATATATATATATATATATATATATATATATATATATATTGGTATTAGGATTATTAATCAGAATTGGGAATAAGAAAAATTGAAACTTTTAAATGCATCAGAATCAGAAAATTTGTACCTATTTTCTAATGCCCAAAACGATTCTTGATTTTATTTGTTTTTGGTTAAATTTTCTAGTGTTCATATTAATGATGAAACAATAAATATTTATTAATTTTAAACTACTACTAAAACTAAGATCTATAAGTCGCATCACAACTGTATTTTTATGGTTACAAAAATATTACATGGGTTTTTGTGTAATTTACCACCACCCCCTTTCAATTATCTATATTTAGAAATTTACAAAGATTCGAAATTTTGAACGGAATCAGTAATTGTATCGGAATTAGGAAAAATTTTGGAATTGAAAGGAAAGTATATGATAGGTTTCTTTCTGAGTATATTTTATTTTTCACAATGGCATCATCGATCAGTAAAACCAATCAAATACAAACATTGGTTAAAACAAAAAAAATATTTTCATAATCCAATCAGAAAGCGTTTAAAAAAAAACATAGGTAGTGGAAGTATACTTTGTTTTGTATAAAATATATATAGTATTTAGCTAAGAATTATATGAAAATAATAATGATGACGGTGCTACAGAAGTATAAGTTTTGCAAAACATCTTTCGGGTGTACATGGTGGCAGTGTTAATAGACGTGACTATGAGAGTGAAATCTTTCTTGATTTTCTTTATATCAGACTATTTTTGAGAGAAATTTGACCAGGACTAAATATTAAAATCTAAGAAAATGAGCAAAACTAAAATTTTGTTTTCTAACAATATAGGCAAATGAAATCGATAATTGAAAAGATCTGCATATATGAATTTTCTTACCAAAGATATCGAACACAAATGTAAGAGAAAAAAATGAATTTATTTTATATATTAGACGTGCAAATTTACTGATTCTTTTTTTTCCCCCCTCTTTTCAGTCATTTTCCTTGGCAGTTTTCACTCACCAGAGATAATATTTGAGCAGTTGTCTGTTCTCTATATGTTTCCAAGGTAAGTGATATTTTCTAACCAGAAGGATTTCTGCTAGAATCCCGTAAGTGCTTATCTATTATTGTAATGTAGCTGTTATGTTGCAAATGGACAAAGAAAACAAGAATAGAAATGAATAAAGTCTGGGTCGACATTTTTAACAAAAGTTTTTTATTACCATTATAATTATTACCGTCATAATTATTACCGTTATAATTATTACCGTTATAATTATTATTGTTATAATTATTACCGTTATAATTATTACCGTTATAATTATTACCGTTATAATTGTTACCGTTATAATTGTTACCGTTATAATTGTTACCGTTATAATTGTTACCGTTATAATTATTATTGTTATAATTGTTACTGTTATAATTATTACCGTTATAATTATTACTGTTATAATTATTACCGTTATAATTATTACCGTTATAATTATTACTGTTATAATTATTACCGTTATAATTATTACCGTTATAATTATTACTGTTATAATTGTTACTGTTATAATTATTACTGTTATAATTATTACTGTTATAATTATTACTGTTATAATTATTACCGTTATAATTATTACCGTTATAATTATTACCGTTATAATTATTACCGTTATAATTATTACCGTTATAATTGTTACTGTTATAATTGTTACTGTTATAATTATTACCGTTATAATTGTTACTGTTATAATTATTACTGTTATAATTATTACTGTTATAATTATTACCGTTATAATTATTACCGTTATAATTATTACCATTATAATTGTTACTGTTATAATTGTTACTGTTATAATTGTTACTGTTATAATTATTACCGTTATAATTGTTACCGTTATAATTATTACCGTTATAATTATTACCGTTATAATTATTACCGTTATAATTATTACCGTTATAATTATTACCGTTATAATTATTACCGTTATAATTATTACGGTTATAATTATTACGGTTATAATTATTACGGTTATAATTATTACCGTTATAATTATTACCGTTATAATTATTACTGTTATAATTGTTACTGTTATAATTATTACTGTTATAATTATTACTGTTATAATTATTACCGTTATAATTATTACCGTTATAATTATTACCGTTATAATTATTACCGTTATAATTATTACCGTTATAATTGTTACTGTTATAATTGTTACTGTTATAATTGTTACTGTTATAATTATTACCGTTATAATTATTACCGTTATAATTATTACCGTTATAATTATTACCGTTATAATTATTACCGTTATAATTATTACTGTTATAATTATTACCGTTATAATTATTACCGTTATAATTATTACCGTTATAATTATTACGGTTATAATTATTACCGTTATAATTATTACGGTTATAATTATTACCGTTATAATTATTATGGTTATAATTATTACCGTTATAATTATTACCATTATAATTATTACCGTTATAATCATTACCGTCATAATTATTACCGTTATAATTATTATTGTCATAATTATTACCGTCATAATTATTACCGTAACCCTCATTACCGTCATAATTATTACCGTTATAATTATTATTGTCATAATTATTACCGTCATAATTATTACCGTAACCCTAACCTCGCCAGTGTACACTTTTCTTCTGCGACCTCACGCCGGTCACAGCTGGCTCATTTCTCGCCTTCACATTTACATGTCCATTTTGTTTGACGTCACACTTTGTTTCTGCCCCGAGCACGTAGTGTCCTTTTTTTTTTCCTTTTTCTATTTTTTTTTTCTTTTTCTTCTCGTGTACACTTCCTAATTTGCATATGTCTTTTTTTTTTCTTACAGCTGCTGCTGCTATTTTCTACTGCGCTCATACGCACTATATTACGCCATCTTCTCTTTCTTCTCACTGTAAAATACTTAAAATACATTGAAACAAACGTTTTAAAGTTATTTATTGCAACAATGCAATGGTTCACCCTTGCCAAACATTCACAAGAAACACTCGTCTAGCTGAAAACACTATCAATAATTCCCCCACTCTTTATCTGTGCCTAAACCTAAACGTAGATTCCATGAACAAAGCTTCTTTCTTAGAACTGTACGCCTGTGGAATTGTCTTCCGTTTTCCTGCTTTCCAGCTGACTACAATATGGTTGTCTTCAAGCCCAACGTAAACAAGTTTTTGATAAGCCTTTCCCCTTAAGTTAACAAATTTACTGAATTTCCAATTTCCATTACTGACAATTACTATATTGTCCAATTGACTACTGTACACTCTTTAACCCTTATTCTCGAGTGGCCCCTGGGCCTTGATAAGTGGTGATGCCCATGTAAAAAAAAAAATGCAAACCTTTTAAAAATAAACTCTTTCTCAACGTAAAAACTAATTGTCATTTAAATACGCTTTAAATAAATAAAATGAATATCAATTTTCAGAATGTTTATTTGTGACCTTCGATTTTGGAACAATTCATTTTTAAATGAATGATATCTCAATAAGAGAATCAACAATTGCTTTTTGGAATTATGTCTTCTGTGCTTGAATAATCTCATTTTTACAAATGGGTGTGGAAAGTCATAACAATTTTTTTTTTCTTTTTTTCTATCTGGCCGCCATTTGTCAAGACCAAGAGCTACTTGATAATAGGGGTACAAATGAAGGTACAAACACAAAGATGAAATAATTTGTTGTTTAAATAAAAGTAGTTCAAATTAAAAATTGAATTTAAAAAAATTCGTTTTCAGATGCAGATTTTTTTATAACAAAATGTGATAAAGAAAAAATAAATCACCTTTCTGTGTGCTGAAAAAAAACAAGATGACGTTGAGTACAGAGAAATAAACGTTGTTTTGTACAGAAATTCGTCCGATAAGTATTGTGTTTGTATTTCAGGTATAGAGCTCGATCCTTTCACCTTCTGCTGCCTTATTTCCCAACTGGAACGATGGAACGAGTGGAAAACGAAGGAGAAATACCAACAGCTAAGGTAGGAGCATTGAGAAGTTGTATGCCAATTGTATTTCCCCTAGGTGGATTGAACTGGCTTCCCTCCAAGGAGGAAGTTTTGTGGGATTACCAAGTTCACAAAAGATCCCCAGTAACATATATATCTCATTCCAATCAAGGGAGATGATGACATTAGGATTTTGCAGTTCTTGTAGGGAGGTGTTGACGTCCTCCTACATACAGTGCCTGGTATTCCCAAATGATCACCCATCTGGTACTGACCAAGTTCAATGTTGTTTAACTTTGGTGATCTAACAAGAACTGACATGTGATTGTCGTATCATATTTGGCAGTTGCATTAGAATATTTCAAAAACAGACTACTATAGTGACAATTGGTTGAAAATAGAGCTTAGTTATGGTGAACAGTATCAAATCGTTCTTGTTATGATTATAGCATAACTGGGGTGTTCTTTAAATACCCACGGTGCATTCATTTTGTCAGCAAATTCAGCTATTTGTATTTTCTGAACTATGGTCGCTCCTTGTCAAACTTTTACAAAAAAAAAAAACACTTGATTAGCTACAACCACTATATGCAATTTTACCCACTCTTTATTTGTACCTAACTCTACATGCAGATTCCATGAACAAAGCTTCTTTCGCAGAACTACCCATCTGTAGAACTCTGTTCCACTGGCCTACTTTCCGGTTGCATACAGCATGGTGGCACTCAAATCTAATGTAAACAAGTTCTTGTTGAGCCGTCCACATGAATAATCAAATTCTACCCAATTTACACCATTAACGATTACTACACTACCACCTTACATTTAGTAACTCTTATTCTTGAGTGGCTTTCGGGTCTTGATACTGTCAATATCTGCAATAGAGATATGAAACTTTCAGATCATGATTGCATAAGTTCAGTCATCGTAGCCATACAATTTGCAATCCCCTCTGATCTATTCCACCAAAATAAAAAAAATAGGATGCATTATTTTTGGTATGCCCTCGTCTTTACACCCTTTCTATTTATTATGAGAGGGGAACCGATCTCCAACTTTATTTTAATTACTTTGGTAGGAGAACAAAACTTGATTTAAGCATAAAACTTAATAATTATATTTACCCAAGTGGGGTCACAGAAATACCTGGTTTTGAACCCAGCTGTGTCATTACCCCTGTCAGTGTGATTGAAGCATAGATCTTGTCAGGTTATCCATCTAGGAGAAGGAAAACTCTGTAAAATCTGTACTACTGACCTCATACATTATGACACTTAACCACAAGAGAAGGGAGGCTGCTTTAGTCTCGATTGACAACCTTCCTAGAGCTGGTAGCTCGAACAAATTATCCAGTTTGCATTAAAAAAATTGCTGTGGAGGTTTATCCTTTATTAATAGCAGCATACATATGCATAAAGCACCTAACTTCATGGGAGGGAAAGGTAGTAACTATCCAATGTTCTATCGTTCTTTGCTGGTTTAATTAAAACAAACAGATCTTCTCTACCCCTTTGCCATCTCAGCTTAACAGATTCCTATGCCTTTAATATCATTGCTGGGCACGTGGCTTTTAATTGATTTCTAACTGGAAACTTCCACTCTACTTTCAGCTTTTAACCTTACTTGAGAATTTACAGTTCTGAAACTAGGAGTTTGGTATATTCTTTTAGTGTATTATTTTTCCTAAACTGTTTCAGCAATTTTCGGGATTAACTTAATACGGCGCTTGTGGAGACGAGGTCTCTTTTTTTTAATTTATTTATTTTTTTACTTGTTTCATTAATGGGTTATTTTTGCGTTCTAAATTGCCTCATGCAAAAAATGCTTATTTTTGCCTAGTCGATGCTAGTTATCTTTTCTTTTTTTTTTATTATTATTACATTTTCACCTCAAATAAGGCACATTGCCAATTTGATGTAAGGGGCTACTATCAGGGACATAATCTACAGGGGTACTATGTAGGAAGTTGGGCAGCAAGATGTCCGTTCACGTTACATTTGAACTTCTGCATGTCAGTACAGTTGGGAAAGCAGGGAGCTGGAAGGGAATTCCAAAGTCTAACGGTTCTGGGGAAGAAACTACTATAGTAAAAGGCTCTCTTACATCTAGGAATCTCTGTGAAGGGGTGGGATTTAGCTGCTAGTCGGGTTTGTCAGGGGTATTTACGTTGAGGGGGTACAAGTGCTGGCATCTCTCTTGTATGATATTAGAATAAACTATGGTGTCTGTGTGTGCACTAATATATTTCTCAGGTGACAAGATTTCAAGTTAAAACTTTATTTACAAATAAACTTCACAAACATGCGATCCGACATTTTGAAGTTGCTATGCACTTCACTGATTGCACTCCAATCAAAGGGAAGTAACTCTTAGGTGTTACTAACTTTCACAGAATACAAAATGATGTAGAATGCACTGGACTCTGACCAGTTCTATTCAAGTCATTAGAGCAAATTATAGAGGATTGAAATGTCGCACTGCTATCTGTAATATTTTTGTGTTTAGAGGGTTGGCTTAAGACCCACATTCATGTCCGAGTAAGTATTTATAATGTAACTCCCATGTAGTGTTTACTAATAATATGGCTTAGTATATTTTAATTTTTTTTACAAATTTTCCAGTGAAATAGATAAACATTTGTTTCATTATTTTTTTAATTTTAAATAAATTTAACGATTTTTTTTCATATATTATTTGTTGTCTCATTTTTTTTAACTATCTTCTAAAACCAAAAAAAAAAAAAAAAGATATGAAATTTTGTAAACTATTTCATCTAATAGTTCATAAATGCTTTTTTAATTTCTTTTTTTTTTTGCTGTTATTTCAAAATTTATTCAATAAAATATTCTATGCTGATCTGATAATTTATTAATATGGTGTTTTTTTTAATTTGAAGTCATAAGAATTGACTTGATAGAAAGAAGGATAAATAAAGACCTGGCCAGATTTCTGGTGCTACCAGATGAGGCTATCTGAAGATACTGGCTTCCTGAAACAAAATGCACCTAACATTGATGCTTTTTGGTCTTCTACTTTTTTTTTTGCAAAACTTAATTATGTTCTGCAAAACCAAAAACAACAACCCACCTTTTCCTTCTTTTCTTTCTTCCAATTTTCCTTCTCTCTTTCTATCTCCCCCACTTCCTGACTGGTTTCCTAACTAAAAATGTACCAAACATTGCTACTGTAACCCTTTTCCCACTCCCATTGCAAAACTCATTCATGTTCTGCAAAGCAGGGAACAAAAACGATAAAATCTATTATAAAACAATCTAACCAAACACTACAAACTAGCGATTGAAAGTTCAAAGAGCTGGAATAAAAAAAACCTTCTACAAAATAACTGGATGCAGCACGAATACTATTTCCAAAATCACTGGATTCGGCATTAAATAACATGAAAAGGGTTGATATGTGGTAAAACAAAACAACCAAATTAAACCAGGTTTAGTGTAAAGTCAATTAATAAAAGCTGTCCAAAGCTGTTTGTAAACTAGATGATTTTAATTAAAAAAAAAAAAAGAGAAATTATTTAATTGAAACTTTCCAAATATTTTTATGAGATTTATAGTTATGGTGGATATATTTTTCAAAAATATTTCTTCTTTCTGAAAAAAAGTCTATTAAGGCAGATTTCAAGAATATTAACCAATATGTCATTTTATATTAAAACTGCATGATTTCTTGAATAATTTCTAAACATATTTATAACACTTAAACTCAGAATAGAAATTAAGAAATTGATGCTTTCCAAAGTCCCTGCTTCAATAAACTTCTAGTAGTGACCATCATTCAAGACCTGAAATGGAAAACTACCATCAAATCTATTGTTAAGGTTGCTGTAAAAAATGTTTGAATCATTTTACTTCTCCAGAAAAAATCTCACTCATGACACAATCCTCTACTTGTATAAAACATTGCCTTTAAAAAAAACAATTCTGTCGCCACAAGTGTAGAGATGGCACTCAAAGTACAAAATTGATTTTGAATTCTAATGGGAGATGTCTTCTATTTCCTGTAGCCTGTTTCTCAAGGTAAAGTTGTTAGCCTTTATCTGTTGTATTAATTTCATAGCTTGGGGCATTATGTTGTGAATGAAACAGTTGCATTTGTCAGTGATCTTTCCAAGTGATGACTAAAAATAATAAAACGATTATCTTTTGGTGATTGTGTTTGTTTTTTTTTCACAGATAATCTTCCAGAGCTCATTATCTTTTCAAACTTTATTTTCTTTTTAAATAAAACGAGCTAAGTCAAATTATTTAAACAATAAAAGGTTTAATAAAACAATATACTCTCTTTTTTATTCTTTTAATGAAAGCTGTTTAAAGAAACCCCTGAGGAAATTCAAATGTTTATACCTTCAAGTCTTAAAATAAAATTCGGTGCCTATATAGAATTATACAGATTAAAAAAAAAAATCTTTTATAATGAACCTACTTGTTATAGAACAGAGATGTCATATTCCAAAAATCATGTGGGTTTGGCTAGTAACTTTTCTATTTAGCTAGTAACCGAAAATCTTTAGTTGTCAAAGGTCAACTAAAGATAAACTAACAAAACACAGCAAAAATCTTGTCTTGTTACAACCATTATAAATAATTATTCCGATTAACCCTTATCCTTGAGTGGCCCTTATGCCTGAATAAGTGACAACTCATTAGCACAAAAAAGTACTAGTGCAGTTTACAGTTTATTTTTTTTAGATAAGATTCTCATGTTAAATTAAATTTTTACAGTATCTTTTGTTTCTGAAATTCTAAGGTGAAATTACAAAATAGTTAACAAAGCTCCCTCCCCATGTTAAGAATGGTTTTCTATATAATAGCCTTATTATTTCAACACGGTTCATAAACTGCACAAGTACCCCAATAAAAATTACTGTCATACCCAGGACAGGGCATTTTTAGGAAATATTTGACACGATTTAATATATATGTTCATATTGTATTTTTTTTTTTTACCTGTTGGGTTGAGAAGAAACAAAAAATTGTAAACAAATTTTTGTTTGATTAAAGTGTTCTAAAATTTGTGTTGATTACTAAAAACCTGTTTCATTTGATCCTTTTTTTTAAATTCCAGACGCTTGCCTCTCTTTTGTCACACATTCCGCTAACAACGAAAGGACCAGCACAGATCACAATTCTTGACATTCATGCTCTACAAGAACGTTTCTACTTTTCTGACAATGTCATTCCCAGGTACCAACCATTTTTCGCTCGTTCATGATAGTTCAAATATATATTAATCTCGTTTAACCCCCCCCTTCTCTTTCTCACGCCATCTCGGCTATATAAAGGGGGAAAATATTTAACAGAGTTATATAAAGGTAGCTGTAAAATGCAGATGATTTAGTATGAGCCTTCACAACAATTGGAGGCCTATTTGTTAAGTTAAAGACATGGAGAAATGCCACAAAAAAGTCAAGAGTGAATATTATCAAAGTAATCATCATCATCATATACGAATCCGAAGTTTCCGTTGTTGGTATTGGTTATTGGAAATTGTCAATATTAATCAGGTTTTAATACTGTGAAAACTGCAACAGTTGTGTCCCTTGGACAATGTGAAAAGTTATCTCCCTTTTGATAGCTTCAGATTCATGCTTGTTTTTCAGTGAGTTGAGTAACTTGGGCTGCTTCCCTTTGTCTGTGTATGGCTTTGTGATGACGTGTACTTTTTGTCTATATATAGATGATTGGTTGCATGAGTTCTTTCTCTTCGCGTCTACATGTAAATAAGTACAGACTGTCTCTTCTCTGTGTATGTGTGTGTAAAACTAAAAATGGCTAGGTGTTAATTAATTTCTTTTCTGTCAAGTGTCAATGTGACTTCCAGTATGAATCTTACATGAATCAAACAAAATTTGCTGAATAATTTGTTAGAGACTGCAAAAGTTAAATCTTTTGAACTTTGACTCCTTGGTAGCCAAAATTTCGGCCCAAAACCGATTAACCAGCTTGCCTATGTCTGAATACACTTTATGTAAAATTTCAAATGTTTAGACCTAAAATTGGCTGAGAGGTCACATTTTTTTAACTTTGACCCCAATTTTGACCCCTTAACATTTGTTGTTTTGGGCTCAAATCAAGTTAAAAAGTTTGATCCATGTCCAAGTAACCTATATCTAGAATATCATGTGTTTAGACCCAAAATTGGCAGAGGAGTTTGGTAGAGTTTTTCAGAGGTCAAATCGTTGAACTTTAACCCTTTGACAGCCAAATTTCTGGCCGAAAACAGATTAAAAAGATTTTTCCAAATCTCAATACCCCTCATGCCAAATCTCGAGTCTGTAGACTGAAAATTGACAGAGTAATTTGGTAGGAAAATGTACACACACAGACAGACACACAGATAATTTCACTTTTATAGATATATAGATTGGATTATTTGGATTACTGTTTTTATGTTTGTTTGTTTTTTATTAAAAAGTGATTATGATTGCAAAGTAAATTTTAATTGTTTTTTAATTGGATTATTTGGATTACTGTTTTCATCTTAAGTGTTATTCACACAACGTTTTGGTTGATGTAATCTTCGACCTTCTTCAGGTGTATCTTGTCAAACTCAAGAATCTGGATAGAATTTCAAATGGAACCATGACTAGGTAGAAGTCTTAATTCATAATTGTATTCATTTCATTGAGGATTGTACCTTCAACATCCAGAAGAGTGTCGCTTACTTTTAAATTTTAGTACTTTATCCACTACACCAAATTATCAATCCTCATCTCAAAAATTCAGAAACAGAAATATATTTAAATTGTTTTATTTTTCTATTGTAATACAACTAACATTTGTTCGGACTTAGAAACTCAACAGTAAAAAATTTGTTCAAAATGATATAACTGATATGTCCCGCTGAAGCGATATATTTGTTTGAAGTAGCTGAGCAGGCCTTCCTACAGTTTTGAGTAATAATCTGTTAAGTTGCCTTACTGAACGAGTGTTCACAGCTAGTATTCTTAGCGTGAAGTTTGTGTACCTTTCAATGTCTCTCCCTATGTGTCTCTACCAGTTAGTATTTATGGCTTAACCAGCCAATCATATCTTTGTAAGGAGGAACTAACCCCTGTTCTCTCCAAACTCTAAAACAAATGCCTTGCCAAATCTTATTTCTCTGATAGCTGGAAAATTACATTTATGGTACCAGTATTCATGAATTCTAGTGAAAGAACTGACCCTGTTTCCAACTTCCAACTCTCTTCGTCCGTCTAGCTATCTCTCTAGCTCTCTTAGCTCTCTTTCCTTTAACTCAAAATCTTGGAAAGCCCATTTCTTATATCACTTGCTGATATTTAAATTTAAACAATGTACGACTGAAACATTTGTTAAACTACATGAAATTATGAAAAAATGTATTCATTTACTAGCAAACACTTTTCGCAATTTTTAAATAACTTAGCACTTTGAATTGGATGGAATGAATGGAACTTTTGTTTCAAATTCATTTTTTAAGGTCCTGTCTAAACTAATGTGATAAAAAATTGCTTTGTAGTTTGATAAGTGATGAGTTTGAAGGGCTAACCATACTGCGTATAAAAATTGTTTTATGTTTTTCAAAAAATTATTTAATGAGGAACCATTTCGACTTAAAATGCATTTAGTACAACTCATGTCACCTGAAGAAAAACATGTTTGAAATGTGTAAATATGCCATAAGAAGCTTGATTTTCACAAAATGGAATCTTATGGGATGCTACCATGTTCTTTTGTATCACTCAAGACAAAAATTGTATAATTCTTTTTTTTTCTTTATGACTATATAATACTGAATTGATTTTAACCCCCAAACATTCTTATTGTCATAATCTTTAATATATACTAGTGTACCCGTTGGCCCTTAAAGGGTAAGATGAAAAATGTTCAAAATAAAAAGTGATTTTGAAATTATATCATCTTTTATTGTCTTGAGAAAACATTTTTTTTAAGTGATGAGTGAAAAATGTAAAACTCAGGAAGCCTCCAGAGCACAACTGAAAGCACTAATGAAAATTAAGGAGGTCCTACTAAAAGCGCTACTAAAACCAAGTTTCTATACCCCCCACCTCCTTGAAGAGGTATGGATGTCTTCAAGTCCAACATAAACAAATTCCTGATGAACTGCCCCCTTAAGTAAGAGACTTTATCAAATCGCCAATACTAACGATTACTATGATACTATCCCATTGATTACTGTAGACACAATAACCCTTATCCCCAAGTGGCCTCCGGGCCTTGATAAGTGGTGACGACCATGTAAAAAAAAAAAAAAAAAAAAAAAACATGTTAAAATAAGACAAAAAATATTGTTGACCTTGTGCATACTTTGAATAGTAGCAGTAGCTTTTAATATCGGACTTAAGATAGGACAGCCATGAAATAGGTAAGCAGACAATTTTTTGAAACCGGAAGTCAGAAACCGGATAGATGGTTTAAACGCCCAAGCAAGCTGATCTGAGTTTTATAGTGTGTGTGTGTGTGTGTGTGTGTGTGTGTGTGTGAGAGAGAGTGAGAGAAAAAAAAAAGAAACTGTTTAACTCTTCAAACTCATCGTTTACCAGAAGTTATTCCCCTTGGCCAAATTGTTCCCTAGTTGTTTTTATTTACTTTTTTTTAAAAATATTCTTTTTAAAATATAATTGTAGTTTTATTCTTCTAAATTTATTCTAGGTTGGAGTCTGCAATACCTCGGTTGAAACTTGAGCTGGATCGGGTTTTTGGTCATGGCAACTTCACTGTAGCTTTTCCTGACGATGGTGCATGCAAGCGTTTCAAGAGTTTTTTTCCAGAAGGTGATTGCATCATTTGTAATAAAACAAGGGTTGGTACAAAGAGGATTGTCCAGCTCAAAGACGGTGAGTTTTCCTGTCAGCAAGTACAGATTTTGTTATAAAACTGCACTAGAGAAGAAACACTTAACGCATTAAATATTACTAGGTCTACCTGGCGTTACCCAGAAATTAATGAAAATATAAACAAAATAGGTTTCAACATTTTTATATCAAAATAAAATTCAGATTTAAACAATATACTATTTATGGCAATCCGGAAGTTTAACTGATTGTTTTAAAGAAAGTAACCTTATTTTACAAAGAGATTTGTTCATTTTTTTCATACGATCATTTGAAATGCTAAAACATTCGAGGAATTGTAAAAAAGAAAGATGTGACTATATTTAATGTAACAGTTTTATAACATTAATCTCTTAGTTACCTCCCTTAGAACAATCAGTTCAACTTCTGAATTGTCCTATTTATATCACTAGGTTGTTGGTTTTTTTTTTTAATAAAGTGAAGTAACTTTTGAATAAATTATTTATGTATTATTTTTATCTATATTCATCCCTAACAAAAATACAAGAAAGTCACTCTAGGTAGGAAGTTGAGCAGTGAGATCTTTGTTCACATTACATGCAAAAATTCACAGGCAATATGAATTAGAACAAGTACATTGAAGACATTTGCTAAGATTACTGCAAAGAAAACAAGCTCCCACTACCATGCTAGAAAATTACTTATGCCTGAGAGTATTTTGTATCTGTACAAAACCACAATTTGCCCATGCATGGAGTATTGTTGCCACATCTGGACTAGTGCATCTACCACTAGTCCCTTCCTCTTAGACAGAGTCCATAAAAAATCTCCAATCCTGCACTATCAATTAAATAAAAAATCTCCAATCCTGCACTATCAATTAAACTCCATCCTCTGTCACATCACCACAATGTCACATCCTTGTTCCTGTTTTACAAGTACACAGTGGAACGATAAAATCTGTCGCCCTAAAGAAAACAATACTACAACTTTATTTTAAAACTTTTATTGAAAAAATTAATTCAGGTAACTTGATTATGTACTAGAGCTGACATCTATTCAATCCAGCCACCTTCAGCGTCAATCAATGCCTTGATATGGGTCAGGAACTGGGAGCATGCCTTTTTCACAAGCGCTGGTAGGAGTTTGGCGGATAGTGGGGATCAAGCTGGCTTTGGTGTTGTGGGAGGTCATGTCAGTGATGTTCTTAATGTATGACCAAATGAAGTAGTCCAGCAGGTTCAGGTCAGGTCGGGGGAGCAGTGAGAGAAGGGTACAACGTCATAGCACTCCTTCTGAAGACAAGTCTGGCTCTCTTTGGACTTGTGGGCCAGCACTGAGTCCTACTGCCACACCTAGGGTCTGCCAGCAGCCACCTTATTGCGCCAGGTGATCACCACACTCTTCAACACATCCAGACACACTTTGGTGTTGACTTTCAAGCTGACTTCAAAGATGTGAGGTGGCATGATGTGGCCCTTACTTGAAACCACACCAAAATTATGATCATGACCAGAAACTTTTTTCATCACTATGGGTACATCCTTGTTATTCGTGCCAATCCAGCAATGCATTTTGAGGCTGCTGGCAATGATCCTGTTCTCATAAATTGGATCAGTAGAGAGTATGAGTTGTACAGTGGCACATCACCGATCTTGCTTGTTGAACATTGTGTCACTTTCAGGCATGATAAAAGGTTCCTATCGCTCTTGGGATTTGTACACAACTAGCCAACTAACAGATGGTTTGCAACAAAAAAAGAAAACCAGTTTTCATCATTCATTGAAATGGAATCATGTCGCCTCATCTAGGGTGATAATTATATCAGTCCACCCTGTAGAATGTGGTTTGCTGTAGAATTTGCATCCAGGAACATGTGCTTCGGTGATTACTTTAACCCATTCAATTGTCACATTTGCGACAGTTTCTTCCTCAATTTTGAAATGACACATTATCAAGGGAGGTAATCCTTGAATCACTTGTCTCCCCTTCTGTCTGTCACACACGCATACAAGTTTTTCAGAGTTTAATGATATGTGTTAATAAAGTCACCATTTTATTTAGTTTGTAAGAAAGCTTTTACTCATTTTGAATCACTGAAGATGTCTTTCAGGTTGGATATTCATCACAAACAATCTCTTTGAATCCATCATTAATCGATAATAGATGAACACTAGATATAAAAAATCTGTATTATTATTATTACTATTATTTGTACTCCCTAGGAGTTCTCACACAGCACATTATCAGAGATTATTCACTGACAACAACCAGTGGTGTTCCCTGAAGTCTGAGTGATAACAAGTTGCCTGTGATTTTCTGTACTCTCCATCTCTTGTGATAACCTTTGTAAATGAATTTGCATTATCGCAACAAGTGCTTACCATTGATTTCTAGCTGGGAACAACCATTAGTTTTCACTAGAATTTGCGTGGCAATAAGCCCTCTCCCAAAGTCCCAGTACTCGTTGTACTTATCAAGTGGAGTTCTGGTTAGTACTCTCTCCTTGGCCCTTCTATCCTATTTGGCCTTCAAGATATTTTATATCAGCTGAAGTTAATAGCTTTTATTTCTTTGGAGAGTGGTGAGTATGGGTTAGAGTTATAAGATATCTTGTAGTTTCAATCCCTTTGAGTTCATGTGGTGTTACTTCCCTTTTTTTGTTTTAATTTCATTACAGTTTCCATGTAGTAAGTCAGGGTTTGTAGTTTATGTGGGTATTATTATTATTATTATTATTATGAATAATAATAATAATAATAATAATAATAATGCTATCTGTAGCGGTTGATGTTTACACATCAACGTTGTTGCTGACCAGGATATAAATATCCTAACTCGCTACAAAAGAAAATAATGAAACGAATGGAAAGAAGGAAACAAAACTCAATTGCTGGATAAAATAAACATGTTGTTTATTTTCTGTTGAAAATAAAGGGTTTAGGTGGAACACGTGTTCATTCAGTCATTGACGACTACGTGCGTGGAAAAGAAAGAAATGAAGTAGAGGACGAGAAATGGCAGTCCCGCATGTAGAAAGGGAAAGAGAGAGAGAGTGTGTTGGCCTCAGCAAAGCTGCGCGTTCATGATGGCAGTCGTCCACATGGAAAAGTCTTCAAGCCGAGAGCTGTGGACGCGAACTTGCCTGGTTGACGAACCCAGACAAAAAGGGAAGAAAAAGGAAGTTGAATGTTTGTTGTTGACTTTTATATCGGGGTGAGTGTTCTGACTGCGCATGTCTGGATTTCACTTAAAAGAAAGTGACGTCACAGCTCGGGTGCGTGCACACAATGTGTGTGTATATATACATATATATGCTTGTGAGTGTGTGTATGAGGATGTGTATATGCGTGCGTGTGTGTGCATATGTGCGTGTGTATATGTGAGGAAAAACATGTTCGAACAACTTACAAAATCAAAATACATAAATGCGTTTGTATGCCTGTTGTTACTATCCTGAATAAAAACAAATAATTATATTTTGGACCAATCAGAAAACTTTATGAATTTATTTGAAATAGTCTTTCTTGGAGCCACCTAAACCCTTTAAAAGCCAGATTTTTCTTCAATAAATCAGTGGAACTCAGTCGACCCAAATCTGCAGATCGGTGTCACTGGGCACCTCACTGTGCATACTTATCTCTGCAACATTTGTCTCCACTCACGCATACAAACATTAACGAACTCACAAACAGATTATCATCTGCAAATCTGTATAAACGTTATTCATTGAAATATTCCAATCTTTTTTCACTGAACTACAATTATAATATGAAATCAAATGAACGTTGATTCTTAAAAACAATTTTCAATGAATTATAATTTATAAAAATGAGCAGAGAAGTTTTGAATACGATTATCTTGACGCCTGAAACTCATGGCTCTTAATCAATCCAGACTTCTAATGAATCCCCTTCTTTCTACAAGAACCCTAAAAATATTCACGAACTTTCTATTCTTTCCTATTGCTATAAACTTCTATTTGAAACATATATAAATTATCTCTTTTGTGAATATATGCCTTCTTAACTCATTATTTTGTTTGGTTTACCGTATGAAAATGTCTCTTGTTTGAATCTAAAGCCTGCAAATCTTTTCACTGAAAATATTTCTATGAATCTGGTCAATATCAAAAATACTCCTCTCAAACAAACACTCTAAAGTAAAACCCTAAAACCGGTATAAGTGCATCCTAAAGAACTAAGGACTGGCATCCCTAAAATTGGTGATCAAAATCCTATACATATGCATAATTCTAAAATCTTGGGAAATTTTATTAAAAAAAAATCGTTAACCAATTTTTATTTCTATGAATGCGCCATTCTACTATTTTATGCGGAATACTTTGGAGAAAAATGGATTTTTTAAAAATGCATTTTTTTAGAGGGTTTTTTTTTTTTTTTTAGATAATTGATGAGGATAGGAGACTGAGATACACATTGCTTAATTTGATGATAATATTGGGAATTTGAAGAAATTAATTTTTTTTTCAAGTTATATTGATTTTGTTAACACAGACTTTATAGGCTTTTTCTGTAATGTTCCTGAAATATTAAAAAAAAACTTTTTTAATTAGCATCTACAATAAAAAAGCAAACAGAAATTCATGTTTTTTAGTACTTAAAACTTTAACTTTAGCAAAGGCGTTTTTTGTTTACAAAAAATATATTTTCACTAAAATAAAAAGATATTTACAAGATTATTAAGTGGTACTTAAAAATATCATTTTTATTCATCTGTTTTCTTTTTTCAGCGTTTCATCTAAAAAAAAATTATCCTATTAATTCAGAGAATAAATTGAAAGCATTTTTTAAAAAAATGTTTTATTGTCATAGTCTTACAACGATAAATTACATAAAATTCATCAATAGAATCTTTGTTCGGGTGATAATCTTTTCTCATCACTCACAAAGTTTTTCTATTCTTGGACAATAAAAAATATCCTGCCTTTGAGCTGAGGAATTTTTATTCATCTGTTTATTTTTTTGAAAAAGAGAGAAAAAAATTAACTGAGGGTCATCCCTATCTTTCAGCTCAAAATACCTTTTCTTGAAATGCAAAAACCAAAATCAGGTGATATTTTGAGACATTGTGCCATCTCTATACATATAAACGTTATGAGCTGCTTTAGGAACATTAACTTCTTGATTACAAGTAAAAAGCAAATAAAGTGTAAAAAATGAACCGTTTTGTTTACTTGACACTATTTTTTTTTTTTTAAGGATCTGAAATAGAAATGAAATTAACATAGTTAATGAATAAAATATTTTATTGTTATTCTAACACATTCACCAAATGTTTGGTTTCTAAAAAATTGTTTAATTTAAAAAAAAAATTGTTCAATTTTAATAAAAATTATTCAATTTTTAAAAAATTGTTCAATTTAAAAAAAATTTGTTCAATTTTTAAAAAATTGTTCAATTTTTTAAAAATTGTTCAATTTAAAAAAAAATTGTTCAATTTCTAAAAAATTGTTTAATTTAAAAAAGAAATTTGTTCAATTTTTAAAAAAATTGTTCAATTTAAAAAAAAAAAATTTGTTCAATTTTTAAAAAATTGTTCAATTAAAAAAAAAAAATTGCTCACAACATATTCACATATTGACGTTTGCAACAAGTATTCATGACTGTAATTTGACCAAATAGAATAGAACAAATCACATTTTTACAATTTGATTTTATTGTTCATCATTTGATGAAGTTGAACTGAAGTTACTTACTGGGAGGGGGAGGGGGTCAGTGGTTAATGACACGGACGGTGACCTGGGTGTCCCAAGTTCAAACCCAGTTCATTCCATAAAAATCACTTTCACTTAAAATGTTGGCACCCTTCACATGGTTCCTCCCGTACATACCCGATGTCTTTCTAAAAAGAATTCTGACTAAAAAACTTTAATGTTACGCACCAACAACAACCATTTTGTAAATATTTTTGAAGTTTAAATAATTTTTTATTTTTGAATGTTTTTATTGCTGTATTTATTAAATTCTTTCAATTTTATTGTTACCTTTTAAATCAAGTATATTTAATTTTTGTTCATATTTGAGTTTTGGCTGAGGTATGCACTCTATGGAGTGCCTTTCATGTTTCTTATTTATTTTTTATTTCAGGTGATCCAAAAGGAAAAACTGTAGTTATTGTTGATGATTTGGTCCTTACTGGAGGAACTCTCAAAGAAACAGGACGAGTAAGTTTCTATTCTCACCCCCATCTCTGACACGTAAAACTTTGATACTTGTAAACACCCCTATACATGGCCGACTTGTGTAACTTTGTCAGTTTTAGTCATTTCTCCAAATGTTTCTGACACTAGGTTTTCAATGACATGGACATATCGCATTTCATTGCGTAAGTTTTGCTTTTTTGTGTGAATCATTTTCTAATGCACAAAGAAATCTAAAAATCTTTTAACCCCTACAAAAATTTAACAAAAAAAAATAAAGAAACAAATAAAATAGTTATACAAAAAAAAAAAAAAAAAGAATGAGGT
Source organism: Euprymna scolopes (assembly GCF_053919585.1). Taxonomy (NCBI): domain Eukaryota; kingdom Metazoa; phylum Mollusca; class Cephalopoda; order Sepiida; family Sepiolidae; genus Euprymna; species Euprymna scolopes. The sequence continues at coordinate 11,664,285 of NC_136503.1, read as the reverse complement.
GATCAAACATAGTCAAGGGCAACCTGAAGATTTCATTGTCATTGATTACTACAGTGAGATGTAGGGGAGAACGCCACTCCTGTCTAAGGATTACCTTACTTCCCCTTAATGCTCACCTTAAAATGCCGAGTGTTTAGCAAGGGGGTATACTAGTCCCAAACTCCCCAATCAGTTGAGATTAACATTAGATGCCCCTGAGTAACTTTTGCTATTTTATTAACATTTATTTTTTTTCTGTCTTACATTATCAGCAACCTATGAATAATGTACAGAATTGACCTAAAAAGTCTTCTAACACCAACCAAAAAATAACCAAAAAATAACAAAAAAAATAACCAAAAAATAACCAAAAAAATAACCAAAAAAATAACCAAAAAAATAACCAAAAAATAACCAAAAAATGACCAAAAATAACCAAAAAAATAACCAAAAAATGACCAAAAATAACCAAAAAATAACCAAAAAAATAACCAAAAAATAACCAAAAATAGAAGAACAAGTGCATTACAGCTTGAGGAGATTACTTTAAAGGGGAATCGAGTTTCATGCGCATACCTTATCCTCGAGTGGCTTCCAGGCCTTGATTAGTGGTGACTACCATGTAAAAAAAAAAAAAAATAGTATCAATAAAAGTGTTGATACGAAAAAAGTCTGGAAACTTATTGAAGGCATCTCGTATGTTTTTACAACTTTACGTTGTCAGTTATCAGCTATGTCATTAGATATCTAAAGGCTCTTTTTTCATTGATTACTACAGCAAGATGTAGGGGAGAGCGCCACTCCTTTCTCAGGATTACTCCACTTACTCTTAATGCTCACAAGTGATTAAAAAAGGGAGTATACTAGCTCCAAACTCCCCGACCAGTTGGGATTAAAATTTATTTTGGCGCCCCAGAGTAACCTTTTGCCATTTTATTAAAATTTCTGCTTTGTTATATTCTAAGTCGTCAATGAATAATGGACAGAGTTTGACCAAAAAAGCAACACAAAAATAGAGGAACAAATAAAACAGCAATACAAAGCAAATTCTTAGGATTCAGTTTTATTTACGTTTTTTTTTTAAATAAAACAAAATAAAAATATCAAAACAAAGGAAAGAAAAGTCGTAGAGAAATAAAAACATTTATGTAATTCAGTTTATTCACTTTCATCGATATTGTCACATGAAGAAGGTTTATCAGCAATAGAGAAAAGTTCAGTCAAGTTTGACATTTTGATTAAATTTCAACTTATGACTTTTACAAATTTCATGTATGGAACTGACACTCCTCGATAACAATAACCAACACACACAATTTCAGCTTGATCAGATAAAGAGTTTTTAAGTTATCAACGTTTTCATGAGATAATTTTGACAATGCTTGATACAATATAGAGAAGTGAGGCCGATATACATCTTTAGTCTATTCTTACGTTGTCAGAATATTTGTATGTACTTTCACAACTAAATTATTTCCTTGATACTTTGTCCATATTATAATTCAAACTCCAGATTTTTCCAAACTTCGTGTATGGATCCACTGTTCTTTGACAACAGTAAAAAGTATGAAGCAAAAATATCAACGGATCGGATAAATAGTTCTTGTCTTATCAATGTTTTGATGCTATAATTTTGCTAAGACTTCATACAAATTGTGTTATACAAAAAAAAAAAAAAAAAAAGGAAAATGTAACCTACAGCGAATGCGGCAATCTGGCATATTAATTAATTGTTCTAAGGGAGGTAACCTTATTTAACTAAGAGATTCATTCATTTTTTCATACAAGAATTTGGGTTGTTAAAACTTTATTTTTTAAAAAGTTTTTTACAAGGTGGTCACCACTTATCAAGGCCCGGAAGCCACTCAGGGATACGGGTTATTGTAAGTACAGTACGTTAGTGTGGAGATTTAATAAAGTGTCTACTTAAGGGGGCGGTTCATCAGGAATTTGTTTATGTTGGACTTGAAGACATCCAGGTTGTAGTCAGGTGGGAAGCAGGCAGACGGAACAGACTTTCACAGGCGTGCAGTTCTAAGAAAGAAGCTTTGTTCATGGAATCTACTTTTTGATTTAGGCATAGATAAAGAGTGGGGAAAATTACTGACAGTGGATCCAGTTAGACGGGTGTTTTTCGTAAAAGATTGGCGAGGGGGGACCAGAGATTGGAGTTCAGACGAGCACCTGCCATGGAAATAACGATAAAACAAAGATAGGCTTGCAACGTCTCTTCTGTGGGAGAGAGGTTGCAGGGAAGAGAAAAGGGCATCCCCCACTAAGCCACGAAGTCTATTTTGTACTCTGTCAAGGCAGGATAGGCTGTTTTCAGCAGCTCCTGCCCAAATATGGCAGCAGTATTCCATCCTTGGACGTCTATATAAATATAAATAAACGTTTATATAGATAGAGAATTGCATCAGTAGTGAGATATCTTCTGGAGCGGTAGAAGGATCCCACCATCTTTCCAGCGACCTTGGCAACAGACTTGATCTACATGTTCCATTTCAGATCAGGAGTGAAGGTCAAGCCCAGAAGCTTGTCAAAACATGGGACTTCTCCTAGATGAGAGCCATCCATTTCAATTGATGCCAGATGGGGATCAGAGCATTATGTAAAGATAGGAGTTTGGTTTTAGATGCATTAAAGGTAACCAGCCACGTCTTCCCCCACTGAACCACTCGTTCGAGATCAGAGGAGAGAGAATCAGAGAGAGCTTTGTCATTTACAGCCTTTGATGTGTTGCCGTGTCATCAGCATAGATGTCAACAAATGATTTAAGTATGTGTTTTAGGAGATCATTGATGTAGATCAGGAAGAGAGTTGGACCCAGGATTGATCCTTGAGGGACTCCAGCATTAATACTCTGGGTCTCTGATTTTTGTCCATCAACCACTACTCTTATGAGCCTATCAGAGAGAAATGATTTAATGATAGAGAGAACATTTAATGTAATAAGGAAAAAGCGATGATAATTAAAAAGGAATTGTAATTTTTATTAAACAAAATATTCGAGTAATTGTAAGAAAAAATGATTTTTTTAACTACTTTATCTAATGTAACAGCAAAGTTTTATAACATTGATATTAGGTTGGTGCAAAAATAATGTTGTTTTTTGACGTTCAATTATATATATAAAAACATTATTTTTGCATTAACCTAATAACAAAAAAATATAAACTTTAACATTACAAGAAAGAAGGAAAAGGCAACGATAATTGCAGAAGAATGGTAAAAAAGATCTTAATGTTCTTAGTAAAATAGTTACGAACCTCAGAACAATCAGTTAATATGCCAGACTGCCATCAATGCCAGTAGACATATAAAACCGATGGTCGGTAGATATCCTTTTTTCTTTTAAAGCTGATATTAAAAAAAAGAATTTTATTTTACTAACTTTTTTATTTTAATTTTTTTTTTTTTAAGGTTTTGAAAGAAAAGGGTGCCGTATCAATCAGCGCCTATGTCACCCATGCTGTTTTTCCCAAGGAATCCTGGAAAAAATTCCTGGACAGTGACATTTTTGACAATATTTGGATAACAGATTCCATCCCACATGCTCGGACGCTGTGTCAGTACAAGCCATTTAAACTTCTCTCGCTGTGTGATGTCATTGCCGATTGTCTTCTTGGTTATGACCTGCTGCCTTAACTTTTAAAAAAAATTTTTTTAATTTATTTTTGTTTTTTACAGAATATGAAAATCAAATGAAAAAAATTCAATAATTAAGAAAAATGATTTTAAATAAATCCTCAGTTATGGTCCAGAATAGTTAACAATCAAGAACTCGCAAAACAAAAAAAATAAAAAGAAATAATTTATAGCAAATTTATTAGAATTCTATTCCATTGACTTGCAAGTACTTTTAATGCGTGGAAATTAGAATTTTTATTTCAGAATTTTGTTTCAATATTTTTGTGCCTTATCGACATATGAAAACCAAATGGTGCCCAATTTAATAGTTTAACTTTGGTTTACTTTTTGCTGAAAAGATAGTAATAGGAAAGATGATTTATATTACCACTAATTCTAAGTCCGAGTGGCAAGTTCCCCTAAAAACGCTCATAAAGCTATACTTAAGCGTAAGTGGAACCTTATTAACAAACATTGAAATAAAATTCTGAAATAAAATATCCCCATGTTAAAAGTATACAGGTCGGTAGAGAATTGAATTCTACTGCATTTGCTACAAATTATTTGTTGTTTTTTGCTTTTTTTACAAGTTAACAATGGTTAATTATTCTGTACTTTACCATAATCCTGTTTTAATCTTCTAGAAGTTCATATATAACACAAAAAGATTTTGCCATTGGTCAAAAAAAAACAAAAAAAAACGAATCAATTTTATTTTTTACTGAACATTTAAAAGACAAAATAATTAATTTTATTTTGAAATCCTGATAAAAAAATGTTATAATTTTATATTTGAAAATAATTATAAATACTCCATGACCTTGAAAGTTTTATTTGAAATTTACTTGTTTCATAGGATAATTTTTAAAGATTGAGTGTGACTAAAAATTCAAATTATGTGAATATAAAAGGAAGAGTGTTTGTGACTTACATTAAATATATCTCATTACAATATTTGTTAGTATGCAGTACATATGCATGTTTGTACATAGTCATAACATGTAATAAAAAGAAAATGTATTTTCTCTAAAGTATGACAAAGAAACTCTTTATAATTGGTTTGAATATTAACTTATAAAATCTGATTTTAAAAGATATTTGATTTACATCAAGTCAGAACACCATTTTTATTAATATCAAACTTTAAAAAATAACGAGAAATTATTGTTAACAAATCGACTTCATTTGCTTCTTAGCGAAAAGTATTTACATCAGACAAAAATTGTATTTGAAACGAGTATGCATTTTTTTAACTATAGCCCCCTCCAAAAAATGAGGTGAAAAAAATAAATATATGACTGATAAATGTTACCAAACGCAAGATAAGTTACTTTTTTACTTAATTGGATCAATATTTTTGTGTTCTAACTTATTTTAAAGCAAAAAATAAAAATGGCGGTTTTGTTAGAGCCATTTGGATCTACTGTAATCGTTAAAAAATTAAACCAAACAAAATATTGGTAGAACATTACACTTTTGCATGGATTAGTTTCTATCATTACTTAATAAGTAGTTAATATCTCTACTTATATATAAAAAGAACTTTGTGTGTGTGTGTGTGAATTTATTCCATATGGACTCCAAAACGATTTTTTTTAAATTTCACACAAATGTACTTTGTGTTTCAGAGTGTTCTTAGTTAGATTTTGTATCGGAATGCCTCTGATAAGTATCGACAATCGAAAAAATCCAATTAAATAAGGAACAATCTGATTTTGCATAAAGTTAACACCCTTATACAGCCTAACATCACAAATGCATTTGAGAAGTTTTATTACCACACTGCCAGAGTAGTCAACAGTAGGTTCTTTGATATGACAGGGGCACGTTCAAAATGAATGTTTCTGTTTGAAGCACAACTGAACTATGTTACTTGATTTTTGTTTTTTAAACTTTAATTCAAGCGATTATATAAAATAATTTTATAAAATCAACAGTAGGTTCTCTACAGTGCAATGTAGACTAAAATGTATTGCGCATTAAGTCACTGCAAGAGACGTGAGCTTCCTTCCAATGCACTGTGGTGGGTCACTGACTAGAGAAGGCAATAAATCAAATTGATTGAAAGATGTGTGATTTCACCAATTTTGATGACAATAAAAGTAATGAAAGTATGGAAAATTCGTTAATCCCAGGCAATGTCAGGTCTCCCTGCTAGTTCTTTAGAGATCTTCCTTTTGTATTGATTAAAGTCGAATGTGTTAGACTTAGTGCTGAGTACTGATTAAGATTATGTTGAATTCCATGCATGATTAATGCATAAATAATTTTTTTAAGTTTGATTTTTATGCTTGTAAATATCATTCTGTGTATTGCTAAAAGTATCGGGACAACAGACTTCCTCAGTGGGTGACCCGACTGAATGTGATCAGTATTCATTCCATACTCAGAGATAAATTTGCTATTTTATTTGCTATTAATTATTATTTTATTAATTATCATTTTTTATATTCTTGAGTAACTTTAAATGGTTACTTGTTATTATTATTGAAGACAGTAAAACTTAAAAATATGAATCGAATTTTTTTGTGATTTAGAAAGTTGAAAGGAGGGTGGTTTTCTTTTTTCTTTTTTTTATGGTAAATGTGATGGTAGTCATCAGCATCATCATCACCAACACGAAATTTAGTTTTTAAAATAAATGAATCTATTTTAATTATTAAAAAAAAAGACTTTGTTAGTCATTACATTCAATGCGCAGTTTATTTTTTAAAAGAAATTATTCCAAAGTAATCTAAGTTGTTGGTTTGTATAAACGTATGCATGCATAAACTTAATCATAAGCCATTATTCGAATAATATATTTGAATTTAAAATAATCATTTTGAATGTTAAACTTTTTTCATTAAATCACTTTAATTAATATAAATAATAAAATATTTAATAAAAGAAAATTTGAGATCAAAACAATAAAGGAATCATGCAAAATATAAAATTTTTATGCCAAGCATTTGAATACACCAACTTTTTTATCTGAAAGTTTTTAAATCACTTTTTCTTTTTTTCAAACGCTTTTTGTATATATGCTTTACATCCCAATATTAAATCCATTCTCAATTTTCGATTGTCTTAAGTTCTTTTCTTGAATTTTGAATTCAATTATCTGTTTTCATTGTTTTGATATTGTGCATAATATTTTGTACTTGAAAGTATTCAATTTTCGTTTTGATTACAAATTTTCTCTTCTACAGTTTTTTTTTTCTGATTTTTATCTGATTTTATTCAAGATTCTCTCAGTTCTGATGCCTCTCCTGAGAGTTCTAATACTATTTTCCTGATTATCATTTTCTCTTAGATATCAACATGATGTATTCTCCCTAACAAGAATCTGACCAGCTTTTGCAAGTAATCTATTGACCCTACTATTTTGGAATTGCTATGAGATATACCATTTGTTTGAGAATCCAAATATCTCAATATAAATATCTACCTTGATGGAAGTAAAACCTATCAATCTTTAGAATTCCACCGTCAACATCCCGGTTTCAGAATTCTTGCTTGGATCTTGCCGTATTTTCACATCAATTCACGGGATTTTACAAATATTTTTAGGATTACACTAGGATATATAATTCTTAGCATGATTTACAAGGGTCTACAAGAATTTACCAAGACCTATTTTCCTATACATCTGTACTTTTTTGGATTCTTAAACAGTTGTCGTACTCTTCGCTGTCTGGGACCCAAACCTAAAGATTCCACTTGAAATTATAAAATTTTTTCTTTGAACTTTTTACAGTTTTTCATTGAAATTATTTAAAGCTTTGAATCGTACTTTATTTACCTTCAAATTGTTTTTATTTATATACTAGCGGTGGGTACCCGGCGTTGCCCAGCTGTTTAAAGGTGTGTGTGCTTAGGCAGTGGGGGGGGGTAATCAAAACATAAGAATAAGCGAAGTAAATATTTTTAAATATTAAATAAAAATTAATTATTATTATATAATAAAATGTTAAAATTTTAAAAAAATCGAAAAAAAGACTAACATAAGGCAAACGAACGATGTTAAATGTAAAAATCAGAAAAACAAAAGCAAAAAAGAAAACAGAAAAACGAACGTTAAAACTTCTTTAAAAAATCTGTAAAATAAAAACCAAAAAAAAAAACATGTGAAAAATGGCTTAAATAACCTTGTTTCAATATTAAAATTTAAAAAAATCGAAAAAGCAGTGGGTACCCGGCGTTGCCCGGGTGTTTTTGGGTGTGTGTGGTCGGTCAGAGGTGGGGTGTTAATGAAAACGTAGGAACAAGTAAAAAAAACAGAAAAACGAATGTGAAAAATACCTCCCCCCCCAAAAAAAAACATGTGAAAAATGGCTTAAATAACCCTGTTTCAATATTAAAATTTAAAAAATCGAAAAAAAAAAAAAAGAGAAAGACATCTCATACCATGATTTGAACCCAAAACTTTTAGATAATGACCCAGCGCTCTAAACAACTGACCTAACATGGCGTTCACGAAATTGTGTTAGTTTTTCAAATATTTAAACTAAACCAGGTTACGAGTCGTATGACACATGCGTAGAAGCGGAATCGTCATGAGAGGACGGTTTCTGCTGACCCCTCCCCCCTCTGTTGAAAAGTGCTGATTTCAGTGTGAAAAAATTAACGTTTTTGGCCAATTTTTTGATATTTCGATATTTGTCGGGCGAAGGTTGGAAGTTTAAAATGATACCGATCTGGGGAAAATCTGTGACCCGTGTGGAAAGTTTTTGTGAGACATACAAACACACAAACATACATAAAAACTAAAACACATTTTAACTTTTATATATATAGATGTATATTTTATAGTTTTTATTTGTCTATGTATATTTAATAGTTTTTATTTGTCTATGTATATTTTATAGTTTTTACTTTAATATGTATATTTTATAGTTTTTACTTTAATATGTACATTTAATAGTTTTTACTTTAATACGAATATTTAATAGTTTTTACTTTAATATGTATATTTAATAGTTTTTACTTCAATATGTATATTTAATAGTTTTTACTTCAATATGTATATTTAATAGTTTTTATTTTAATATGTATATTTAATAGTTTTTATTTGTCTATGTATATTTAATAGTTTTTATTTGTCTATGTATATTTAATAGTTTTTATTTGTCTATGTATATTTAATAGTTTTTATTTGTCTATGTATATTTAATAGTTTTTATTTGTCTATGTATATTTAATAGTTTTTATTTGTCTATGTATATTTAATAGTTTTTATTTGTCTATGTATATTTAATAGTTTTTATTTGTCTATGTATATTTAATAGTTTTTATTTGTCTATGTATATTTAATAGTTTTTATTTGTCTATGTATATTTAATAGTTTTTATTTGTCTATGTATATTTAATAGTTTTTATTTGTCTATGTATATTTTATAGTTTTTATTTGTCTATGTATATTTAATAGTTTTTATTTGTCTATGTATATTTAATAGTTTTTATTTGTCTATGTATATTTTATAGTTTTTATTTGTCTATGTATATTTTATAGTTTTTATTTGTCTATGTATATTTTATAGTTTTTATTTGTCTATGTATATTTTATAGTTTTTATTTGTCTATGTATATTTTATAGTTTTTATTTGTCTATGTATATTTTATAGTTTTTACTTTAATATGTATATTTAATAGTTTTTACTTTAATATGTATATTTAATAGTGTTTACTTTAATATGTATATTTAATAGTTTTTACTTTATGTATATTTTATAGTTTTTACTTTAATATGTATATTTTATAGTTTTTACTTTAATATGTATATTTTATAGTTTTTACTTCAATATGTATATTTAATAGTTTTTACTTTAATATGTATATTTAATAGTTTTTACTTCAATATGTATATTTAATAGTTTTTACTTTAATATGTATATTTTATAGTTTTTACTTTGATACGAATATTTAATAGTTTTTACTTCAATATGTATATTTAATAGTTTTTACTTCAATATGTATATTTAATAGTTTTTACTTCAATATGTATATTTAATAGTTTTTACTTCAATATGTATATTTAATAGTTTTTACTTCAATATGTATATTTAATAGTTTTTACTTTAATATGTATATTTAATAGTTTTTATTTTAATATTCCGGTATCCCATTTTTGCATGTCTATCTCCATTTTCACTCCCTTCATCTTTTCCTTTTTTCTTTTACTGTTTGCTCTTCTTTAATAATCCCAATTACTTCATGGTGACCCCTATTTTTTTTAAAATTATTTTTTCACTATTACATACCTTTCTATTTTTATTCTCATATTCTCTCCTTCGTCTCCTTGTATACTTATCTCCTTCCTCCTAGTTATATTGTTCATAATTTTAATATTTTTCATTATTTTTTCCACCTTTATACTTTATATTTTATAACTACTTTTAATATTTCTTATTCATTATCACTTTCAATCTAAATGTTATTAAGCCACTTTTTTTTCTATATTTACATTTTGTATGATTCTTCTCTTCTGATGTGAAGCATTTAGCTTGAAAATGCCATGGCCGAAAGAACATTTTTTCTCTTTTTTAATTTTCCTTATTCTTTTGAACTTATGTTGTATAGCAGGGGGTTCATATTAGGAGACATGTTTAGCAGGGACTCATAACACGAAAACGATGATGACAATACTGAGGGAAACATTTATAAAAGTGAGAGATGGGAGAATTCATTACTGAAGGAATGTGTATTACTGTTCTTTTACATCAGAGGAGAGAATCATTACTTATGATGGAGGAGGGGACACATTACTCGGAAGGGGGTTATACAAAGTTCGTATAAAGATGATGATAGACGAAACACATTTACCTTTCAATTGTCGAATGACAACACAATGACAAAGTTACAAATATCGATGGTGATTCTTTATTTCATTTGACCGGTCGAAATGATGATGACGTCAGGAATTCAAATTCGGGATCTACATAGTTTAATGTTCTTTCCTTCGCTTCCAAAGGACCCTAACTCCAACTCTTTCTCTCTCTCTCTCTCTCTCTCTCTCTTTCTCTCTCTCTCTCTCTCTCTTTCTGACTAGCAGACTCAACTGTTCTGCTTCCTCTGCTTAACTGTCGACTAATCTGACTAATCCTAGCTCCTATATTGAGAATTCCCTTTTTGCTATGACGTCAGATGTGTGGTTTCAAAACGTGATCAACTCACATGGCTAAGCACGTATTTGTCCAAAACACACTTTTGCAAACAAAGAATTCTCAATTAACCTATTTTTCTGTAACATTTATAATAAAGCTGAATATAACTTTTATTATTCATCTTTTACTTATATATATATATATATATATATATATATATATATATATATATATATATAATGAAAGATGAGAAATAAAACTTATATATAACTATAATTTATCATATCATCAGAACAATAAGTAAGGAGGAAAATTTAAGAAAAAAATCTCTTTAGGCCATGGTATTTCGAAGCTAAATGCTTCTCATCAGAAGAGGAGAAGAGCCAGAATTACACAGCATGCAGATTTAGAAGAAAAAAAATAGCTTTATAGCATTTAGATAAGAAATGAGAATGAAGGAATAGGATAATATGGTAAAAAATAATTTCGTATCTAAATGTTATTAAACCAGTTTTTCTAAGCCAAACAACCAATGTTCAAAAAACAACACTGAAACTTGGGCAAACATCAGCTACTGATAGACTTTTTTCTTGATGTTATTTGAAAGCAGTTGTGTAACACCACATTGTTCCTCCCCCCATTGCTGCCAACTCCAATGTCATATGCCGTGGATTTCTTTTCTTTTATTTTTTCCTCTGATCCTGGCTGTGTTGTCGTCTCTCACACATTCACAACTGCCGAGGGGATGCGTTGTATATAGGCTCACAAGTATAAAAAATATAACAAAACACAAAAATCACAAAAAAAAACTGACAATTTCTGCAAATATCAGTTGCACTCTGGGTGTATGTCTGACATCATTGATCCTCTACACGCTAAGGTCAACATCTACATCTGCTGTTGAGGCTGTATTCATCAGTTGATCAATTCAGTTCCCCATCTCTTCCAAGCATGATTTGCATTTGACTCTGTTAAACTTGTGACTGTAGTTGACTGTCCAATTGGCCACTTCCCAACTCTAACTGTCGTAAAGACTGTTGCAAAATTTAGTCACACAGAAAACCGCCTACACACTAACTCTAAAATATACTGACTGATTTCTTGTTCAGTCCTTTATCTTAAAATAACTGCCACACCTTGATTAACAATCCCAGTCCAGTTGCCTTTTGTGTGCATTGGTGAACAACTTCCTATGCCATTGTTCTACTGATAAACTTATTTCCTTTTGTCTTTTGTCGTATTCTTTTTTCTCTTTCTCCCTCCACTTTTCCAACATTTGGGAGGGCTGATAATATTACAGTTTCTTGAGAGGGAGAGACGGGAAGTGATGTGTTCAAAAAGTAACGTGACAGAGGAAGTTTTAAAAGAAAAGAAGTCATACGCACATTTTAGTGCTTCTTAAGATACAGTCGAGAGATTAATTATTATTTTTTTTAAATTTTGTTTTAAGCAAAAAGAATGTTACATACTTAATTGTCATGCCGAAAATAATTGCATATCCAAAAATTACGAAAAATCATTGAGTAGAAAATTATTTATAATTAAAAGTAATTTTTATGGAAAATTGGGTAAAATCGCATTTTTCTTAGATGTTATAAAGTAGGTAGTAGTAGTCTACACGCAGGGGATATAATTGCGAAATAAATATTTTAGATTACTTGTGTCATGGTTAGGGTTGGATCAAATACTGACTTTTAACAATTGAAATACAAATACAAATACTTTCGTTTAGGTTACCAGAAATACAAATACTTTTATTCCTAAGTCTAAAAATACAAATACAAATACTTTTATTCCTCAATCTCAAAATACAAATAAAAATACAATAACTGATTTAAACAAAAACAAATATAAGTACTTTTTTTTTTCAAAGTAATAAAGAAATCTGAAAATATGCAAAAAAAGAGGAAAAAGAAAAGAAATATTTCCTTCCAAATTTGACATCTACATTACATTCTATATCATGTCCTCATTGCATTTTATTATCATTAGAGCTCTAAAAGTTTCTCTCTCTCTCTCTCTCTCTCTCTCTCTCAAATGTAAATACAAATACAAAATACTATTTTCCTGGATGCCATAATACAAATGCAAATTACTTTTTCTTGTGATGTTAAAATACAAATACAATTACATTAAAATTGTATTTAAATACAATTGAAATACAAATACAATTGTATTTGATCCAACCCTAGTTGTGGTTGCAATATTTGTTGTCTATAGTGATAGACTTTTTTACTAAAAACACAATAGCAGTTGTTTTACTCAATGAATTTTCGCAATTTTTGGATATATTACTATTTTCGACATGACAATTAAGTATGTAATATTGTTTTTGCTTAAAACAATATTTAAAAAATTGATTTTCAACGATATCTTAATAAGTATCCACATTTTGTTAAAAAAAAAAAACTCTTCAAGGTTAGTTCATACCAAAATGAAACCAGCAAAGTCTATGCAATTTTTTAAGGATTGTTCTATGTCGGTCTGATGTATAGTCCTGTGCAGCTGTTTCCTTCTCACCCTTTGAGAAGGCGTTAATTTATTGCTCATTGCCTGAGGCATCTCTAATAGGGATTACTGATGGGCTGTACAGGCAATTTTTGTTTGGTGAAAGTGCTCTTCTTCTAGGACACTGTTTTTTCAAATCCCACTTTCCTGACTTTGACTTCGTATCTAACCTTCCTGTCATTGAAGGGAGATAAATAAAAACTCTTCTACATTGGTATTTATTTGCTTCCTATTGTAACCAAAATGTGACACAATGTCGTTTTTAATGTGGGGGGGGGGGGAACAGCTCCCCAAAAAGGGGCACTCTTGAAGTAGGCAAAAATAAAAATTGCCTTAATGTAGAATTACCTTAATGTTAAGATTAAGGACAAATTAACTTAAGTGTAGTATCAGAACAGATACTAGACTTGGATTCCAGGCGGAAGGTCAGATAAAACTCTTTTGTATTGTTAACAACTCTTCTTTTATTTTTCATTTTTACATAAGTACATCGCTTATGTACTTATAAGACTAAAAAATATATGGAATTAAGAAGTTTTTTTTAAAATCCTTAGAAAACAATATGCTTCTTACAGGAATGAGATGTTTCAGCGTCGCAGTTGCAGCTTAGCTGATTCAACAGCGTGGCCGATTCTGCAGAGGGACAATTCGGTGTCAACCACACCAGTCACACTTTTATAAAGATTTTATAATTTTTTTTTTTTTTTTTTAATAAGAAAAAAAATATGAAAACGATATTACTTGAACTATTTTAAAGAAAAACATGTTTTTGCAAAACTTTTTTGGTTAATTATTTTTTAATGAATTTTTAAGGATTCAAGAATATTTTAAAGTTAAAAAAAAACAATATGAAAATATAATCTCGTTGATGACTGAGTGTTATTTGTTTTTGTGTTGTTTTAAATAAATATGATTATTTTTAATTTTTTTTTTTTAATAAAATTAAATTTTTCTTTGAATAAAATTGAAATAGAAATTATTAAAAGAAAAAAATCTTTGTTTACTGAATTAATTTTTTTTTCATACTTTTAAAATTTTGACTATAATGATGAAGCCAAGCTGAAACATACCAAAGCCGCATTTTACTACTGCAGTTGCATGCAAAAATTTTTAGTCACTTTGAACTATTTTATTTATATACTAATACATTAAAGCAATTTCATGTTCATACAGACATTATCACCCTTCACCCTTTTTTTTTTATATATATATAACTAGCGGGGCTACCCGGCGTTGCTCGGGACCGTATAAACAATGAGAAAATTTAATTTTATTTTGTAATATATTTGTTATTCTTATGAGAGAGGAATTTTGTATGTTTATGTATCATTTGCTATTTCGAGCAAAGGAATATTTTACCTACATAAGATGGGTATTACACATATGAAATAATTGTATCTTACCTAGGGTAGGTAATTTACAGCATGTATATGCAAGGACGGGTAATATACAACCCATTTATCTCATCAAATCCCAAGCGATGCCAGTTATTTTGCTAATATATATTCTCACCTATTTCATTCAATCCCGGGCAATGCTGGGTGTTGTGCTAGTATATATCTCAATCAATCTCATTAAATCCTGGGCGACGCAAGGTATTCTGTTAGTATATATTTCAATCAATGAAATTCAATCCAAGGCAACGCTAAGTATTCTGCTAGTATATATTTGCATCTATCTCATTACATCCCACATTATCGCTCACCTGTCTAAAATAATAACTTTGAGACATTGTCTTGGCTGGTTTTTCATTACAAACACATCATCCAAATAACTCACATTTCATCATTTTTCATAATTTTTGGATATGTTACTAATTTCAACAACCATGTCACATGATTTAACTTACATTATCGCACCCACTCTTACTAAAATAAAAACTTTGATACATAGGCTATGGTATGTTACTAATTTCGATTATAATTTTTCATGAATAAATCCACATTATCGCCCCCTTCTATCACTAAAATAATAACTTTTAGACATTGTATGGCTGGTTATTTCATTATAAACCCACCAACAAAGTAACTCACATATCATTTTTCATAATTCTTGGATATGTTACTAATTTTAACAATTATTTTTAATGCAGTAACTCAAATAATCGTGACCTCTTACTAAAATAATAACTTCCATAAATCGTCTGGTATGTCTACTTAATTATGAATACACCAATCAAATAACTCACATTTCATAATTTTTCATAATTTTTGGATATGTTGCTAATTTCAACAATCAGTTTTTTCTGAGTTCAATCACATAATCCCTCTGCTCTTACCAAAATAATACCTTTGAGACATTTCTGAGCTGTTTATTTCATTACAAACACATCAATAAAATACCTCACATTTCATCATTTTTCATAATTCTTGGATATGTTATGAATTTCGACAATCAAATTTAATGAGTGCGTACATATAATCGCCCAATTCTTACTAAAATCATAAATTTTTTACATTGACTGAGCTGTTTATTTCATTATAAACACACCAATCAAATAACTAAAACTTCATTTTTCATAATGCTTGGATATGTTACTAATTTCGACAATAATTTTTCATGAGTTAATCCACATTAATTTACTCATTTTTCATAATTCTTGGATATGTTACTTATTTGGACAATATTTTTTCGTGATTTAACGACACGCCCCATCTTCCTATACAGGGTATTCTGTTATCACAAATATCCACCTATCTTATCCGATCCCAGGTATTCTAGGAAACATCCCACCTATCTCATCCAATCTCAGGCAATGTCGGGTATTTTGCTAGTACATATATCCACCTTTCTTATCCAATCACCGGCAATGCTGGGTATTCTGCTAGTACAAATATCCAGCTATGAAGCCACATCGAAGAGAGTTCACTGGCATAATATTACAATATTAATCTAATGGTATTCAACAATAAAGCTACATCCAAGGGAGATCACTTGCATATTATAACAATGATTGTATATTAATCTAATGGTATTCGACAATGAAGCTAAATCCAAGGGAGGTCACTTGCATAATCTAATGGGTGTTGACAATGAAATTACATTCAAGGGAGTTCCCTCGCATATTACACCAATGATTGTATATTTATGCAATGATATTCGACAATGAAGCTACATCCAAGGGAGGTCACTTGCATATTATAACAATCATTGTATATTATTCTAATGGTGTTAGAGACCGGAGCTACATCCAAGAGAGATCAGTGCATATTGTAACAATGATTGTATATTATTCTAATGCAATCTGAAAATGGAGCTACATCCAAGGGAGGTCACTTGCATATTATAACAATGATTGTATATTTTTCTAATGGTATTCGACAAAGAAGCTACTTCCAAGGGAGATCACTTATATATTATAACAATGCTTTTATATTAATCTAATGGTATTCGAGAATGAAGTTACATCCAAGGGAGGTAACTTACATACATATAATGACAATTGTTGTACATTAATCTAATGGTATTCGACAATGAAGCTACACTCAAGGGATGTAACTCGCATATTATAACAGTAATTGTATACTTTTCTAATGGTATTCGATAATGAAGCTACACCCAAGAGAGGTCACTCCCATATTGTACCAATGATTGTATATCAATCTAATGGTATTCGACAGTGAAACTACACCCAAAAGTGGTCACTCGCATATTGTAACAATGATTGTATATTAATCTAATGGAATTCGACAATGAAGCTACATCCAAGGTAGGTCATTTGCATATTATAACAATGATCGTATTGTATTCTAAAGGTATTCAAAAGTGAAGCTACATCCAAAGGAGGTCACTTGCATATTATAACAATCTAGTGATTAGTGATCTGCATAAATCATTTGGTAATCCGAAATAGTCACCCAACTCAGAATGGCCAACCTCATTGTTGCTTAACATTGGTGATCTACATAAAGTATTTTGTATTCCAAAGTACTCACCCATCTGATAATGACCAGACTACATATTACTTTACTTTAGTGATCTGCATAAATCATTTGGTAACCCCAAGTAGTCACCCATTTTAGAATGACCAGACTACATATTGCTTAACTTTAGTGATCTGCATAAATCATTTGGTAACCCCAAGTAGTCACCCATTTTAGAATGACCAGACTACATATTGCTTAACTTTAGTGATCTGCATAAATCATTTGGTAACCCCAAGTAGTCACCCATTTTAAAATGACCAGACTACATATTGCTTAACTTTAGTGATCTGCATAAATCATTTGGTAACCCCAAGTAGTCACCCATTTTAGAATGACCAGACTACATATTGCTTAACTTTAGTGATCTGCATAAATCATTTGGTAACCCCAAGTAGTCACCCATTTTAGAATGACCAGACTACATATTGCTTAACTTTAGTGATCTGCATAAATCATTTGGTAACCCCAAGTAGTCACCCATTTTAGAATGACCAGACTACATATTGCTTAACTTTAGTGATCTGCATAAATCATTTGGTAACCCCAAGTAGTCACCCATTTTAGAATGACCAGACTACATATTGCTTAACTTTAGTGATCTGCATAAATCATTTGGTAACCCCAAGTAGTCACCCATTTTAGAATGACCAGATTACATATTGCTTAACTTTAGTGATCTGCATAAATCATTTGGTAACCCCAAGTAGTCACCCATTTTAGAATGACCAGACTACATATTGCTTAACTTTAGTGATCTGCATAAATCATTTGGTAATCCCAAATAGTCACCCAACTCAGAATGACCAGACTACATATTGCTTAACTTTAGTGATCTGCATAAATCATTTGGTAACCCCAAGTAGTCACCCATTTTAGAATGACCAGACTACATATTACTTTACTTTAGTGATCTGCATAAATCATTTGGTAACCCCAAGCAGTCACCCATCTTAGAATGGCCAGACTACATATTGCTTAACTTTAGTGATCTGCATAAATCATTTGGTAACCCCAAGTAGTCACCCATTTTAGAATGACCAGACTACATATTACTTTACTTTAGTGATCTGCATAAATCATTTGGTAACCCCAAGCAGTCACCCATCTTAGAATGACCAGACTACATATTGCTTAACTTTAGTGATCTGCATAAATCATTTGGTAACCCCAAGTAGTCACCCATTTTAGAATGACCAGACTACATATTACTTTACTTTAGTGATCTGCATAAATCATTTGGTAACCCCAAGCAGTCACCCATCTTAGAATGGCCAGACTACATATTGCTTAACTTTAGTGATCTGCATAAGTCATTTGGTCGAAAATAAATTTTAAAAAATTGGAAGAAATATGCATAAAAAAACAAATAAAAAGAATTAAATAATAAAAATGACTCGGCGGGAAATGATAAAACAGTAAAACGATTGTCATTTCCTTTCTCCCCCCCCCTCTCTCTCTCTCTTTCTCCCCCTCTCTCTTTCTCTATTTCTCATAAACAAAAATGGAAAGAAAATGGCCGTATGAAAAAAACAAATAATCTTAGCTAATGTATCGTCTCAAACCTAATTATTTATTAAGCGTATTTTTTTTTTGTTCTGGCATGTCATGCTCATAATGTTTAGTTTAACTATCGTATCTAACTATTTTTAACCTGCTAATAACTTTGGTAAAGTTGTCATAACGTGTAAATTAATATTTTTTATGGTAATTTGCATTTTTTTGCTGATAAGAATCTCTTAATAAAAACATTGAATCCAGACATCGCCATTACTGAGTGGTGACGTCACGTCATGTGACATGGCTAAGCACTTGTTTAATTACATATAAAGATCATTAGATCATCACATTATTACTACTTAAATACATAGGAAAAACGAAAAAATGTTACTTTTGGAGGGTGGGGCCTGCAGAAAAACACCCAGCTAACACCTTTAGACTGGTCCTAATGGGCCAAAAATTCGATATTTGTTTCCGGAGCGTGGGGTTTTAAAATAATACCAAATTTGTGAATTTTTGTTTCGTCTGTCGAAAGTTTTTAGTGGACATACGAACACACACACACAAATTTTGCCTTTTATATATATAGACTAGCAGGGTGTCCCGGCGCTGTTCGAGTGTTTGTAGGTGTGTGTATGAGGGGGGGGGAGTAAGTAATAACCCTGAAATGATGTTAAAAAAAATTGGAAAACCCAAAACCAATAAAAACAGTGAAAAAAAAACGCTGTTTATAGGAGGTGAACTAAAGAATAAGCGAAGTAAAAAGAAAAAAAAAACGTTGCCCGAGTGTTTAAAGATTTAAAAGAAAAAAAAAATAGTTCAGGTCGGGAGGCAGGATTGAACCTGGAAGCCTTGACACGGAGGTGAAACAAACTCCAACCACTTAACCGTCTAGGCCAGGAGTAAGAGGAATTGATTATTGTTAAAATAAGGCTTATAAAGCGAGTGAAAGAGGTTTGATTGACAGATAGCTGCTAAATGAGGTCATCGCGGGAGTGTTACGAGATGACGTAGCAGTATTTTATTTAATGCGGGACAGCTTTTTGGGGTTTGTTTACTTTGTTTCAATGTGGGGCAGTTTTTGCTTCCCCAAGATGATGGTTCCCCAAGATGATGGTGGGGGGAAACCGGCTCCCCAAATGAAAGGGGATTAGCAATTGTTTGATATAAGGAGTTTAGCCCCAAATTGATCAAAGCTGATTGCTTGTGGACGTTCCCGGCGCGATGCCGAGAACAGCTTGTTAGCTTTTGAATTAGTTTCGCTTTTTATATGAAAAAGCCGAATCAACACGTGAGAAGCCAAAATAGTAATAATTTTGTAAAAGTCGATGTAAATAAATCTAGACGCTACACACATTCCCAAATCCTAGATATTATTATCTAGGAGGTATATAAACAGTTCTAAGTGATCGTAGCCCCCACCAGGAGCGTCGGCGAAAAAAGCCTTTGCAAGACATACACAAAATGGTCACACACATTTTGCCTTTTATATATATAGACTAGCAGGGGGTATCCAGCAATGCCCGGGTGTTTTAAGGTGTGTGTGTGGTTTTGGGTAAATCAAAACTCCGGGGGGGGGGCTAAAATAAAAAAAAAAAGTTTTGGTAGGTGAGTATGAGGATCGAACCCGAACCCTTGAGGCAAAGTTAGAAATTAAAGTGTGAAAAAAAAAGTGCGACGTTAACCACTGGGCCACGGCGACATACAACGGAAACACGTATGAATTTATTTATTTAAGTATTGACAAGTGGCCGCAATAAAAGTTAACTCTGCTGCTTCCATTTGATCTAATTAATGAGTCACACAGTTAACTTTTGCTGCGCAGCAGTGTTTGGGTTTGATGTTGGGGAGGGGGAAAACCAGCTCCCCGTTGTCCAGATTGAATAGCAATTGTCTGATATAAGAGGAGTTTGTCCCCACATTGATCAAAGCTGATTGCTTTTGGATGTTTCCCCGGCGCGATGCCGAGAACACGATCTGGTTTGAATTTAGTTTCACTTTATTTATACTAAAAAGCAGGACAAACAGGCGACAGAGCAAAATAGCGCGAATCTTATAAAAGTAGACGTAAATAAATCTAGAGGCGACCCACATTCCCAAATCGTAGATATTATTATCTAGGGGGTATACAAACAGTTGTAAGTGATCGTAACGACCCTGGGAAAATGTGCGAAAGAAGCCTTTGCGAGAAATACATGAACTGGTCACACACATTTTGCCTTTCATATATATAGATAGAAGATGAGATTGCCAAACATGCAAAGCAAAAAATGTAATTTAGATTTTTTTTTTTATCTGATGTCGCTATTATGTGAAAAAAAATACACTTTCTTGACTTTTAGGATCGGTTCTGTCTGAAGACAATAAAATAATATTGTGTGGTCTTCATTCATGCCGGACGTCCATAGAATTGAAATATGTCACAAACCTCTGCAAGAATTTTAGAGATTAACCCCACCTCTCACTCTTAAGTGGATATTTTTGAAACTTCATTAACCAGAGTACTGAAATGTGACTGCCATATTGACCACCTCCAGTGGTCTACTCTCGCTGCTGACCGTGTCACCTGGCAACGTACTGTCCGCCAGGCTGTCGCCTCCTTTGAGATCTCCCGCACAGAGAATCTGAGGGAAAAGCACTGCAGGAGAAAGATTCGGAAAGCCTCAGCAGCCACATCTGACATGACTTTTGACTGCAGCCGCTGTGGCCGAACCTGCTTGTCCCGCATTGGGCTCGTCAGCCACAAGCATGCCTGCAGTCGCTGTGGAAAACCCCCTTCATAGAATCTTCATTTGTGAAGTACTGCCAAGAAGAAGGAGATTAGTGTATTTCAGTTTGAACAAAGTTAATACAATAATATTGTGGAGCTAGTCAATAGAAAACACAGCAATAGAAAACAGATGAAGATATAAACTGTGGAATTTCCATGGGTCCTGCTATTAATTTTAATTTTTTGTCTGTTTGTCTGAGGGACGGTCTCTACCAAATTCTGTCAATTTTTTTTTTTTTTGGTTTACAGACTTGAAACTTGATATATAGGAGATTTGAACCTGTAGAACAAATTCGGTTTGGTTTTTAGCCGGTAAAAATAGCTGCAAAGTGATCAAAATTAAAAAAAAAACTTGGCAAGCATAAGTCAACTTAAAATGCTCTTTTTTTCATGCACAAATATACATTTATACCTAACAACTAAGACTGGAGGTTTGCTTTGGTTTCGATTCTAGCTGATGGCATCCACATCATATTTTAATTATTTTTAAGTTTTGAAATCAATACTATATATTGAGTACAATATAATAATCAATAGAGAATTGTTTTTTTAAAAATGATAAATACAAAATCTGCATCAATTAAAAATATCATATTTAAGCGTATCTTATGATCGAACAACGTCGGACAGCCTTGCTAGTTTTTTTCTATTTCTAAATGAATGTTTTGTTCCCTTTGTTTTACATGTTTATTTTTATGCAGTTGAAAATCAGAGATTGTGCTGACGAAATGCAAAATGTTTCCGGTCATATCTGTAAACCAAAAACAAAGTCAAATAATGTCTTTATTAAATGAAACTGATTTTTTTCATCTAGAAAACATCTTACAAGAGAAGTAACTTTGCTTTTCTATTCATCCCATATCTCACAAATAGCACATTAGTATCAATTTGCATTTCAACGCTGAAAAGTTATTATCAAGGAAAATTTAAAAAAACAAAACAAAAAAAAAACTAGATCAACTAAAAACCAGTCAGGTGCTTGTACAGATCGTTACTTATGAGAGACAATATTAGCTCGATAAAACCTGGCAACCTGTATGGAAACTAAAAAGCAATAATAAACTGAAAAAAAAAACAAAAAAAAAAACAAACACTTTTTTTTGTTGTTTCTGAAGTTTTTGAGATGAGCATTCAGAATTTGCATTATTTGGACTACTATTCTCATCTTGAGTGATTTTTCACAACGTTTCGGCTGATGTATCCTCCGACCTTCTTCAGGTTTATCTTGTCAAACTTGGGAATCTGCACAGAATTTTGAATCAAACTTTCTTTAATCCACGAGAGTAGCATGCTCTCATTTTGTCAGCCATGACCAAGTAGAAGTCTTACGTAATATACAATTGTATTCTTAGTATCGCTTATCATGAGGAATGAACATTCAACTTTCAGAAGAGTGTCACAAATGAATTTTACTTAGTGCTTTATCCGTTATGCCACGGGTCATTGAAACGTTGTAAAAAAAAAACAGTTGTCCAAATAATATAAACATGTTTTTATTTTTTTTTATTATTTATTTTTTATTTATATTTCTTTTTTTTTTTTGAGAAAATACATTATTGCATTTTATTGTTTAGGTATTTGTTTCTTTTTTTTTTTTTTTTTTTGACATCTATAATTGCTTTTTATTGTTTATTTTTTTTTCTTATAATTATTTACTCTAGTTGAATCCAGCGGTGCTTTCTACATCACTCTGTATCATTTGCTTTTAATTATAATTTTTCATTTTTAATAAATGATTGCTGGATTCAATATTATCAAGAAAAAAAAATAACTGATTCTTCTACCATATAAATAATTATTGTTTTCAGCTGAATGTTCTTTGATAAAACAAATATTTTTTTTATTTATTGAAAATTAAAATATTTTTTTTTTCTTTTTAAAACAATATAGCTTACCCTAAAAATAATTGTCAACAAAATATTCTTCAATCTCCCCCCCCCAAAAAAAAATGTTGTCAATTTTTTAAATGTATTTATTTATAATTGTAATCTTTTAATTGACAGAACGATATAATTTGATTTGAGAACAATTCATTTTAAAATGGGTAAAATTATCATTTTTTTACTTGAATGAAATCCAACCAATCACCGTCTTTGCTGATCAGATGAACTCATTTTTTGTTTAAATGTGTGTGAAGTGTGATAACATATATATAAGCATGAAATAGTTTAGCATAATATTTACATTGTTTTTTTAATTAAATTTTTATTTATTTTTGTTCAATTATTAGATTAAACCGAAGGGGATCAGTCTCAAATGTCAAGAAGCAAAATACACATAAAAAAAGAGTGCAGGGTAAATTGTGGTTGACACATATTTAACCAAATTTATTTGACAGCAGAGATTTACGACTGACGTCATATTTTAATTATTTTGAAGTTTTGAAATCAATACTATATATTGGGTACAATATAATAATCAATAGAGAATTGGTTTTATAAAAATAATAAATACAAAATCTGTATCAAATAAAAATATATTTAAGCGGTATTGAGATGGTGAGACAACATGATCGGTTATGGTGGAATTTGGGTAAGGCAGACATTATTTTAGAGGATGGCTCAATAGGAATTTATCCACATTAGATTTAAAGATGGGTCTTACACTAAAATGAAGTGTGGAAACAACATTCAATTGATTTCCATTCTATCCAAGACACCACATTATACCTTCTTTTTTCCCAGACTTAATGAATAATAATTACTGAAAAAATAATTAATAAAAAATAACAATAAAAAATAATAAAATTCAACAATGTAACCAATTAAGTTTTTTTTTCATCTTCCGTTTCTTTACTGAGCCAATATTGCTGCCATGGGTTACAATGTATACAAGTACCTATTTTTGGAACAACTTACCAGATTAAGAACAACAAATAATGTGGGACGTTTTAGGATGAAATTGAATGAATTCGGAAATTATGATCGAAAAATGAAACAAATGACATTTTTAAAAACTTGTATCAGAGGAAATATTTATGACTGGGGGGGGGGGCGTCTGGCTTTGCCCAGTCGTAAAATATACTTTAATATATTTTAATTCATTCAGATTTCGTATTTATTGTTACGATTCTCTATTGAAGATACATAGTACTGATTTTAAAAGATTAATTAAAAAATGATTTGGGTACCGTCAGCTAGAATCCAAGCCAAAACAGTTGCGTTCCCTATCATTTCAGTCGCGTTCCCTATCATTTGAGCTATCGGCAAATAGATAAGAAAGATTTAAAATTAAACCAATTCAAGTTCTGAATGAATTTACACATATGCAAAAGTAATAGAAATATGTTGGCAAGTTGAAATGAACATTTTTGCAGTTCAACTTGCCGACATATTTCTGTACGTGTTATTCTTCCATCCAAACAAAGATTTTACTCATTATAAACCATCTTTGGTGGATGATTACTATTTCCTATTAATGTCAGTGTTATGTGACCAGTAGTTTTTTTAAGAGTTTATCGGTTAAATATTTTCACGCACACACACATACATCTACTGTTTTATTTATATGAAACACTTCAGTTGTAAATATTCGTGCAACAATATTTTGTAACTAGCAGGACTTCTGTCTAGCATTGCCTGGAGTGAAACTAAAAGAATGATTAAATTATAAGAAAATCTCTGAAAAAAAAAAGGAATTTACCTGCTTCCGGGTCATTTAGTAATATGAAGAAATGTAACCAATTTTTTTTTTTTTTTTTTTTTTTCAATATTTTAGGGAAATCAAGATTTGTGCTAGATGGAGGTTTTTTTTTTTTTTTTTACATAGGCATCACCACATTATCAAGGCCAAGAGGCCACTCAAGGATAAGGGTTAAAGAGTGTACAGTAGAAATTGGACATTATAGTAATCATTAGTAATGAAAATTTGGTAAAGTTGATAACTTATATGGAACGGCTCATCAAGAACTTATTTACGTTAGACTTGAAGACAACCATATTGTAGTCAGCCGGAAAGCAGGAAAACGGAAGACAATTCCACAGGCGTGCAGTTCTAATAAAAAAAAGCTTTGTTCATGGAATCTACGTTTAGGTTTAGGCACAGATAAAGAGTGGGGGGATTTATTTTTTTTTTGGGGGGGGGGAGGGGTCCTACACTAAAATCAAGTGTAGAAACAATATTCAATATTATAGGACACATGTTTTTTCCGACCCCGCCTCTTCCAATTTTTTTTTTTTTTTTTTGTTGATGAGAGTGGGAGAAGGTTCATTTTTTTGTAGATACTTTTTTAGAATAGGTATCCCATTATGGGCACTCGTGATATAAGCAGTTTCGACTTTCTCAGAAAGCCAAATCAAATTCAGATGCTTCTACACAATACGAACAGAACTAAACCGACTTTTTTCTATTTATTTTATTAGGGAGGTCAGCTCTTATCAAGGCCTGGAGACCACTCTATGATAAGCGCTAAGTGTTGGGTAGATGGTGAGACAACATGATCGGTTATGGTGGAACTTGGGTAAGGCAGACATTATTTTAGAGGATAGCTCAATAGGAATTTATCCACATTAGTTTTAAAGATAGTCATGTTATAGTTAGCCGGGAAGCAGACACAGAGTATTGTGTTCCACATATAAATAGTTCTGGGAAAGAAACTTTACCCATAAAATTATTGTTTGGTTTTAGGCACTGATAGTGGGTAAGGGATATTGTTGGCTGTTGTTGCAGCCAGGCGAGTATTTGTTGCGAATGTTTTTTAAGAAGGAACTCTAGATTGGAGCGCAGCCAAGCACCTACTATAAAAGTAACAATAGGCTTTATAAATTAAAACTAAAACTTAGTTTAGGGTTATGATAAAACAAAAAATAGTTTAGCTTGTATTGTGTAGATTGTTCAGTGAAGTTTGTTAACATTTGTTATCGTCATTTTTTTTTTTAACATGGTAGTCACCACTTATCAAGGCCTGGAAGCCACTCGGGGATAAGGGTTATTGCGTGTACAGTAATCAATGGGATAATATCGTAGTAATCGCTAGTAATGGAGATCTGATAAAGTGTCTTACTTAAGGGGGTGGTTCATCAGGAATTTGTTTATGTTAGACTTGAAGACATTCAAGTTATAGTCAGGTGGGAAACAGGCAAATGGAAGAGAGTTCCACAGGCATGCACTTCTAAGAAAGAAGCTTTATTCATGGAATCTACGTTTGGATTTTGGCACAGATAAAGAGTGGGGAAAAATATTGAAAGTCGTTTCAGCTAGACGGGTGTTTATCATGAAAGATTGGCGAGGTAGGACCAGAGATTGGAGCTCAAACGAGCACTTGCCATGGAAGTAATGATAAAACAAAGACAAGCTCGCAACGTCTCTTCTGTGGGAGAGAAGTTGCAGGGAAGAGAAAAGGGCATCCCCTATTAAGCCACAAAGTCTATTTTGTACTCTGTCAAGGCAGGATAGGCTGTTTTTAGCAGCTCCTGCCTATATGTGGCAGCAGTACTCCATCCTTGGACGTACTTGGCTTTTATATAGATAGAGAATTGCATCAGCAGTGAGATATCTTCTGGAGCGGTAGAAGGATCCTACCATTTTCCAGCAATATTGGCAACAGACTTGATGTACGTGTTCCATTTCAGATCAGGAGTAAAGGTCAATTCCAGAAGCTTATCAAAACATGCAATCTCCTCAAGACAAGAGCCATCCATTTCAGTTGATGCCAGATGGGGATCAGAGCATTGATGATGTAAAGATAGGAGCTTGGTTTTAGATGCATTAAAAGTAACAAGCCACCTCTTACCCCACTGTACCACGCGCTCAAGATCAGAGGAGAGAGAATCAGAGAGAACTTTGCCATTTACGGCCTTTGATGGTCATGTCATCAGCATAGATGTTAACAAATGATTTAAGTATGTGTTTTGGGAGATCATTGATGTAGATCAGGAAGAGAGTTGGGCCCAGGATTGACCCTTGAGGGACTCCAGCATTAATGCTGAGGGCCTCTGATTTCTGCCCATCAACCACTACTCTTATGAGCCTATCAAAGAGAAATGATTTAATAATTGAGAGAACATTTCCAGTAATACCGTAGCTGGAAAGCTTGTGAAGTAGGCCTTTATGCCATACCTTATCGAAGGCCTTTGATATGTCAAGAGCAATTGCCCTAGAAAGGAAACCTTTGTCGAGAGGTTCACTAATCCTATGAGATATAACATTTTTACTTAGCCAGACACAAGTATTTTCCATGACAGTGGATTTTTTTTGTTTTTGTCAAGTCGTCACTATTTTTAAAATTTAAGAAAAGACCTCCCTTCCCCTAAAAAAATTTAGATGAGTGAAAATAAAAAATGTCCTCTCTCCAATTTTCCCGTCCCCTAATTGAGAAACCCTTCAGTTATACGTCTCAATTTCATGCTAACTGGGTAGAAAGTGGGTGCTCATATTACATTAAATTTATATTGGAAAGTAATCCCCCACTTTATTATGCCAAAATATTAACTTTTTAAAAAATTTCCCCTTTTGCCAGATGTTTTTTTACGCTGTTTATAAGTTATTTATAAAAAATATTTCTGGTATTCCACCCAGGCAATGCCGGGATACGGGTTCTACTAGTTCTAAATAAACTGAAATAAATGAAATCATGAAAAAAAAGCAGAGCTTGAGCTGTTTACTTATTGAAAACAAAACTTTGTATAAAATGGAATTGTAAAAAGTTGGTAGTGTGTAGTAACGAACAACTATTCATTATTCAGATTAGTATTATTTATTCATTGGGACTATTATTCTCATCCTTATTAGTTGTTGTTTCACAATGTTTAGGCCAACTATTCTGGCCTTCGTCAGAGGAATAGTTGGGGCCCGTGGCACAGTGGATAGAGATGTTGATTCTTTACGGTTCAATTGGAGAAATGTCTGAAGATAGTGGTTTCAATCCTACCCAAAGCCGGCCAGAGGTTTACTTGGCCAAATAGTGGTGAGATTACAATAACTATGGATGGCAGTAATTGCTGAGAATGCAGTTAAGAGATGTAGAGTTCCTTTCCCATTGCGGTTACAAACTGACGAAGGCCAGAGGAATAGTTGGCCGAAACGTCATGAAGCAACAACTAATAAAGATGAGGATAATAGTCTGCAATATGCTGATGACACCATGTTCTATAACAAACGCGACAGGAAAACAAATGAACACATATCTAAAAAAAAAAAAAATGGCAGAAACACTAGAGGATGACTTCCAATTTGTAGTGGAATGGGGACAAAAATGGATGGTCACATTCAATGCTGCCAAGACTAAACTGGTTTCCTTCAATAATTACAAGAAACCTTCTCTACCACCAATAGCACTGGCCAAAGACTCTTTATCTGAAAGTACATCTTTTAAACTCCTCGGCTTAACGTTCACAGGAAACATGAGTTGGAACAATTACATTGAGAGCATTGCCAGGACCGTTGCGAAGAAGGTAGGTTCTCTCTACCGTGCTAGAAAACTACTAACGCCTGAAAGTATCCTGTACCTCTATAAGGCCACCATTCGCCATGTATGGGGTATTGTTGTCATATTTGGGCTGGTGCATCTGCTACTAGTCTCTTGCTCAAAAGGTTCAAAAGAGTCACCAACCTGATAGGTCCTGAACTGTCATCTAAGCATCAGCCTCTGTCCCATCAATGAAATGTTGCATCCCACTGCCTGTTCTACAAGTACTTTAATGGTGAATGCTCCGACAAACTGCAAGCACTTGTACCCCTCAACGTAAGTACCCCCGACAAGCAGCCAAATCGCACCTCTTCACAGTAGAGATCCCTAGATGTAAGAGAGACTTCTACTCCAGTAGTTTCTTCCCCCAGAACCGCTAGACTTTGGAATTCCCTTCCAGGTCCCTGCTTCCTCAACTGTACTGACATGCAGAAGTTCAAGTGTAACGTGAATCGACATTTTGCTGACCAACTCTCTATATCGTGCCCCTGTAACTTATGTCCCTGATAGTAAGCCCCTAAATAAAAGTGGCAATGTGCCTTGTTTGGGGTGAAAATATAATAAAAAAAAAAAATAATTAATTAATCATCTGCTCTGTTCTTAAGAAATGCCAGAAAAGCTGACATTAAAGTTTGCGTGCAATAAATAAGGTGCTTAATTCTATATAATCACAGTTAAATGCTTATATAGTATTTTTTTTTTCTTTTTTGTAATGAAAGTAAAATTTTATTTGATAATGCCACAAAAGTCGAATGGTAAGTCCTTGTTTTAATTGTTGGTGGACATTGTCTTCTTTTTTGTTATGTTTGGTTAAAAGTCTTTCAAATATTAAATTGAAATAATAAAATGCAAAATGATATTGTTTACATACGATAAATAATTCGTTCAATTCTAAATGAAATAAATTAAATTGTGGAAAAAAAAAAGTGAGGGTGTGCCATTTAATGAAAGCAAAACTTTCACACGAATTTAATTATTTCAATTAACAATGCACATAAATGAAAACGACAATGGAAATTGAACAAATGTTTAATGAGAAATGTTTATTGACGTGTTTGTTTCGAATTACATGTAACATATGAGAGTGTATGAAAATAGCAGCAGCAGCTGAAAGATGGATAGCAAACGATTGTATTGTAACGAGCGCGTCACGCGCATCACGTTGTAACGGGACATCTCACGGCACCACGTTGTAACGAGAACGATGTCCCGGGCCTGCGTCGTCCAGTGGTGGACCCCTCCAGCGTGACCAGACTCGTACTGGTCCCTGGAAAACATACCTCCGCTGCTCAAGGCACGTTAAACGTGCATGACCCCAAGTCCGTGTGGCAACATTGTCTTCTTCGGCCGTCACTCTGGTTTTATGTCTGCGTCTTCGTCGTCTGGCGTCAGGGCATACCTGAAATAAACTGCATCTTCACTTATGCCGGCAATCGAAAAACAAAGAAAAAAACTCTGAGGTCATTTTGGTTTAAACCAAATAAAATAATTATTTGCAATCATTCTACATTTGTTTAACGTCGTGTTTTCGTTATCCGCGCTTCGTGATGCAGGCTGTATACTTGAGATTCAGGTTAATTCTCTAGCTAAGAACAAGAACTTTTTAAGTTAGTCCTTACTGAGATTTCTGCCCCTGCCTCTCACCCCAGGCGGGGCGAGAGCCGATGTGTACGCTTCGCTCGCTAGCCAAAGACTGCGCAAAGACTTCTAACTCTTTTTTCGAGTAGGCGATCGTTGTTTATATCAAAAGCATCTTCCTTCCTTTTCTCCATTATCTTCTATTCCCCCCTCTTTCTTCTCTTGTGAATTTCTTTTTCTATCCCTCTGTTATCTTATTCTTTTCTCTTTCTCTATTGTTTTGTGAACATATCTGTCAAACTAGCTTGGTGGTCTCTGAGTTAACACACCGCGGGTCCCCGACTCCGAGCAGACATTTTGGAGCCCAATTCTCGAGACTGTCCGAATCAATTAAAAACTCATTCTCACCAGATCCAACTAGAAGAATAATCTCCTTTTTTTTCCGCCATTAAAACAGATATCATGTCTGCCGAACAACCGCCTGTCTTAATCTTTGACACAGTATCAGCACGCCCCCCCCCCCCCGGCCATAAGCATTCTTATCTTCACCTAGCTGAACGGGACACCCAGCATCGTCCGGTGTCCCGTCACAGTATTAGTAGCAGGAGCAGCGTTTGAATGCATATGCAAATTGGCAAGTGTGCTCGGGCTAGCGTTGCAGAAAAAGAAAAAAGAAAAGACACCACATGGTAGGAGGGGAAACAAAGCCGACGCCTAAAGAGATGGACATGTAAAACGAAAGGAGAAGAAAAAGTGTGGTTGAAAAAGATGGACTTGTAAAGTCAAAGGGAGAAATTTGGTGAAGCAGAAAGAAAAACACTTCCAGGTGAGATGGGCATGTGGCCCTGCAGTGGCAGCGAGAGATTTTTAAGCTGGTGTCAAGACGGGGAGAAAGAAAAACAGTAATAAACGACTCGTGTTAATAAAGAAAGAAAAGCCAAGTTGGATTTATTTATTTTTGTTTGTTCCTTTTTAATGATGCCGACAGAAGTTTGAACTGTAACAAACACAGTTCGAGTGTAACGGTCATGTTACATGAAGTCAGTAAAGTATATTGAAATAAAAATATGGTTTATGCCATCAAAGAAAAACTGACTTTATTCTAGTTTGACTGTTTTGTAATAATTATATTTTATTTAAGAAAGACTAAATGATCGTCTGAACAGACTAATGGTAAAAAATTATTCTAGACTGTGCCAATTTTTATTTTTGTCTTAATCTTGAATGCCCCTATTTTGGGAACCTGCATTTTCCTACATTATGAACCGACATTGTGTAAAACTCTGCCCTCGAGAAGAGGCAAATAAAGGAAGAAAATATTAAAAATGTCGAATGATTAAAAGTCAATAAATTGTAAACAACATAAAACAAACACAAGCAGGAGTGAATTCTCACGGAGATTTTGGTTACACTTCCTGGCTTGTCCAATCAGAAGCCAGCTCTCAGTCATGTGACTGAGTTTATAAAAGTTTAAATCGCCCCCCCCCCAGATCTTGGACGAGCAACAACTCTACATGGAACCGACCTGTCGCCCTCAACTTCTCTCTTGAGACTCAACAAGTCAATGCCCGGCCTACAGCCTCATCATCCTCTCCACACAGAAACCCTTTCTCTATACCGCCTACTAATGAAGATAACCAATAAAGCCGTTCTTTCCTTCTTCCATTCCACACGCTCTCTACTGTTTTTTTTTTTTTTTTTTTTTTTAATAGTTACTCAAGGTCTGTTGAACCTTGTTAAAGGGATAAATTTAAAAGTTGCAAACACAAGTGAACATCTTACATTTTCTTATTTTTTTATTTTTTTTTTATACCTTTTTTTTCTAAATAAATTATTTTATCTTTTAGACGGTCGTTTCTTACTTCTTTCTTGTTTTTATTGTTGCATTTTTTTAGTACCTTGGTAACTATGACCTACTTGATAACCGCCGTTGGGCATAGTAGCAAATTTTCTGCATACTCTGTTAAATTTAGTTATGAATTTCTGCTAGTTGTCATTCGAACTGGTGGAATTCTAACCTAAATGTTTTAAATCCTGTCTTGAATAAATAATTTGGGTGAAATCATTCCTCTATGACCAACGCTTGAGAATTTGATCAATAAAATCGTTCTCTGTTTGAATAAAATTTGAGGAACCATTCTGATCAGGCATTCTGTATGAAATGTGTATCGTGTTCATTTGTGAGAAAATAAAAATAAAAATAAAAATAAAAAAAGGAGATTGCTTACTTGGTGGCGCCGGCCTCGAGGGCGGAATTCTAATCTGAGTGGTTGAGAGAACGAGTCTCTTATAGACTTGGAGGAGTAGGGGGAGGCACTATTCTTCTGTTGTAAAAGAATTGTGTCTCTGACTAGCACCAGTTCTGTTAACGACTTACTGGTGAACGGTTGGCACAAATTAGTTACTCGCTGCTCGCCGTACTACAAAACTTGTTACTCGACCCAGTAGGGGGGGGGGTCGCATAGGGCATCCTTTGCAACCCCTCGGAGCTTACGCTATCACCGGGTAATCTACTTTACCCTCTAAATAGTTTTTTTTTCCACACATTCTGTCACTGTTGTCCCCTCTCTTTCTCTCTAGGCTTTCTTTCTCCTTTTTTTTTGTGTCGCCATCTTGTCTATTTGTTAGAAGTTGTTTGGTGAGTCTTTTGGGCGCCAAAATTAAATTATGTCATTGTTGGTTGTACCCCTCCCTATAGGGGAAGTCGGGGTAAGTTGAGCCAATTTTCCATTTTGGCTCTTCAGAACCCAAACGACTAATTATTTTGCAAAGATGAGTGTATTATTATAAAATTCTTTTATTTGGGAACATTTTGAAACAAGTTGCAGTTTTCTGCTAGTACACCTAAACCGACCATGTGCTTTACAAAAATGCATATCAAATGGCTCAACTTGCCCCGACCATGGGGCAAGTTGATCCAACCTCTGGGGTAAGTTGTGCCACACAGGGGTAAGTTGTGCCACGCAAAAATGTGTTGCAAATAAAGAAAGAACAAGCCCAAAATTGTTGCTGTGGTTATAAAACAAATTATAATAATGAAGTAGAAATGTTAATTACAGCGAATGAACCAGCACAAAATTTGAAACATATATCTGAAAGTAAGTTAATGAAGTTGCCACTGTGACAAGTCACAGCTGAAAACGAGCTGGCTAGAACAACGGACAGAACTGCCAACACTATTTGGCTGTGGCAGCTTGTAAACAACATCTTCTTGAACATGGGGTTTTAGATCTCGGGGGGCATGACTTTTTCCCACCAGCATTGAACAAACACTGCTTTGTTTTTGTTAATAGGCTCCTCTTTCTATTTGCAGAAAGGGCTATCAGCTTCTGTCGTTCAGGGCTGTCAGTCAAAATCTTTGAGCTGCCTTATTTGTGACCACCTCTTCTTGCCTTTCTTGGTGCTGCTTTCGGAAATGGCTGATGGTGAAATGTATGGACGATTCATGACATCATGTGAGCTAGATGAAACACAAGACCCAGATGCGGATGGTTGCATACGATCATCTTCTTGCTGTTTTTGTGGTCGGACATCATCACTGTGCACGGGCAAGACTGTTCCAAGACCTCACCTGATGGTCCTGCATCTTCCACAGTAGAATTTGCCTCAAGGATTTCTGCAGCCACATTTTGCTCACGGTCAGTTGGAAAAGAAGGGGAAAAGTCAATTTCACTAAAGATGTCCCGGTTAAATGGATGAATGCCCGAGGCTTGGAATCCAGCAGCAATGTCCAATGGTGTCATGGCAATCATCTGGGCTTGGTTCACTAGAGCTGGGATTTCATATATTGTTAGTTTTCCCTGGATTGGATCGTAGCCACCCATCCATGGCTCTGTTGTACGCTGTTTTGAAGGGTCCATACACTGGCCGGTCGAGCGGCTGGAGACGATGGGAAGTGTGGTGGAATGGTCAGTAAGACAACGATATGAGATCTTGCTGTGTTCACAACATTCAAAGAAATGTGTGTGTCATGGTTGTCGAGGATTAAGAGGATTTTCTTTCCTGGTGAGCATCTGGTGTGCTTGATGATGTGATTTAAATATTCCACAAACACCTCTTCATTCATCCAGCCACTTCGTGTTGCCCTCCCTATGCACTGTGTTGGTCTACCTCTGATGAAGTGATCTCTGTAGTGGACTCTGGGAAAGATGAACAGAGGAGGCACGACTGATCCAATTGCACTCACAGTGTACACCACCGTTACCAATTCCCCGCGTTCAGCGGAGGTGATTGAACCAACTTGTTTCTTTCCTTTTTCTGTGACAACGGCTCCAGGGTTTTGAACGGTGGTGCACCCAGTCTCATCAGTGTTGTAAGTGTCACTTTGTGAGAACTTGTACTTGTCCATTATCTGACTCAAGTTGTTGAAAAATTTATCAACAACTGGGCGGTTGAAGGCTGTGGCACGCCTAAAAGATGTTGCTTCGGTCACTCTAATTGCCAGGTTCCGGCGCTTCTTGAAGCCTAACCACCAATCATGTCCTGCTTTTTTCTCACAATCCCAACTTGGTGGCAGATTGAGACAGTTTTTTTTTTAGCAAACTCATATGCCAGTGTGCGGCATCTTCTCAATGACAAACCATGAAACATGTCTGACAATTGTTTCACGTGGTCAGCCAAATCCCTTTCGATTTCAGGACTAAAAACCAATTGCCGTAAGGAAAGAGGTGTGTAAGCAGTCCCTGCTAGTTGACTGTCTTGTTTGTCCATGTACCGCTTCAGTGTCATTCGATCAATGTTAAAGTCCTTTGCAGCACTCCTCACACTCTGACCTCCAGTAACAGCGGCAGCAGCCCGTTCAATAACGTATGTAGGAGTTTGTCCATGATTTGTCTTTCGCACGTAGTGGCGCATGTCTGGTGGGCTTTTTTATCTGTGAAACACACAAAAAAGAAAAATGAACTGAACACAATAAATCCGATAATGATGTAGAATATTACTAGAGTGAACTAGTTGATTCAGTGAAGTTCCTGGCATAAGTCTGGAACATTGAACAATGAATGCCAGAACAGCTGGCATTGATAGAGAGGCACCTGCCTCTCCTGGCATGTTTAGCCAATCAGGCGCCTCCAAATGGAATAACCCACAATGCCTGACTAATTGTAGGCTAGTCCACAATGGTGGAGAGGGGAGGTAAGTGCATTCTTGATTCTACAATGATAATAATAATAATGTTAAAAATAATAATGACAATAGTAATAATAAAAATAATTATTATTATTAGAATAACAAAGCGCCTGTACAGCATGCAAATTCCTATCCAAGCACGGCTTACACATCTTAAACATTTACCAGGTAACCCATAGATCTAATTATTATACAAGTAGAGCATGTAACTTATACAACATGCATTTTGAATTCACTCTATAACAGGCCTACTGATGTGGTTGCACATTCATCTGTTTCTTGAAAACGTGTAAAAAGACATATTGGGCAAGTTGAACCAGTGGCACAACTTACCCCATTAGCATTGGCTCAACTTACCCCAGTCTGACCTCATTGAATTGTCTGTTCAAATGCATGTATCTCATATGTGGTGAATGTAAAAATCTTTTACAGGTATGAAGGCAAGTAATTGAACAAACAACTACCACATATTATATCTAATCAAACTATTACTACACACAAGAAACATGCACTCACATCTGTAACGCTTTATTTTACTTTTTTGGCACGAAATCTGATTTTCTTTTACTGCAACAACCTCCGATATTGGTTCAGCAAAACAAAATGGTGAAGGTTAAAGTCACGTGATCAGTTGTTTATAGATTGCATACAAACTTGGATTGGCTTAGTCAATTGTGGTTAAAAGGGGGTGGCTCAACTTACCCCTATGCTCAACTTACCCCGACTTCCCCTATTGCTCTACCTTTCTTTACAGTAGTTCTTAGCTCTGATTAGTTGTAGGTTTAGGGTGGGTGGAGACTAGTAAAATGACTACTATTTCAGTAAATTGTTGAAAAAAAGTTGATGAGAGATTAAATTTTAGTCATATTCGAGTCTCTAGAATTTTCAGTTGTGGTCGGAGAATTGAAATATTCTTTGAATAAAAGTTAAGTGGATAATTATTTAGTGTCTGTAAGCCTATTCGAGAAGCAGATTGTGAATATTTATTTAGCTGAAGATGCTGATAAAAGAGTCATTGAATCTTTCAATAAAGATAAGTTTAATGGCAAATAAATTGGCATATTAAAATTTTAATGGCAAATAAATTGGCATATTAAAATTTTAATGGCAAATAAATTGGCATATTAAAATTTTAATGGCAAATAAATTGGCATATTAAAATTTCCATAGAGAATTTCTGAATTGTGTTGCTAATCCTGATAATGATGCATTAAGTTTAGTTTAGTATTAAAAAATCATCTTACAGAATACGTCTTTCAGTTGATTAGGCATTTGTGTCTGAAGAAAATTATGGGGTGGCTTTGGGACCCCTCTCCAAGGAATTTTTGGACAAGAACAGCAAATTCTATATTTTCCACCATATTGGGTGTAGACAGACTGACTAGTAATGCAACTGTCAGAAAGTTTCTAAATACAATTAAAATGCCGGTTTGCGAGTTAAGAAATTCTTTTGGAATGAATTTTCTGGAATGTGGATCCCCAGGAAATAGTTTTTCGTAATGCCAGCTTTATTTAAATCTGAACTGGGGCACAACATTGGTAGTAATTTTCCCTCACTTGAGCAAATTTTAGAAAATTGTGTGGATATTGCTTGTCCTATTGAATTCTGTAAGCACGATGCTTAACATCGTAAGGTAGTGGAGTTTGCTAAGAAAAGTTCACTCCTAAATTTAGATATTCCTCAGAAGCTAAGAAACCATCTACTTTGGAGAATTTTTACATCAAAGCTTCTAAGCTTAATTACGGTTGTAATTTTTACAAGTCTAATGACCATAGAAGAGGTGCATGTAGATAATACCCTACTTATGCTGCTAAAAACTTTGTGTTAAGTGTGCTAGTGCGCTCCATGAAGATAAGGATTGTTTTCTCAATAAAAGATTCCAGTTCTTGTTGATTTTGCAGCAAGCAGGGACACCTCTGTATTTTATGTCCGGTTACAGTTAACCCTATGACAGCATCCAATGTTGGATGACTAATAGTACATTTTTGTTGCCAGTAATTAATATTTCAGTCAGTTTAAGTGGCCGCAAAGATATTTCATTTAATTGTCTGCTGGATACAGACAGTGAGATATCATATTTATGCAAAGAATTATTGAACACGTTTGCTCGCTTGTCATTAACGTCAAGAGATCGTAAGTTTCTCATCAAGATGTTTTTGGGGAATAAGATTAGAGATTTAAAGGAGATTGATCTCTGGGTGAATTTTTCTGATGGATCAAGATCAGTGCCTTTCTTGATTGATGAAAAATTAAACTTGTTCTTTCGCATTGAAGGATTGAGTTCAGTAGTCGAAGTGTGACACGATGGTGTCATGATTGCATACAGTGAGGTGCATACTGTAGTGGGGATGGGGTAACCAGACGAGATGGGGTTAGGAGTGCAGAGAAATGCAAAGACTTGGCTAGCGATAAGAGACCAACCACCGAGCTGTCATTCTTGGTTTCTTACATACAACCCAAATGGCATATTGTCTCTCAAAAATGGATAAGATTATCTTTGAGATGTCAGAGAAGATATTTGTATTTGGAGGGGGGTTGCTGACAAAGACCTCCCAGAATGTTGACTGAAGAAATCCAGAAAAACTGCCACAGATATCAGTGTGAGCAACCACCCTCCTCCTAGGAAAGAGAGGGAGAGGTGTTGAGTGATTGAGACAAAGAGGGGTCCTGAGAGGAAGAAAGAAAGGGTGTTTTTAATTACTACCACTCTTCGAGGGAGAGGCGAGGAAAGGGGGGGGTGGACTTTGAAAAAAGTATTCTAAAATCATTAGTTCTAGCTAGCAAACTGAACGGCTGGGCTGGGCTGGTCAAGCGCTCCCGACCTGATGCCCCTCAGGATCTGATGTTATGATATTAACTAGACTGTGTTAATGAAGTTTGTAACTTTTACTTAGGCTGGTCTCTGCTTGTAGTCAGTCACCTTAAATTAGACAGTGTCGGTTGATGAAGTTCATAAATAGTGTGTTACTGTTTATAAACCAGAGTTCTGTTTGTTTGTGGTGAGGACTCTTCATTTGCAGCAAGCTGACTGGACCAGCAGAGGGATTAAAGAACCTGGAGACCACACAGGACAAGAGACGATTGGATTTGGAAACGAAGTTCTCCACCATTGGGACACAACATGTGAAGACGATCATAGGCCACCTTGTGACAAGACAATGTACGATCAAAAAAACACCTGTCATATCGGGTGCTGTTCGACGAAGAAAGTCACCAGTCATATCTGGTCCCGCGACCAGGATAGAAACTCTCGTTATAGAA
The DNA here is from genome assembly GCF_053919585.1 of Euprymna scolopes. Classification (NCBI taxonomy): domain Eukaryota; kingdom Metazoa; phylum Mollusca; class Cephalopoda; order Sepiida; family Sepiolidae; genus Euprymna; species Euprymna scolopes. The sequence goes on along the minus strand of NC_136503.1, from coordinate 11,625,518 downwards.
GATTTGGAAAAGCATAAGGTTAAGTTGGCCACAGATTTCTCTGGAATGAAAAATTACACTCTTCCTGTGTATGTGTATGTTATTAAATATCTAGGACCTATGCAATTGTATAAGTTTAGAGATAGACTCATTTTGGAACTGTCCCAAGGCATTATTTTATTTGGTGACCTTGATAATTTTAAGCCTTACCAGGTTTAAATTACAGTCATATAGTTAAGGAATTTTGTTTGTGTGATATTACATGGGTTTATTTTGTTATGGACACAAAATCTGTATTTTTCGATCCATGGAATTATTTTCATGAGGCATCAGTCAACAGAAATGTTAATAAGATGTTTAGTTTGGAAATTTTAGGCATTATTGATGAAGAGTATAGTGAGTACGATAAAGTGAAAATCAAATCCTTTCATTCATCGAATATTTAGAAAATATCATGTGAGCCATGGAATTTGGATAAGCTGAATTTGGTGCCTCCGAATTATTGGGTGTCATTATCTGTTTTGGATAAAGTTATGTGTAGGCTGTCTGACAGAGGCTTGTACTTAGATTACTGCCAGGTATTTCTAGATCAAGAGAAGGAAGGAATCATAGAAAAAATCTATGTTGAACCTTCTGCCTTTGAAAAATACTCTTGGATCCCTCATCGTCCAGTGTTTAAGCAGGAATTATAAAGTACTACAAAGATTCGTCCGGTGTTCAACTGTTCATTGAGAACTTGTGGTAAAGCGTCTCTGAACGGTTTTGCTTATTTTGGTGTGAATTTCTATACAGACACGCTGGAACTTATACTTAAGTTTAGAACAAACCGTTACGTCCTTCTCGCAGACATAAGAAAAGCCTTTTTAATGATTAAGTTGAAAGATGAGTCCAGTAAGAATCGGTTTTGTGTTTTTTTGAAATTAGGGAATGAGTTAGTATACTTCAGATATAAGACGCTTATTTTCGGATTTGGTCTAGTTCCTTTATATTGAGTTACATCGTAAAGTCTCTATTAATATTATAATAATTAATAATATAATACACCAATTCATACCATCTAAAAAATTCCAACAAAAACCTAACAGCCAGCCATGGTTCTCCCCAGAATGTGCTGCTGCTATTGTGCACAGAAATCACTTTTTCCATAGCTACCAACGTAATAGATGCACTGAGACTAAAGCTGCTTTCAGGATTGCCAGCAACCACTGTAAAAGAGTAATAAAAAATGCAAGAGAGCTATATGCCCAGTCTGTTAAATCCAAGGTAGCTGATCAGTGGCTTGGTTCCTACCAATTTTGGCAAATAACAAATAGGATCCTGAACAGAAGTGTGCGTTCTATCCCAACCATTATTAATGGACCAGAGGTCATCTCGTCAGCGTCAGACAAGGCCAAACTATTTGCAAAGAACTTTGCAGCTAATTCTACCCTATGCGACGAAGGCCATCAACTCCCCATATTTCCTCCTATAACACAGAACAAGCTAGGTAACATAAATATCCGTGCATGAGGTCGCCAAGCTAATCAAGAACCTTGATTCCAGTAAAGCAACTAGCCCTGATGGCATCCCAATTATAGTGTTAAAAAAGCTTCAACCAGAACTCGCTCCCATACTTACAAAACTATTTAAGCGCTGCCTTAAGGAGAAGTGCTTTCCGACTCCCTGGAAGACCTCATCAGTTTGCCCTGTATTTAAGAATTCAGGTGATAAGTCATCTCCCTCTCAGTACAGACCTATAAGTCTCCTGTGTGTTATGAGTAAGTTGCTGGAATCCATATTAAATAGAGAAATAGTTAACCACCTCAGCAGAAACAACCTTCTTAGTGACACACAATATGGTTTCCGCTCTGCAAGATCTACAGCAGATGTGCTGACGGTTATATCCCACAGGATTAGTGAATCTCTTGACAAAGGTTTCCTTTCTAGGGCCATTGCTCTTGACATATCAAAGACCTTCGACAAGGTATGGCATAAAGGCCTACTTCACAAGCTTTCCAGCTACGGTATAACTGGAAATGTTTTCTCAATCATCAAGTCATTTCTCTCCGATAGGCTCATAAGAGTAGTGGTCGATGGACAAAAATCGGAGGCCTGCAATATAAATGCTGGAGTCCCTCAGGGGTCAATTCTGGGCCCAACTCTCTTCCTGATCTACATCAATGACCTCCCTAAACACATACTTAAATCATTCGTTGACATCTATGCTGATAACACGACCATCTATGGCAACACATCAAAGGCTGTAAATGACAAAGTTCTCTCTGATTCTCTCTCCTCTGATCTCGAGCACGTGGTTCAGTGGGGGAAGACGTGGCTGGTCACTTTTAATGCATCTAAAACCAAACTCCTATTCTTACATCATCAACGCTCTGATCCCCATCTGGCATCAATTGGGATGGATGGCTCTCGTCTGGGTGAGGCCCCATGTTTTGACAAGCTTCTGGGATTGACCTTTACTCCTGATCTGAAATGGAACACGTACATCAAGTCTGTTGCCAATATTGCTGGAAAGATGGTGGGATCCTTCTACCGCTCCAGAAGATATCTCACTACTGATGCAATTCTCTATCTATATAAAAGCCAAGTACGTCCAAGGATAGAATACTGTTGCCATATCTGGGCAGGAGCTACTAAAAACAGCCTATCCTGCCTTGACAGAGTACAAAATAGACTTCGTGGCTTAGTGGGGGATGCCCTTTTCTCTACCCTGCAACCTCTCTCCCACAGAAGAGACGTTGTGTGCCTATCCTTGTTTTATCGTTATTTCCATGGCAGGTGCTCGTCTGAACTCCAATCTGTGGTCCCCCCCTCGCCAATCTTTCACGAAAAACACCTGTCTAGCTGAAGCCACTGTGAAAAACTTCCCCCACTCTTTATCTGTGCCTAAATCAAAACGTGGATTCCATGAACAAAGCTTCTTTCTTAGAACTGCACACCTGTGGAACTCTGTTCCGTCTGCCTGCTTCCCACTGGACTACAACTTGGATGTCTTCAAGTCCAACATAAACAAATTCCTAATGAACCGCCCCCTTAAGTAAACACTTCATCAAATTTCCGCACTAACGTAATGTACTTGCAATAACCCTTATCCCTGGATGGCTTCCGGGCCTTGATAAGTGGTGATCACTGTGTAAAAAAAAAAAAGAAAAGTACCATGTAGAAAAGTATTCTTCTAAGTTCTACAGATGCTGATAACCAAAGTCTCACTAATTCTATGTTTACAAATTCCAGAGTGAGCGTTTCATACTGGGAGACTTTAATGCAGTCAAATCTATGCATTATTCCAATGACACATTTGATAATTCACTTCTGGACACGATAGAGGAATGTTTTCTATACCAGCATGTTACAAAATCTATGATAACCAGATTTGGACAAACGATTCACTGATCTTATATGAAATTACAGTCAATACATCAGCTGTAGATCTCACAGGATGGAAACCATATTGCCTACCATTAAAATACTTGTAAAAAAGACAGAGGAATGCAACATTTTGTCGATGGGACAGCGATTGAAGCCTAGCTGACAGTTTGGGATCTATTAGGTTGCAAATCTCTTTTGAGCCCTGACTAAGAATGAGAGACTAGTAGCAGATGCACCAGCTCAAATGTGACACCAATACTCCATACATGGGCGAATGGTGGCCTTGTAGAGGTACAGGATACTCTAAGGCATAAGTAATTTTTTAGCACGGTAGATAAAACCCACCTCCTTTGCAGCAGCCTTGGCAATACTCTCAACGTATCTGTTCCAACTCATGTTCCCTGTGAACATTAAGCGGAGGAGTTTGAATGAAGAACTTTCAGGTAATGTATCATTAGCCATGGCTATTATAGGTCATCATGAAAAAATATTTAAAGAAATTAAGAACTTAAAGCAAAAACAAAGTTTTATCAAAATTACTAAATTCATCAAAATAAATGAAAGCAACATTGGTTGCATTCGTATACACAGCAAACATATTTTACATGTCTATCTGGTAGTACTAGCTTTACGGAATTGAAGATATTGTTTTTTAACGTTATTGTCCTCCACGTGGTTAAAGTCGGAAAAGCATTTTAAAATAAACACTGTCAGATAGAAGAGATAATAAACGAATTTTGTGTAATGTTATGCAGATAATTTAGATCTATGTAAATGTATGTGTATATCACCGGATTCTGTTTCATGTCACAGATGGACCAGAGTTAACTTGGGTGTGATGCCAACCAACCCCCACACCCTTCAAAGCTTTCAAATTAGAGCATAACTAGGGGATGTAATTTCATATCGAATTCAGAACAAATCGACTTTGTTTTAAAACGCAAATGCAATTGTAATGATATTGAGATGCGATTATTAAGACTTAGAAGCAACTCTAGGACAATATATAATCACGTTCATACACTGGTTCTCGCTAGATCACTGAACATTGAGCTTGATCAGTATGGGTAACCATTTGGGAGCACCAGGTGCTGTATGTAGTAGAATGTCAATCTCTCCCTGCAAGAGCTGCAAGAACCTAAAGTCGACCTCTCCTCTAATGGGGATATATATGTGCCTGTGGACCGATTGTGAATCTCATAGTCCTATGAAACTTCCTCCTTTGGAGGAAGCTGGTTAAACCTGCCTATGGTTGGTGCCACTTTAGTACATTAGATGCAATTCAGATGAATGTTAAAAAGCAAATGGTTCAAATAACTACCCTCCTTCGGCCCCGCTTCATTGGGATTCATTTTCATGTTCACTTCCAAAGCAAGTTGATTTTCACAGAAACGTGTTAACTCAAAGCGCTTTTAGTCAAATGAAATCTAGAAAGCTTATGTTAAATTAATTAAGCCTATGAGAAAATGAATGACTTGGTGAACAAAATCAGATTTTCTCCAGAACTCTCAAGCCGGCCACATTAAAGAACCCAAGACCCAAGAACGTATGCTCAACCTCCCCCACCGTACCTTTGCCACGGGGGGGGGGGATAAGTGAAAAGGAACATTTCAATGACTCACATACAAGCCTTCTTCATCTCGGATACAAATTCTTAGACACAAAATTCTTGGTTCACAAAAGTCGATATCAAGTCCGGCTACTGGCATTTGAAACTGGACGAAAAGTCGAGACGTCTCACAACATTCATTACCCCACATGGCAGATACATGTATAACAGGTACCCCATGGGAGTCAAATCTGCCCAAGATGAGTTCCAAAGAGCCATGCAGGAAAACTTCGGAGACCTCGAAAATGTCCTATCCATATGCGACGACATAGTAGTGTACGGATTCGAGGAAGACGGCAGTGACCATGACAAGGCACTGAGGCAGCTAATGTTTAGAGCAAGGGAAAGAAACTGCAGGTTTAATTCAGAGAAATTTGTGGTGAAAACCTCCGAAATCCCTTTCTACGGCCACATAATCTCAAGAGACGGTGTCAAGCCAGATCCCCGGAAAATAGAGGCGATCACACAGATGCAATCCCCCGAGGATGCAAAGCAGCTCACCAGCTTCCTAGGCCTGGTGAACTACTTGAACAAATTCTCTCCACGACTCGCGACACTGACAAAACCCCTACGTGAGTTAACATCGAAGAAGAATGACTTCACATGGTCTTCACAGGAGCAACAGGCATTCGAAGAAATCAAAAAGAGATCGGAAATCATACGACACTCCGATACTTCGACCCTAAAGAACCAATAGTGCTACAGGTAGATGCGTCTTCAATGGGTATAGGCGCGGCTCTGCTACAAAACGACAGACCAGTAGCATTCGCGAGCAAGGCACTTTCCGGACCAGAAACACGCTACTCAAACATAGAGAGGGAGATGTTGGCTATCGTCTTTGGCCTGGAGAAATTTCACAGTTACGTTTGGGGCCACAAAACGACAATTCATACGGATCACAAGCCATTGGAGTCGATAGCATTGAAAAATCTAGCACAAGCACCCCCAAGACTGGCTAGAATGTTATTGAAGGTCGAGGGATATGATTTTACTGTAAAATATACCCCAGGAAAAACAGTTCCAATTGCAGACTGCTTGTCACGAGTAGCACCCAGACCCAGTGGGCACATTGAAGGGATCGATCTCAACGTCCATAGCATGATCTCATACCTCAACTTTGCGCCGACGAGAGTTGAAGATATAAGAGTGGAAACATCCCAGGATCCACTCCTAAAGCAACTTGTAAGCATGGTATTGACCAGCTGGCCTTCCAACCGGGCTGACTGCCCAGGAATTCTCCTGCCATTCTGGAATTTCAGAGATGAGATTGGGGTCCAGGATGGAATTCTACTCAAGAGCCAGAGAATCATTATCCCAGCCTCGTTGCAAAGAGGCATACTGGAAGAGCTGCATGCTTCACACCAAGGAGTAGAGAGAACGAGGTTACGAGCGCGTTCAGCGGTGTACTGGATAGGGTTAAATAAGGACATAGAAGATATAGTCCGAGAGTGCCACACATGCCAGAAATACCAAGCCAGTATCCCGCCCGAATCAATACTCCAGCACGAAACCCCTACGTACACCTGGCAGTACGTCAGCACAGACTTGTTCACATTGGCAGGGAAAGAATATCTGCTTGTGGCAGATCAGTACAGCCGAAACCCCTTCGTACGACGCCTTCCGTCCGCCTCATCAATATCCGTTATTAGAAGTATTAAGACGATATTTGAGGAACAAGGAGTGCCGGAAATCTTGTACTCGGACAATGGTTCACAATTTACAAGTAAAGATTTCAAGGATTTCGCCAGGACGTACAGCTTCCAACACAGGACATCGTCCCCACATTACCCCAAGTCTAACGGATTCGCCGAAAGAATGGTGGGAACATGCAAGAAAATTTTGACGAAGGCAGGGGAAACTGGTCAAGACAGCTACCTAGCAATGATGGCTTACAGAGCCACGCCACTGTCATCAGACATTAAGTCCCCGGCAGAGTTACTCAACGGACGAAAAATACGGACACCCCTAGTATCCAAGCAACAACTTGGCGATGAGCAGACTAGGACAGCCATACAGAAACAGAAAGATCATTCTAAGGTCTGCTATGACAGGAAACACAACAGACACCACTCCCACCTACATGCAGGACAGAATGTCTATGTCCAGCAGGAAAAAGCAAAGATATGGGAGCCTGGAAAAATTCAGCGCTCCAGCGTGACACCCAGATCCTACATAGTTGAATCTGAGAACGGTAACACCTATAGAAGGAACAGGCAGTTCCTCAGACCAGCTGGGAGGAGATCAACAACCGCAAATAGATCCGACCAACCTCGCCCCAGCGACTCTCCACCGGATCCCACCCAGAAGGAAGGTCCCCCCCTAAAAAATCGAACAGCCGACCACCGAACAACACTCCAGCGGCACGCCTCACACCCGAACTGAGAAACTCACCCCCGAATTAAGAAGATCTCAGAGACGAGTGAATGCTCCTCAGAAACTGAACTTATAGGTTACACTATCCTAAAAAAAAAGAGACAATACCATTACCCTAGAACAATGGAGACAAGCTAAATAATATATTAGAGACTATGTTATCCCTTAATCAGATAAAGGCTAAATATCGCCCTTGGACTATATACATATATATGGAAGGGAAGGGATGTCATAATATAGGCTAATAGACTATTAGTCGCCTAGAGTTATGCCCCTTGGCCCGTGACGTATGAATCTCGTCCGCCATTGTTTCTCAGTGCAACGTTTACTACTAGACAATAAAGAACGCATTTTACACCACCTTCGAGTCTGTTTATCAATGCTTCCAAAGTATGTATTATCACGACACATATATTGTTTACACTATGAATATGTTGACATGCACGCCTTAGACAAATTTATTCACGAAACACGAATTTGCATAAAAGAACATTTATTGCCTGAAAAAACTTTTATATTCTTATAAAATTTTAATATGAAATAGTTTTGTTATAAGTTTCCGTTTTTCTACATTTTTCTTTTACAATAGTCTGTTCATATTTTAGATAGCACTTCTCTCATGTTCCATTTATTTCTATTTTTCTATGCATGTATGTCCGTAGATATCTTTCATTTTTGTTTTCATTTGCCAAAACAATAACTTTTATACACAATTCTATATTAAATGTTGTTGTGGTTCTTGGCAAAACCCAAAGATGTTCCTATTTACAATGCCTCCCCACGGGACAGAGTTAGACACCAGGGTCGTTTTTTTAACGTGGAGAAAAGAAACAAAAATAAAAATTGCCTCAGTCGTGAAGGATTTCTCCTCCACTGACAGAGAACAAGAAATCGTCGTTCAAAATGGCCTTTATCAAGGTCAGGGTCCACCTCATCTTTATCAATATTCACAGTGCTGGGAAGAATCCATGTAATGACAAAACAGATTACGATAATGACAGTTTATGACAAGTATTCAAGATTGGATTTGAAGACGACCATATTGTAGCATGCAAGGAAGCACTTTCTAGAAAGATAAAAAAGACACAAGCTTTTTTTGTAATTTATCGTCAGTTAAAAAGTTTTTTTTTTCCTTTTGTTTTATTTCCATTTTATATTCATGCATGATCGCAGACATTTTTAATTTTCTTTCTTTGCTAAAACATGACTTATATATTTACTTATATATATATATATATATATATATATATATATATATATATATATATATAAGTAAATATATTACTTATATATATATACATATATATACATAAGTAAATATATTACTTATATATATACATATATATACATAAGTAAATATATTACTTATATATATACATATATACATATATATACATATATATACATATATATATACATATATATATACATATATATATATATACATATATACATATACATATATATACATATATATATACATATATATATATACATATATATATATATATATATATATATATATATATATATATATATATATATATATATATATGTATATATATATAAGTAATATATTTATGGAAACCCCCCATGACTCTTACTAAAAAATACCTACAACTCCAACTCTATTCGCACCTACTGAAAACCTGCCCATATATATCTATTCACCTAATTACGCATGACTCAATACTTGCTGTCTTATCCATGCTATATTGCACTTACATCTTAACCCTCCTATCATCTAAAATAGCTCGGGCACAACTCGTAGCTCAATTCTTAATACCTACTCATACTGTAACACTATACTAGACCTAAGCTAACATTAATAAAATAAAAAAAAAATGTACGACTAAAATCACATTATCTCCTCCTTAACAAGCCCTCTTACAAACATAGACGCTTACACTGCATGAACTTCACCCACCCCCTTTATCCATTAACAAGTAAATAGCATGTCCCTAAATCACTTTGAGGAGTGTAACTAATCAGTAGATATAATCCCCCACAAACTAACCCAGTAACACTAACAACGCGGGGTCGCAGAAATACCTGGATTAGAACCTAGGCGCGGAGAAAACCCTCTCAGGGCTGACGGACCCAGTAGGTCTTCCCAGATCATCCGTCTAGGAGAAGGAAAACTCTGAAACTAAACCAAAGGGGAGAGAGGCCTCTTCAGTCTTGGATGACAACCTTCCTAGAGCTGGCGACTCAAACAAATTCACCGGTTTGCAAACCTAAATTGCTTAAGGAGTAGATAGGCTCTGTCTATCGCCCGGCTTCCATACTCCTTCTTTGCCTATTGGTCAAGCGCAGAGACACTATCTCAGTGATTCGACAGAAACACCCAGCGGTAGATCTTGTTTCCTGGCTAGGGCAATGAACGCCTTCTTCCCCATTCCCAGCATGCCCCACCCCTAAAACTGAACATTTGAGAGTGCTTGAGTATAAGATATGCCTGAGCGGTTAGATTGGGTTGACCTTCTTCTAAAGGGTTGAGGGTACCGGATTGACAGTTCCTGGCTGCTGTTCCCGACTGGTAGTACAGGAGCCCTAACTCTTTGGTAGTGCTTAGAGCGGCTGCTCCATCAACAGTTGAATAATATCGGGTTGTTTGCAGTGCCATGACGCGCATGGAAAGGGACCCTGCACTCATCCCCGGTGGGCTTTCCTGAGGCCACAATCCTAATTGGAGAAAGGTCAGCTGATGGTCTACTTGTGATGCATGTCTGAAGCTCCGCATAACCTCTTGTTTAGCTCCCCCTTACCGAAACTCTTAAAAAAAATATGACGACAGTACAATCTAAAAATAAGCTTAAACCAGGATTAGGGACAAACAAATTCAACTTGCCTCCTCCCTTGAGGCTCTCATTCACAAATATCCGTGGGCTTAGAACTAACTTAGCTGATGTTGAAGCATTTCTCTTAACAAATACCCCGGATATCTTAGCACTAAGTGAGACTAACCTACACTCCTCCATTCCCTCTAACCACTTTAACATGCATGGATATCTCCCACTCTGCCGTAAGGACTCTGACAGACATATGCACGGACTTGGAGTTTACATTCGTAATACCCTTCCCTTGACTAGAGAAACAAACCTAGAAACAGATGATCAAGCCTTTATGTGCTTTAGACTAAACGTGCAACACAGTATTAGCTACTATTATTTTCTCTACCGCTCTCCCTCGACTCAGGACTGCTCCATAATAAACAAAGTATCTGACAGCATAGACACGGCACTGTCCCTCGACACTAGCGCACAAATACATGTGTTTGGTGACTTTAATGTCCACCACAAAAACTGGCTTGGATTCTCTACTCACACAGATGCAGCGGGCAGCACAACCCATAGCTTCGCGATATCTCACTCCCTATCACAAATTGTTACGTTTCCAACCCGTTTCCCTGACCAGGAAGAACAACACGCATCACTTCTAGATCTGTTTTTGACCACAGTTCCCGATGACTGCATAGCGAAGGCCCACAGCCCACTCGGGAACGCTGATCATGCAGTGATAATGGTTGAAATCGCCCTAAACTCTAGTCCCAAAACTGAAGAGCCAGTGCTCAAAACAACGAGATATTATAATAAGGCTGACTGGGAAGCCATCAGGGAACTAATTAGAGATGCTCCATGGAAAAATATTTTCTCTCTCCCTGCTGAACAGTGTGCAAACGAGACCACTGACTGGTTCAAAACTGCAATCGAAGCGCATGTTCCCATGCGGAAATTTTACAGTAAGCCCCACTCTCCCCAATGGTTTACGTCGACTTGTGCAACTGCCATTACTCAAAAGCAGCATGCATACCGTAGGTTTAACCGACATAAGTCCAGTTCAAACAGACTGAAGTATATAGAAGCTAGAAATAACGTTAAGAAAGAAATAGCGACAGCTAAGAGAGAATTTACGGAAACCACTAAAAAGCGCATCGAAGCACAAAAACTAGGAACTCGAGACTTCTGGAAAATCTACAACAGTGTAGTAAATAATGGGCAATCAACAATTCCCCCACTAACCAACAATCACGAGGTTGTCTCCTCAGCAACCGACAAGGCTAACATGCTTGCCAGTCGGTTTGCCTCAAACTCCACACTGGACCCTTCCAACCACCCCCTACCTGACTTTCCTATGCGGACAGACGCCACACTAGACGATCTGAAAACCACCCCTGCTCAGGTGCATGCTATCATAAAAAACCTTGACACCTCAAAAGCATGTGGACCCGATCTTATCCCAGCTGTGCTATTAAAAAAGTGCTCAGCCGAAGTAGCTCCAGTTCTCTCCAAACTCTACAACAAATGTCTTAATGAAGCTTGCTTTCCGGGCTGTTGGAAAACTGCTTCTGTTGTACCAGTATTCAAGAATTCTGGCGAAAGGACAGACCCATCAAATTATCGCCCCATTAGCCTCCTCCCACTTTTTGCCAAAATATTTGAGACCATAATTAACCATGCTCTAGTCCATCATCTTACAGATGCTAAACTACTGACTGACAAACAATATGGATTTAGACAAGCCCGTTCCACAGCAGACATCCTCACCGTGATCTCTGAACGTATATACCAATCACTGGACAAAGCGGGGGAAGGCAGAGCGGTAGCTCTAGATATATCTAAGGCTTTTGACAGGGTATGGCATGAGGGTCTCCTCAGTAAAATCAGATCATACGGTATCACTGGTAGAATACTTAACATAATTAAATCCTTCTTAGATAAGAGAAAAATCCAGGTAGTCCTCGACGGTCGCACATCTAAACAATATGATATAAATGCGGGAGTGCCCCAGGGTTCTATCCTTGGACCTCTATTGTTCCTGATATTCATAAATGACCTCCCCGACAACATTGCCTCTGAGATGGGTATATATGCTGATGACACTACACTCTATGGCAGACACGACAGGAAGACGAATGAACACATTTCTAAAGAAATGGCAGAAACACTAGAGGAAGACCTCCAATCTGTAGTGGAATGGGGACAAAAGTGGTTGGTCGCGTTCAATGCTGCCAAGACTAAACTAGTTTCATTCAATAATTACAAGAAACCCTCTCTACCACCAATAGCAATGGCCAACGACTCTTTATCTGAGAGTCCATCTTTCAAACTCCTTGGCCTAACGTTCACAGGAAACATGAGTTGGAACAATTACATTGAAGGCATTGCCAGGGCCGCTGCAAGAAAGGTAGGCTCTCTCTACCGTGCTAGAAAACTACTAACACCCGAAAGTATTCTGTACCTCTATAAGGCCACCATTCGCCCATGTATGGAGTATTGCTGCCACATCTGGGCTGGTGCATCTGCTACTAGTCTCTCGCTCCTTGACAAGGTTCAAAAGAGAGTCGCAAATCTGATAGGCCCTGAACTGGCATCTAAGCTTCAGCCTCTGTCCCATCGACGAAATGTTGCATCCCTCTGCCTGTTCTACAAGTATTTTAGTGGTGAATGCTCTGATGAACTGCAATCACTTGTGCCCCCACGACGCGAGCACCCTCGACAAACCCGACAGGCTACTAGATCCCACCCCCACACTGTAGAGGTCCCTAGATGTAAAAGATCTTTTTACTCCAATAGTTTCTTCCCCAGAACCGCAAGACTCTGGAATTCCATTCCAGGTCCCTGCTTCCTCAACAGTACTGACGTGCAGAAGTTCAAGTGTAACGTGAACCGACACCTTGCTGCCCAAATCCCTACATAGTACCCCAGTAGTTGTTGCCCCTGATAGTAGCCCCCTACACCAAAGTGGCAATTTGCCTTGTTTGGGGTGAAAATGTAATAAAAAAAAAAAAAAAAAAAAAAAAATATATATGATTGTTGAGCTGGATTAAATCCGACGATATGAAATAAAATGTTAGGTGGAAGGACCTGAATACTCAACGTTTCGCCCGTCCTTCCACCTCCATTTTATTTCATATATATATATATATATATATATATATATATATATATATATATATATATATATATATATATATATATATGTTGTTGGTATGGTTCTTGACAATATCCAAAGATGTTATTGTCATCTAAACACTCCAATGACTCACATATAAACTTTCTTCATCTCGCTCGCAGTCGTACACACTAGTAAGAGTCAGGCGAACAGAGAAGAATCGTTACTCACAGTTATGCATACAATAACAAGAACAAGGTAAACCAACGCACATACACAATGCCACGTTGTTTATTACTTACATACGTGAACATATTGACAAACACATCTTGTGATTGCTTATCCAGCTTTCTTTACCAAGCACGATTATAGATATAAAAATCTTGTGTCATAAAATTCTGTTTATCTCAATTTTTTTTATTCATACAAAAGTCTTATGTTTAGCCTTCTGTGAGCACTTGGTAAATGGTAACCTTAACATTTCCTCAATATTTGATTTATTTCTATATTCATATGAAAACACGTCTGTTGATATCTTTTATTTTCTTTCTTCACTAAAACATAACTTTTTTTTACCCAATTTATATTAATTGTTGGTGTGGTTTTTGACAATATCCAAAGACGCTATTGCCAAAGATGGCCCAATAAAAGTGTGGGATCACGGCACACAATAACAACCCACTCTTAACTCTTTACCGCCAAATTGTCGCCTTTCAAAAAAAAAACAATATTTCTTACTGTTATAGCTTGTCAACCCAACAGGTCTTCAAAGTACAGATCTATGCATGGTTCAACAAGTGAATGAAAGGTTTATTTCTGTTTGTGCATCAGTTGCATGCCAACTTCCGTCACGTGTGAGTTTTATGACTAAAAAATGTATTTATTGCTAAAAGGATTCTGGCTGTAATGAAAAATTTTGAAAGTAACAATTGAATTGGAACCATGCGAATTCATTAACAGAAATTTAATGTTATTTTTTATTTTGCTGTAGTTAAATCCCCATTTATTGAAGTCAAGAGTCATTCGAGGATAAGAGCTAGTAAAATGGAATGATTGTCAGTTGAAAGATGAGGACCAGTCAGTGGCATAAACTAAGTTTGATTGCTGATGGAGGAGGGGGTCTTGTGACAAGTATTTGTTGCTATTGCATTTGAATACAATGCAGGGGATCAGTCTTACAGCAATACGTTCCATAGAAAGGAAGCTCTTCGAAATAATTTCTGTCCATGGAAATTCTGACTGCACATGGAGAAAGTGAGGTAAGTAATTTTCCATTGTGATAGTAAGACGAGTTCTTGTTGTGAATGTTTTACAAGAAAGAACCAGAAAGTAGAACTCAGTCCATGGAAATAGTCATGTTCTGCAAAAATCTTAATCCAATTGGAAAAGCATTCATTTCCCTTTTGATCCCCCATCCTAAACTTGTATTCATCCAAAAAATAGCAACGTGTGTTCAATTGATTGTCTATAATAAGCCATTATGATCTTGTATGTAGTGCAGGCCAGAGAAGAAGCTGTCTCAACCTGCCGAAAGTGAGTGTACGATGGTCACTGAGACAACAGCGTAATGATCGTTAGCAGAGGAAATTGACTATTTAAGGGGTTGGCTTTAACAATAACTTGTTTACTTGAAGATGACTATGTTGTAGTCAACTTAAAAGCAGGCTAGAGTTCCATAAGCAGGCAGTTCTAGGAAAGAAGCCTTGTTCATGCACTTGCACTTAAATTTAGGCAGAGAGAGAGAGAGAGAGAGAGAGAGAGAGAGAGAGAGAGAGAGAGAGAGAGAGAGAGTTGAAGAAATTGTTGATAGTGGTTGTAGCTAAAAGTACTCCATTGTAGGATGTACTTGTTCTCATACAGGTAGAGGATTGAGTCAGGAATGAGATACCTTCTGGAGCACTAAAATGATACAACTATTTTTCTAGTGATCTTGGCGACTGATCTGATATAACTTTTCCAGTTTAGGTCAGGGGTAAAGGTCAGACTCAGCAGCTTGTAGAAGCAGGGTGCTTCTTTGAGATAAAAGCCATTCATATCAATTGGGGCCAAGTGGGAATAAGAGAGTTAGTGGTGAAAAAACAGGAGTTTGGTTTTGAATGCATTAAAATTAACCAGCCATCTTTTGGCCTATTTCACCATGTGCTCAAGGTCAGAGGAAAGAGACAGATAGATCTTGGTAGTTGCTGGCCTTTGAAGTGTTGCCATAAGCGATAGTGTTGTCTGTGTATATGTTGACAAATGAATTGGAATGTGATACTAATTTGGGAGATCATTGATGAAAATAAAGAAGAAAGTTCGAGTTAGGGTTAGGGTTAGAGTTTGGCCCAAGATGGATCCTTGAGGCATGCCAGCGTTGATACTTTGAGCTTCGTTGCTCAGTAATGATTATTTTATAAACCCATTGGAGAGAAAGGATTCGATGGTTGAGAAGATATTTCCGGATATTCCAAAGATAGAAATCATATGTTGGAAATCTTTAATGCTAAACTCTATCAAATGCCTTTGATATGTCAAGAGCTATTGTTCTAAAGAAGAAACTTCCATTGACAGATTCACTGATCTTATATGAAATTACAGTCAATACATCAGCTGTAGATCTCGCAGGATGGAAACCATATTGCCTGTCACTGAGTAGGTTGTTTTTGCTGAGGTGGTTGACTATTTCTTTATTTAACATAGAGTCAAGCAACTTATTCATGACATACAGAAAACTAATTGGTCTATACTGAGATAAAGAAGATCGATCTCCAGTATTTTTTAATACTGGCCAGACTAATGAGTTTTTTTTTTTTTTTTTACATAGGCATCACCACATTATCAAGGCCAAGAGGCCACTCAAGGACTAATGAGGTTTTCCAAGATTTTGACAAGCATTTTTCTTTTAAGCATCCATTGGACAGCTTTTTTCCGATTGCAGCTTTTTGAGTACTATCATTGGAATATTGTTTTGCTGGCATCAATGTTCTTGATAAGCGCACCAACATCATGAACAGATATGTGGATGTCACTCAGATTATTTTCGGTCTACAGAGAAAATTCAGGAGGTAGGTGGCTGTGATCACATAGGGTTGAGTTTGAGGCAAAGTTCTTGGCAAAGAGTTTGGCTTTTCCAGACACTGATGATGGTCAGACTCTCTTGTGATGACTGGCAGTCCTAAAGCCGACTTTAGTTTCAAAACATATTTTATTTAAAGCAATTAAATAATGGTTTTTATAAGCAATGGCAGCAGCACATTCAGGGTGTATCATGGCTGACTGTTCAGTTTCTGTTGAAAATTTTGGCGGGTATATAGTTATCTATACCGAGGATTAATGAATCAGTTAAGTCAGACGTTATAGTGGACACATTATTTTTAAACATGGAGCATAGGTGTAGTTCCGACATGAACGTTCGGAAACTGTCCCAGTCAGCTGTCTGATGAAGGGATATTTATATGCTTTGTTTTTATCTTTATCAAAGACAATTAAGTGATCAGAAGACAGTACTGAGGATGATCACAGTTCAAAGTATGTTGTTAGAAAAAGATCAGCATCGGGTACCCGAGTAGTGTGTCATTAACACTCTGTGTTAGGTCATAATCAAGGGAGAAATCATGACAATATCTCCCTTCATCATCTGTTTTGTTTGAGTGGACTAACCATTGTGAATATTGACATCTCCACAGACGTGAATGTTGGCTGAAGGATGAGCAGAAAAGGTATAATCAATTTGCTTAGCAATACTCTCAAAGATAGTTACTCCATCACTGTGAGTATGGTAGAGGGTAAATATAAATGCTGTGCTGTAAGTGCTACTCTAAAGCACGTGTAGGATGTTTGTAGTCTTCTTTTGAGATGTAACTTCCACGGGGGAGGTTATCCCTAATGTAGGCACATGTTCCATTTCCATGGTGATCTTGAGGGTTGGGTTTCGATGTGAAGTTAGAATAGCCTTTAGTGAAGAAATCAGCTAAAAAAGCAGTTGAGTTAATGCTGAAGACACATAATTGGATTTATAAGACCATAACATCCAGCCTTAATCCCTCTTCAGGGCCCGTGGTGCAGTGGATGGAGTTGCTGAGTCTCTACAGCAATGCCTGAAGATAGTGGTTTCAATCCTGCCTACAGCAGGGCAGAATTAGTTAACCAAAATGTGGTGACACAACAACGACTATGGAAAGCAGTAATTACTGGGGATAAGATACAAGACCCAACATTCCTATTCCATCATGGTTAATCACCTTAAGAAGGCCACAGGATAAGTTGGCTGAAATGTGGTGAAACAACAACAACTATATAGATGAGGATAATAATCTACAAAAAGAATGAATACACAAAAGAGCAGATCAGGTTTAGTCTCCCATAATTGGTTTTCAACCTCTGGAAGGTTGGAACGCAGTCCTCTGATGTTAGTCAAGGAGACCTTGTAATAGAGGTTTACATTGGAAGTTGTGTGTTCTTTTGGAATTTGTTTGATGGAATTTAGGTTGGGGAACTTGTGGAAGAGGTCAGCAGAGTTGTTTAGAGCAAGACAGAGAGAGGAAGCAAGAGAGAGAGAGAGAGAGAGAGAGAGAGAGAGAGAGAGAGAGAGAGAGAGAGAGAGAACAAGGATGAAATAATAAGTGAAGAAAGCAGTTCCCACTAATATGGCATCAAGAAGCCCCACGAGGAGCTACTGCATGGTCCAGACTGCTGATAGGATGGCCACTCTGAGAGTTACTCTAAGGTTTGTGTCTATGACTATCAGACGGATAACGCCAGGAAATGTTTACTTCCAGCACCCTTACTAGCAACATGGCAACAGGAATAGAATGGAAAGAATGTTGCTATTGCTCGTGCAAAGCTGCCGACTGAGTATACAACGTTTTTCCCCCCTTTTCAGAAACATCGTTCATTTGTTGAAGACGAGCACTGAGGGATAAAACAGAAGAAGTGATGGTTTCTGGAATGCCTTGTCTATTCTCCTTTGAAAAAAACAAAAAAAACAACTTATATTTTGAAGGAGAAATTTGGGGATGGTTCTCATTCTCACAGTGTCTTGTGGTCTAAAGATTTATGCTGATTAAATTTCAGTGCTTTCTACCACAGCCTAACAAGATTTAAACAGAAAATTTTAGTCAGGTGAGGGGGGGGGAAACAAATACATTAAGAAAGAAACATTTACAACAAATAAATAATTGACAATTAGGTAAAATATATCATAATATCAGAGCAAACAAATAAACAATATGTATGTGGGTGTTTGGTAACGTTACATTGTGTATGTGTGTGTACGTTGGTTTACCTTGTTCTTGTTAGTGTGCGTGTAAACAGCGAGTAGCAATTCATTTCTGTTCGTCTGATTCTATTAGTTGTAAGAATGTGTGCACCAGATGAAAAAAGCTTGTATGTGAGTTATTGAGCCCTTTTTGTCTGGAGAGGGATCCTGTCCAAAGTGTGGCATAAGAATTTTGGAGAAAAATGATTTTGTTGATGAGATCGTAAAGGAATTTCTAAGTTCACACTGGTTTACTACTTTTACATACATGTGCTACTTTTTAGAATTTGGAGGGATTTTCATTGGTTGAAAATACTTTATGTTTACATCTTTCTGTGAAACTTATTTACTTTGGGGAGTTCAAGTGTAACGTGAACCGACACCTTGCTGCCCAAATCCCTACATAGTACCCCAGTAGTTGTTTCCCCTGATAGTAGCCCCCTACACCAAAGTGGCAATTTGCCTTGTTTGGGGTGAAAATGTAATAAAAAAAAAAAAAAAAAGTAAGAAGAAAAGCGTATCCAAACAGAGCAGAGAAGGAAAGAGGGTAGCAATTAAAACCATTTGCGTTTTAGAGTTCGTAGGAATCACTTTGCAATTAAGTCATCACAGTGCTTTATCTCTTTTTTTTCTGCGCCCTTCCACCGTTCTTTTTAGACAAGAAGACCAAATTTATATAGACCTGCAAAATACTGTAATGTCTATGGTGTATTGCCTATTTAAAATTATTCAGTTCACTTTGTAGATTTGCATACAAAAGATGATGCATTGTCTTGATTATGTAATCTAGCCGTTACTCTTTACATTATTAATTCATAAAAATAAAACTGGAAAGAAATAAATAGAAATCCAGGGCAGCATTTTTTTCTTTTTTAACATAAGTTTTTATTACCGTTACTTTTGGCACCACTTATAGAAAGTTTCTCGCTGCCACAGGTCATCTAACCTGGCAGGCATTTCTCCTTCCTCTGATCGCATGTCGGTCGCAGCTGGTCCATTCTCGTCTTCGGGTTTACACATCCATTTTCTTCGACGTCCGCTTTGTTTCTCGCCTGAGCACGTGCTGTATTTCTTCTCATTTTCTTCTCGCAACACACCTCTGAACTTGCATCTGCCTCTTCTTCGGCTACTGTTGCTGATGCTGATGATCTCTTCACAGCCAGCCATCCTCCACTGCTGCTGCTATTTTCCCACACGCTCATATCCAGTATGTTACAATTAGAGACATACCTCCCGTTCTCAAGTGTTCAGAATAAATATTCTCAACACGTTTTTAGCTTTCTTATTGCGTCGGTTATATTAGCTGAAGGTTTTATAGACAGTATAAATTTTAAATCAACTGATTAGCATTTTAAAGAGTAAGAATAGAAATAAATTGTTGTGAAATGAATCACATCATACGATGTTTAGTATTCTGCAGGTCTTTTTCACACTAAACTGTGGACATTCATTTTATTCAATGACTAGCGGGGGCGGAAGTAGACACCCGGCTTTGCCCGTGTGTAAAATACGCTTAAATATGATATTTTAATTTGTCCAGATTCCGTATATATTATTATAGAGTCGTGATTTTAAAAGTAAAAAAGAAATATTTGGGTGCCTTCAGCTAGAATCGAAACCGAAACTTTAGCATTCAAAGCTGGTGATGTGTTATCACTATACCAACACGTATATAAATTAATTAAAAAAAAACAAACTAAGATTAATGTACAAAATGTATAACAATTTTTTTCAATGTTAACCCATTTTGATCCCTTAAAAATTATTTTAACCGGTTAAAGACCCATAAAAGAATGGTCCATAAAAAATACGATCATTTGAAGCCTCTGCAACTTTTAGTTTGTAGAGGACTAGAATATATAAATCCTAATCCCGTTACAAAAGAAAATAATGAAACGAATGGAATGACTCAATTGCTGGATAAAATAAACGTGTCGTTTATTTACTGTTGAAAAATGATTGTTTTAGGTATAACACGTAGTAGTTCACTTGTTTTTCTTTGTGGAAAAGTTCGTTTTTTTCTTTATCAAATAAAATGCGCGTCTCACTCAAAACGATCAATTTCAAAACGGTAGGGTCACCATGCTTGTTCGTTTCACATCGGTCGATCGCTGGTTTATTGTGGATTTGTGGTTATTGAAGGAAATGTGTGTTCCTCTCACGTTCGTGTGTCACCAATTGTGGTGGGGTGCAAAATGGGGAAAATGAATTGAATTGAGAAAGAGACGAACTACGTGTTAAATTGCATTAAACAAACTAGTATTTACTTCGTGAAGAAACAAATGAAAGAAAAGGGTACTACATGTATTTAGTTTGGCGTGCGTCTCTCGCTGTTAACTGGTGAGAAGGAAAGTCTATTGTTTGGCGTGCGTCTTTCGCTGTTAACTGGTGAGAAGGAATGTCTATTGTTTGGCGTGCGTCTCTCGTTGTTAGCTGGTGAGAGGGAAAGTCTATAGTTTGGTGTGCGTCTCTCGCTGTTAGCTGGTGAGAAGGAAAGTGTATTGTTGTGGAGAGAGAGAGAGAGAGAGAGAGAGAGAGAGAGAGAGAGTGTGTGTGTGTGTATGATTGTTTTATTCAAACTCATCCATTTCATTTTAAAATAACGGGGTCACCATCGTTTGTAGAGGGGTCACCATCGTTTGTAGAGGACTAGGATATATATATATATATATATATCCTAATCCCATTACAAAAGAAAATAATGAAACGAATGGAATGAAGGAAACAAAAACTCAATTACTGGATAAAATAAACGTGTCATTTATTTACTGTTGAAAAATGAATGTTTTAGGTATAACACGTGTTCATGTCTGCGTTCGGATGTAACCATCGTTTGTTGCGGGACTGGTGGTGTAGAAAAGGAAATGTGTGTTCATCTCACGTTCAGATCACTATCGTTTGTTCGCGCGTGGGAAGAGAAGTGAATAATGTAGTGGAAATGGGAATGATAGTCCAGCGTGTAGACAAAGACAAAGATAGAGGATTGACGTCAGTAAAGCTGTGTACCATGTTAGCAGTCAGCTACGCGAAGGTGTTCTCTGGCACAAGTTGTAGATAGAGAGAAAGTCAATCCAGGTTATGGAGATAGAAAGTGTATAAGGTGTGGAAGCTGGTCCGAAAAGAAAGAAGCAGCTTATTGCTCTTGCTTTTATAGTTGTTTCTGGTGGTCTTTTGCGCATGTGTGGATTTCCTTCGAAAGGGGAAGTGACGTTGCCTATGTGTGCGTACATGTGCGCATATTTGAGTACATGTGTGTATATTAGCGTGTGTGTGTATACACGTGAATGTGAGTGTATATATGTACGTGTGTGGACGTGCGCGCGTATGTTTGTGTGTGCATATGTATATGACAGGTAATATAGCTTGAAATGTGAACGCGTGTTTTTCTGTGAGACTAGAAAAGGCTTGCGCAAGTTTTGGAGGAGATAGTGTTTGAAAATATGGAGACAGATAGACAGACATGTAGCCGTTTATATATATTAGATTTATAATCATAAAAGAGAAGAAAAAATGGCCGTTAGATAAATAAAAAAGAAGCACTCGAAATCGCGAAATGAATAATGATAGTTATAACAGATTGATCTTAATGAGAACCTATTAACCTCTAACTTGATTGTAGGGTGTGTGTGAGAGAGAGCGGAGACAAAACGTTTCGCTTTTTATATGTTCCGTCGGACTTTCTAGTCAAAACAGGCTCATCGTTTTATCGATGGAAATCTCTATATTTACGTGTCTCCCTACGAGGGCAGTTAGACACAAAGCCCCTTTATTCATGTGGGGAAAATCCACCTCCCCCACTTCTCCCTCAAAAAGGAGAACTCTCTCGATTGGGACAAAAATAAAATCGTCTCAGTCGGGAAGGATTTCTCATTTACTGACTGATGACGGAAAAATGAAGTGTAATGTCAGTGTAACAGAGTGCAGGTATGCGTATGGCATCAGCAGCAGCAACAGCCAACATACGCAAAGACCAAGCTGTATGCGAGTTAACGTCATGGTAAGGAAGAAGGAAAGAAAAATATTATAAAAAAAGAAAAAGAGATAGGCGTGTTAAACAGGGTGGCCTGAGAGCAGCAGGGAAAGACGTGTGCTAAACATGTCCGGACAGTGATGGAGTACCATGTGTTTGACACGGTAGTCTTGTGAAGCACATCAGAATGCGAGAGGACTTTTCAGCAAGAAACAAGACATTATTTTGGAAAGTACCTGTAAATAAATGTCTGGTTTCATTGACAAAAAAGAGTGAATCGAATTGTTTCTGTATCTTTGTTTCATTGTGACAGTGTCTACTTATTAACATGTGTGTAACATTACATCGGAACAGGTACTACATTTCGATTTTAGCTAAAAGTTATGAAAAGAACTTTGCATCTGGTAATTTGTTGCAACATATCATTTGCTAGTCTCTGCCGTTGATGTCGTTTGGATTTTCTGGATCGATTATTTCTTGATGACATTTGGATTCCAGTGGGAGCATCTTTATCGATGCTGCTTTTAGGTAGTCACATCAGCCACCATGCTTGGTTGATCTGTCTGTCGATAAGAAATTGTGATACTATAAACTACTTCAGCTCCACGACACGAACACTTGGGCACATTAGCTACGAAATGAATTATCATATAAAATCGTCAGATCCATTGTACTATACAGATGAAGTGATGCCATGAGTTGTTACAGTGGGAGTGAGGAGTCAAATGGACACTTCTTGTTAGGCAATTTGTAGAGAGGGTTCGACAGTGAATTGTGGGGAAAAGTCTAAGAAGGTTGTCGTTGGAGTCTGTCATAATCATGATGAACAGATAGCATTCAGGTCCTGAGACACAACGATATCAGCCTCGCTCTACCACAACTAAGTTATCATTACAATTGTTTTTTTTTCTGGAGTTAAACCACTGAGATGGTCGAGAGGGTTAAATACTCTAAAATTATTGGTTATAATCAATATTATCTGCTCTTTTTGACTTGCGGGTTTTGTTCTGTACACAGGATGATAGTGACAAGCAAGATATGGTCCATTCTGATTAATGATGGTCTTCTTTTCAGATAATGTGAAAGCCTCCTCGTCTTAAGAATGGCTTTTTTGTCTAATTATCCAGCCAAATGGACAGAAAGAACCGGAAATCACAAAGAACAGATAATCTTGATTATAACCAGTTATTGAAAATTATTTCAATTAATGTTACTCTACTGCTAAATCATTGTTTTTGCTGCACTTGCCTCTTGACCGAATGTAACATTTCAATAAAGAATAAAATGTTTAATCAGTGTTGAATGAGTTTGCACAATGGGTATTGCCTCACTCTGGAAAGATTTCTCCTTCAGTCACTGAGGACAGAAAAATGAAGTGTAGTATCAGAACTACTACATTTTTTTTTACTACTAGCTAAAAGATCAAAAGACTGTGTCAGATCATTCAAGGTTGGGCATGGAATTGAGTTAATATACTTTCTTGGGCAACGCCTGGACATGGCTCAGCTATTATAATATGATTCAATAGATTATAACATTTATGAGATATATTTTGTGATGATTAAGTAAAAAAAAGTCACTATCAACACTCTTCGTTCTTGCATACATATGTCTTGAAAAAAACAAAACAAAAAAGGTTGCATATTTCTGAGACTTACTATATTCTATAATATGAATCTCACTTGTCTGTTTAAATGTATGTATGTCTGTCTGCCTAAAACTTTTGACAGAGGCGACAGATTTTCATGGGATCGGTATCATTCTGAAGCTTGCCCCTTCGGACGACAAATATTGAAAAATTGGCTAAAACATTAATTCCTTCACCCTCAACAGGGCACTTTTCTACAGAAAGGGGGTTGCTTTTTTCGCCACTATTTTCGAAAGTCATCGCTCTTTTCAATTGACTAGCCTTAATTTAAACCTTCATCACTTCCGGTTGGCGATGGATGCAACAGCAAAGACGTCACATTTTTTTTCATGTTCTTTTCCTCCTTCAGGCTGCCTGCCTACTACCACTTTTTTTTTTTTTTGCTCAACACACACCTCTAAACACCCGGGCAACACAGGCACCCAGGTTAGTTATAAATAAATATGAGGTTTATTTCTCGCACAATTAATGTAGCTGTCACAACAGTTGAATCGATAAATATATGTTGGATTTGAGTCAAATCGAGGGTCTGAATTGTTGGACTGGTGGTAGTTATATATAACCACACTGATGATTGTTAGTGAACATGAAATATGTTTGTGGCTAAAAAAATATTCATTTAAAAACTGTGCATATAATATATGTGTGTGTGTGTGTGTGTGTATTTCATGTACAAGATTCACTCTAAAACTAATTAACTAATCATTAAGAATTTTGGAAGAGCTGCTCGGAGCAAGAGGCCGTATTTAGTTTAATTTACTTTTATGCACAAGTGGGATAAAGAGGGTAGAAGCCTTTTGCTGAAAATTCAGATATCTCCGATTTTTGTGAAATTTAAGCAACAATTAATAAATATTCACTAATTCTCAGTTTCTTCAGAGTATTTTAAATAATGTAAAGGGATTACATTATGGGCACAAACCCTCATGTGAAAATTCCCTGTATTTCGATTTTTTTCTTAACACCTCTTAAGCTTACACTATATTTTTATGACAATTTCTAGAATCAAAATCATTAAATAGATTTTAATAAAAAATGGAATAGGGATTTTAGACATAAGGTTTTGTAGCATTATATTTTGATTTTAATCTCTATAAAGGTACATAAAACTGGTGCAAAATTGTTCGGTTCAGGGGAAATTAATGATGCCTGTCCTGTGACGGGTATTCTTCTAGTATATATATGTGTGTGTGTGTGTGTGTGTGTGTGTGTGTGTGTGTGTGAGAGAGAGAGATATATGACCCATTCAATTTAATTCATTTTCCTGCTGTGTGTGAAAGAACAGAGAGAGAGAGAGAGAGAGAGAGAGAGAGAGAGAGAGCGAGCGAGAGAGGGGGGGTAACTTATTAATCAGCCGTTTTACGGTTGACTGGGACGCTACCTTTTCATGTAATTACTCTAACCGAAATGACACAAATTATCAAACACACAATCATTTCATTATTTGTGCGTGAACATTTATTTATCTATTTATTTCTTCTTCTTCTTCTTCTTCTTCTTCTTCTTCTTCTTCTCAGCAGCAGCAGCAGCAGCAGCAGCAGTTTAACGACCATTTTACACGCATAGAACAGCTTTTAGAAATTGATTTCCAAACTAACCAGCCTATCTTGTATCATTTTTAATGGGGGGGGGGTATTATTTTTAATGCATCCTAAACCAATCTTCTCTTTTTTCACCATCATGCAACTGAAGGACTGTCGTCTTGAAGAAGCCCTCTACTTTGAAAAGCTTCTAGGACTGACCTTCACCCCCAGACATGGAATGGAGGACTTACATCAAATTTGTTGCGAAAGTTACTGGAAAACTGCTTGAGACATTCTACCACTCCAGATGGTATCTACGATGTAGCAACGAATGAAAACATTGCAAGGAGAACAAACAGATTTGGTTGCTATGGTAACCAACAGCCAATCAGAAAAAAACGGCTCTCTGTTCCTTACATATTCTGAGAACTTTTGAGCACCAGTAATTTTATTATAACTTTTGTTTTACTGAATGAAAATTGAAAAAAAATTTCAAAATATAGCTGGAAAGGTGACCTATGAACTGTAAAAATTATTTGAAATTTGGTCGCAAAATGAGCGGTAAAGTTTTAAAGCAGTTCGAAATGAGTAAAACTAACACTTCACCATATCATTCAAATACAGTTTGAATGATATATAGTAATTTTCTTATTTTTTTTTATTTCTTTCCGACTTTTTGATTTTAGTTTCTTAATTATCATACATATATATCTACCCCCGCTTTCTACATGCTATTAAAATTATTTGCACTAAATAAAACAATTTGTCATATGATTTGGATTCTTTGGACTATTGTTTTCATCTTGGTCAATGTAATCTCCGACCTTCTTCAGGTGTATCTTTTCAAACTCGGGGATCTTTCTGTCAAACTCTGGAATGTACATGGAATTTTGAACGAAACCCTTTATTTAATCATGTGGTTAGCATGCTCTCGTTCTGTCAGCCGTGACTGGAAAGAAATCTTAATTTGCAATTGTATTTTCTATAGCTCATACTGAGGACTGAATCTTCAACCTTCAGAACAAGGTCGCTTTTACAACTGAATTTTTCCAAATACTCTAACCACTGTGCTACAGGTCCTTGCGAACACAAAAAACCCATGGCACAGTGGTTTGACAATGCGATTCTACAGAAAGATTTTTTTGAGTTTGACAAGATACACCTGAAGAAGGCCGGAGGTTACATCAACTGAAAACATGGATTGAAATGTGGAAGATTTGAAGAAAGTGAAGCTTTAATTTTGACAAAAGCAGCTTTGCATTTTGGTGACCAGTTCCATGTATTTTTTTAGAAGGTGATTCAGAGGAGATCGGGATCAATGTGACTCTGGCAAAAATTAACTGTAGTGGCTCACTAAACCAAGAAAAGAACGTAGAGTTTTGATGTCTGTTGGAGCTGGCATATTTTGGACAACTGAAATGTTCTGGCGCTGCTATTAAAATGTCGCTCTTGCATCTCTCTCATCCCGTTCTCTCATTTTCATGCGAGAATTCCCATGGCAGAGTTAAAGTAGGGGAGGTAATTCTGCATTTTACAGAGAAAGAGTTAGTTCCCTGTGATCGTGTTATATTGTTTTTACAAAAATAAAATTAAAAAAAAAAACAAACTCCAACACATTCTGCAAATATCAGTTACTGGGTGCGTGTGTAACACCATCGATCCTCTACACTCTAAAGTTCACATCTTAGTAGCTGTTGTCTGCTGATATCTCTTTGTCATTGGTTGATCGATTCATTTGTAACATAGCACAGGCGCGTGTTTGCAAATGCATGCAAAATGATGTCATCAGTAAAGAAAAAAGAAACGTGCACTTAATGTTTATCATGCTATTTTTTTAAATAGTATTTTCAAATTAAATTTAAGTTTTACAATATACTTTTTTTTATCAAATTGTTAGGTGAAAGTACAGAATTACAACCCCTTCCCCATGTTAAGAATGGCTTTCTAAATAATAATTTTATTATTTCAGCACAGTAACATAAGTGCATAAATACCAAAAAGACTAAAAAAGAGAAAAATCATGTTAAGAGACATGGAGCATGTTCAAGATCACTTGAGTGGCATGGATAACGCCCGACAACATGCTCAAGAAGACGATCACATAGGTGATGTCATAGATACAACAATGAGGAAATAAATGTCATTGTTAAAAAGAAAGAAAGTGAGTTTGTTTTCTATCCTTTGTCTACTTTGCGACCGAGGCCACAACGTGTTGGTTCCTGGACATTGTTACAGATATACAATAAAACAATTAATCAAACTAAATCTTAAATTGTTGGCGAATCTACACATTTCCTCATCTGCTTTGTGCTATGATCTGCATTCTAGGGTGTCAAAATCATAATTGTCGTAAAGCGAATACACTCCTCAAACTGTCCACAAACAAATTCTAAATATATCTCAGGTCTTTTCGTTCCCGTTCACCACCACACCATGATTCACAACCTTGGTGAACAACTTTCTATCCATTGTTCTGCTGATAAACTCAGTTCCTCTTTTTTTATTTTCTTTTGGTCATATTTCTTTTCCTCTTTCTCTCCTATTTCCTAACACTTGAGGCAGAGGCAGGGGAGAATCTAGATAATATTACTTCAAGTCTTTATAATTGTTTTTTTTTCCACTTGATTGACTGGAAGCTATAATCTCCTGCTCATGCAACATCTAACTTAATACTGGAAAGTTATCTAGCTTTATCGGAGGTGACGGTGATCGAGTAGTTAACGACATGGACTGACGACATGGATGTTCCAAATTCTTATGGGTTCTTCTGCTGATAAACCTATTTCTTCTTTTTCATTTGTAATACTTCTTTTTTTTGTTTTTTTTCCACAAGGATTCACCACTTATCAAGGCCCGGAGGCCACTCGGGGATAAGGGTTATTGCGTGTACAGTAATCAATGGAATAATATCATAGTAATCGTTAGTATTGGAGATTTGATAAAGTGTCTTACTTAAGGGGGCGGTTCATCAGGAATTTGTTTATGTTGGGCTCGAAGACATCCAAGTTGTAGTCAGGTGGGAAACAGGCAAACGGAAGAGAGTTCCACAGGCGTGCAGTTCTAAGAAAGAAGCTTTGTTCATGGAATCTATGTTTTGATTTAGGCACAGATAAAGAGTGGCGAAAATTACTGATAGTGGTTTCAGTTAGACGGCTGTTTTTCGTGAAAGATTGGCGAGGGGAGACCAGAGATTGGAGCTCAAACGAGCACTTCCCATGGAAATAATGATAAAACAACGACAGGCTCACAACATCTCTTCTGTGGGAGAGAGGTTGCAGGGAAGAGAAAAGGGCATCCTCCACTACACTACGAAGTCTATTTTCAATTCTACTTCTAACACTTGGGGGGGGGGGTCCAGAGTGAAACCTGGATAATATCACATAAGGCCCTTATAATTGATTTTCAATTAATAAACCGGAAGTTAAACTCTCCTGTTGGAAAGTAGTGTTTTTGCATAGTAATGTCAAATGTAACTTCAGTAAAAAAAAGAATTTTGATTATTATTTTATTTACAATTTATTACTCTTTCAGTCTTGTAACTATGCGCTTAATTAATGTAATATTTTGATTTTTCTTTAGTTTCATAATTTATTTTATTGTATTATTTTATATTAATATCAACAAGATACAAGTGATTCAAACTGTTCAACAGGAACTGTAGACATATCCTGAACCAGCAGGTGAATTTATATTTTACAAAATAATACCATTATACACATTTTTACATTGGGATGTGTAAATACTCCTTTGGACTAACCATGTTTGGAACACCCCGGTGACTAATGCAGGGTTAAAAGGGGAATTATTCCTGTATTTAACAGTTTCTTAAATTCTGCTTATACAACATCTAACTTAGTACTGGAAAGTTATCTAGCTTTAACAGGAGTTAATGGTGATCTAGTGGTTAATGATACGGACTGGGTACTACAAGTTTGAATCCAGTTTGTTCCACAAAATCACTAACTTAGGATGTTGGAAAGTCTTTCTAGAAAGAAATCTTACCAGAAAAATATCGGTGAAACCTATGCCAACAATAGAATCTTCGAATTCATATGATATGATGACGATTAATACATTCACGATTCCGGTTACTGCAATCACTTTTATTTCATGTCCAGTTATTCCTCTTCAAAATTATCAGTTCTTACAATCTGCAATTTTCCTATTTTGTTTCAGAAATCGAATCCTAATAATCGGTTAAATTCCTTTTACCAATAATACTTTATTCTCTTCTTAAATTTCCAAACTTGTAATATAAAGTTTATTCTTTTTCTGCTAACTGTAGAAATGTGCACAGGTGTCGGCTCTAATGTAGCACCATTTACTGCGCAGCATGGGAAAATGGAAATATTAGCTTCTGTATTTATGATAAACTCGAATTTGGCGAGTCCTATTTTGGCATTAATTTCTAATTATAGCCTGAGGAAGCATTTTATTTTTCCAATTCGCTGGGACTGGAGGATAGAAGATGAGAGTTGGGTAATATTTGTATATTGTTTTCTTATGTGGTTGGTAATAGTCGAAATCTGAAGATTGGAAAAGCAATATCTATTTCGGATTTATGTAATCATACCATGTTATATATAATTGAATAAACGTATTTCTCCCGTGTGTGTATATATATATAAATATATCAAGATATTAAAAGTTTTATACGATTTAATTTGATGACATTTAACTTTGAATTTTCATCCTGGAAAATCTCATCAGTTTGCCCTGTATTTAAGAATTCAGGTGATAAGTCATCTCCCTCTCAGTACAGACCAATAAGTCTCCTGTGTGTTATGAGTAAGTTGCTGGAATCCATATTAAATAGAGAAATAGTCAACCACCTCAGCAGGAACAACCTTCTTAGTGAGACACAATATGGTTTCCGCACTGCAAGATCTACCGCAGATGTGCTGACGGTTATATCCCACAAGATTAGTGAATCTCTTGACAAAGGCTTCCTTTCTAGGGCAATTGCTCTTGACATATCAAAGGCCTTCGACAAGGTATGGCATAAGGGTCTACTTCACAAGATTTCCAGCTACGGTATAACTGGAAATGTTTTCTCAATCATTAAATCATTTCTCTCCGATAAGCTCATAAGAGTAGTGGTAGATGGACAAAAATCGGAGGCCTGCAATATAAATGCTGGAGTCCCTCAGGGGTCAATCCTGGGCCCAACTTTCTTCCTGATCTACATCAATAACCTCCCTAAACACATACTTAAATCATTCGTTGACATCTATACTGATGACACGACCATCTATGGCAACACATCAAAGGCTGTAAATGACAAAGTTCTCTCTGATTCTCTCTCCTCTGATCTCGAGCACGTGGTTCAGTGGGGGAGGGGAAGACGTGGCTGGTTACCTTTAATGCATCCAAAACCAAATTCCTATCCTTACATCATCAACGCTCTGATCCCCATCTGGAATCAATTGGGATGAATGGCTCTCGGCTGGGTGAGGCCCCGTGTTTTGACAAGCTTCTGGGTTTGACCTTTACTCCTGATCTGAAATGGGACACGTACATCAAGTCTGTTGCCAAGGTCGCTGGAAAGATGGTGGGATCCTTCTACCACTCCAGAAGATATCTCACTACTGATGCAATTCTCTATCTATATAAAAGCCAAGTACGTCCAAGGATGGAATACTGTTGCCATATCTGGGCAGAAGCTGCTAAAAACAGCCTATTCTGCCTTGACAGAGTACAAAATAGACTTCGTCATTTAGTGGGGGATGCCCTTTTCTCTACCCTGCAACCTCTCTCCCACAGAAGAGACGTTGCGAGCCTATCCTTGTTTTATCGTTATTTCCATGGCAGGTGCTCGTCTGAACTCCAATCTCTGGCCCCCCCTCGCCAATCTTTCACGAAAAACCCCGTTTAGCTGAATCCACTGTGAAAAATTTCCCCCACTCTTTATCTGTGCCTAAATCAAAACGTGGATTCCATGAACAAAGCTTCTTTCTTAGAACTGCACGCCTGTGGAACTGTTCCGTCTGCCTGCTTCCCACCGGACTACAACTTGGATGTCTTCAAGTCCAACGTTACCAAATACCTAATGAACCGCCCCCTTAAGTAAACACTTCATCAAATCTCAACACTAACGTAATGTACTTGCAATAACCCTTATCCCTAAGTGACTTCCGGGCCTTGATAAGTGGTGATCAATTTGTAAAAAAAAAAATATATATATATATATATATATATATATATATGATGGACTCTCCCACCAATTTTGAAGTATGAGCTCTGCCGCAACAACTAAATCGTTTGGAAATCCACACAGATGATTTGTTTATAGTGGTGTGAACCAACCACACTTTTTGGTACAACTGCTAATCTCAGTCGATGTAATGGCTGCCACAGAGTAGACCTCATATTTTTTTTGTATCAGAGTGTTCTTTCTCTCAAATGCATGAAAACTTAATGAAAACTGAGGAAGTAAAAGTGAATGCAGTAACCGGAATTGCAAATGTAGTAATCGTCATCATATTGTATGAATCCGAAGATTCTCTCTCAGTGGATTAAACACGTCTCCAGATAGCAACCTAGAAAATTCATAGATATTATATGCTAAAATACACACGTCTATGACAGGTAAAATTAATTTCTTTAACAGAATAGATTTTCCCCACCTTTATATTCTCTTACAAAGATTAAATTCAACATGTAATGATACTGAACCTTATGTCTAGAATATTTATTCATATTTTGATTCTAAAAAATGTCTGAAAACGTAACCGTAAATGCAGACATTTTTCTTTTAATTACAAATAGTATGAAATGTTCTTCCTCATTGTGTGTTGCTGTTGTGTTGCAAACACATAACAGCTGTTTGTTTATCTGAAGTAGTTGGTGCAGTTGTAAAGATATTGATCTTTTATTTCTTTTTTTTTTGTGGCTAGAACATATCGGAATTTAAAAAAAAACAACAAACAACTCCATTATTTGCTCTTGGAGTTTAGTTCTCTTTTGTCAGCAATGTACATGTAGACATGGGGTAATTTCCAGAAAAGGCAGAATCGATCTCATTTCTCTACCACATGCTTTCTCCCAACAACAACTCAACCTTTAATGGAAAATTCCATACAGTTTTACTTCCATGGAACTTTCCATTGGTTAACCACATTTTTATGCAACCAACATCCAACCTTGCTTTAAAAAAGAAAAAGAAAAAAAAAAGAAGACATTTGATTGCAGTGAATATGAAAACATAGAAAATGAGTCTAAATTGAAATTCTTTCCCATCTATGTCCTCACATTCCATGAGCAGTGTTTCTGACAAAGAGGGAAGAATTGCTGTTTTCTGGGTCAGAATCTATTCCACCTAACACT
This sequence comes from Euprymna scolopes, assembly GCF_053919585.1. NCBI lineage: Eukaryota > Metazoa > Mollusca > Cephalopoda > Sepiida > Sepiolidae > Euprymna > Euprymna scolopes. The sequence goes on along the minus strand of NC_136503.1, from coordinate 11,592,593 downwards.
TATCGTTGGCAAGTTTTTGACTTTGAAATAGTATTTCTATCAATTTATATCACCTGTGAATGTTTGGCCCAGGACTTTAGATACAATTAAATAAAATGGTTCTATTAGTCATAGAAATTGATGCCTGGAAAGGTTTCTTATAACTGTCAAAGGAAAGGAGTTTTGTCTTAGTAGCATTGAATGTTACCATACATTTTTAGCCTCATTCTACTACAAACTGGAAGTCATTTTCTAAGAATTTCGTTATTGCTTTGGATACGTGTTCTATTTGTTCACATGTCAAGAATAGAGCGTGTTGATCTCACATGTGCTTTCATCAGGAAGGTCATTTATGAAGATTAGAAATAATAAGTGTCCAAGTATTAACTCCTGAGGTATAGTTGCATTAATATGATGTTATGTGGATGTTATGGCCATCAAAAACCACCTGGATCTTTCTTTTAGATAATAAAAATCTAATCATATTAAATATTCATCTAGGATATTGGCAGTTTTTTTTTTTTTTTAATTTTTTTTTTTTACAAGGAAATCACCACTTACCAAGGCCCGAGGGTCACTTGAGGATAAGAGTTAATGAACGTATGATAGTAGCATAGTAATCGTTAATGGTAGAAATTTGGTAGAATTTGATTATTTAAGGGGACTACTTAACAGGAACTTGTTTACATTGGACTTTAAGGCAACCATATTGTAGTCAGTTAGAAAGCAGGCCAGCAGAACAGAGTTCCACAGGCGAGCAGTTCTAGGAAAGACGCTTTGTTCATGGAATTTGCATTTAGATGTAATCACAGATAGAGAGTGGGGGTGAGTTTTGATTGTGGTTGTAGTGAGTCGAGTGTTTTTTTGTGAAAGTTTGGCAAAGAGGGAGCCATAGATTGGAGTTTAGATGAGTATTTGCTATGAAAATAATGATAGAGCAAAGACGAGGTCGCTATGCCTCTTCTGTGGGAAAGAGGTTGCAGTGAAGAGAAAAAGGCATCACTTATTAGGTTTCAAAAACGATTTTAAACTTTGTCAAGGCAGAATAGGGTGCTCCGAGCAGCTCCTGCCCAGATGTGGCAACAGTACTCCATCTTAATATGAACTTGACTCTTATACAGGTGGTGGATTGCATCAGCAGTGAGATATCTACTGGAATGGTAGAATGAGCCAACTATGGTTTTAGCAGTCTTGGCAATGGATTTGATGTGTGTTCCATTTCAGACCAGGAATGAAGATCAGTCCTAGAAGCTTGTCAAGACATGGTGCTTCTGAAAGATGAGATCCATTCATTTCAATTGATGCCAGAGGAGGGGGGGGGCAGAGCGTTGATGATGGAAAGAGAGAAACTTGGTTTTAGATGCATTAAATTAACCAGCCACCTTTTCCCCCATTGCACCACGGGTTTAAGATCAGAAAAGAAAGAATCAGAGAGATCTTGGTCATTGCTGGCCTCTGAAGTGTTGCCATAGATAGTAGTGTCGTTTACATAAATGTCTACTAATGATCTAAGAATGTGATTTGGGAGATCATTAACGAAGATCAGGAAGACATTTGAGCCCAAGACAGAACCCTGAGGAATGCCAATGTTGATACGATGAGTTTCTGATTTTTGCCCATTGACGACCACTCTTATAAACCTATCAGAGAGAAAAGATTTAATAATTGAGAGGACATTTCTAGCCGTGGAATAGCTAGAAATCTTGTGTAGACCTTTATATATCAAGAGCAATTGCCCTAGAACCAAAGCCCCTGTCAAGAGATTCGCTAATCCTGTGAGAAACTACAGTTAGTACATCAGCTCTAGATCTAGCAAAACGGAAACCATATTGCATGTCACTAAGTAGATTATTTTTTATGAGGTGGTTGACCACTTCTCTTTTTAAAACAGATTCCAACAACTTACTCATGATGCACAGGAAACTGATTGGTTTGAGAGGCAGATGACCGATCAAAATTTTTAAATACGGGACAGATTGATAAAGTTTTCCAGGGTGTTGGGAAGCTCTTGAATTGAAAGCCATGTTTAATTTTAAAAGTGTTTTCGATAGGTAACTGTTCTGTACAAGTCTTGGAGATGAGTTTTTAGTGAGTAGCTGTTCTGTACAACTCTCAGATTTTAATATTTTACAGGTAAAGAGCAAAAGATCTTTCTTGTGTTGACCTGGAAAAATTATGTGTGGGAATGCTAAAAGATATATTTGTTTATGGAGCAATTCTGATTTCTGATTGGTTGCTAGCAGAATGTGGCTCTATTTGATTGGTAAGCTCCTATCACCAGTGTCTATAAGTAGAACTTTCCAACTTTCTTTAATCATACATGTAAAATGTATTGCAACAGAAGCATTTAACGTTTAAACATATTTGTAAGATCATTTGAGATGGTGGATTATCACTAGGCTGATTAAAGATTTAAAGAAAAATGTTGGTGATGTCTTTTAGGTAAGTTCTTTTGCCAGAATTCTTGAACACTGATACCATAGGCACAATTTTCCTATCAAGAAAACAAGCTTCAGCAAGACATTTGGTGTAGAGGGCAGGGGCCAGCTCAGCAGAGCATTTCTTTATCATTATAGAAAGGATAAGATCGTTACATGTGAAGGTATAAATCTAAAACAGAAATGGGTAAAAAAAAAAACATTTAAAATGTTACTCCTTTTTCCTTCAATTCAATAAAGTTATCAAAAAATTAAACTAATGTGGTTATTACATTTTAACGCAGACAAAAAATTAAACTGTAACGTGGTTATTACATTTTAACACAGACTCAACGTTGTGTCTAATGTCTTTTTCTTTGTAAGACTTTTATAGACAGTTTTTTTTCTGTTAAAAGAAAAGGTTCAACATCAAGTCACTGACACATATTTTCAAAGCCAACAGAATATGGTCACATTCCTAGTTTTCCCTCTCTGAGTCAATTAACAGTTTCTTAGTCCATAGTTATAACCAAGTGTTACGTGTGTAATTCATTCAATGGTTCATGGTCGTCCGACGATCTTGCAAAGGTCCGAAGGATTAACAAGTCTTGCATCTTGTTAAAAGTTCATTTCACACTGACATGCAATTTCCCCTTTTTTTTCTTCTCCCTTCTCCGATCCTGATATATATATATATATATATATATATATATATATATATATATGGGTGGAATGATAAAATTGTCGCCCTAGGAAAAAACATGATTCCATGTCCATATGATGAAATAGATATGGAGACATAAAACGTTTGTGGAGTGAGAACTACCCACCTCAGTAAGCTGACAATACAACAGTAAGATAAGTCTCTGCCCTAGCTGTGCTCAGTAGTTCAGCTGTTTGCCTCGAAAGACAAAGCTGCCTCACATTTTTTTTGTTTTTTTAAGAATCTACCTTTGATTCATTACATTACATTATGTTTAAAAAAAACAAAAAACAAAAAACAATAACACAAACATTGATATTCTTTTTTTATATGCTTTTTTCATTATTATATATATATGTATATATATATATTAACATGAATTTATTTTGCTTTTATTAAATAAACAAAACCACAAAAAATATGTATTCAGAGAGTGTTGACAAACATGTCTATCATTAAAAAAAAAAAAAATATCAAAACTCCATAAATAATATAAAAAAAATTCCTCCCCATATATTGCTATGTTGTCGTTGTGATGAGGGTTTATGTTTTTATGACCTTGAAGATTATATCTAGTGAGGACCATATCCCTAGTTTGACCAAGATGAGCAAGTTTCAGGATAGAGGCAGTAAATGATCCTCAGGATTTGGGTTTGGGCATGGGGCTAACAACCCATCTCTGTAAAAAAAACTTACAGAAAAATGAACAAATTCAATAAACCCATGTTGCTGGAAGAAGACGGATCTTCAGTTGGAGGATGTATGAAATTTAGTGAAAATCAGACCTTATGAAAGCTACTAGGCTGACAATATACCAGGACAACCATTGCCATGAAAACGCTGAATGTTAGAGCCATGTTTTTTTGTTGGAGATGGATTGGTCATGCTTCTCACAGACATTCTCCATACAGAACAAGATCCGACCCCATTTTAAGGAAAAGAAATTAAGTTGGAGGCAGATGGGTAAGGGTTAGACATGGGGACAGTTGAAAAATTATTTGCAGGAATGATGGCTTAGAAAAGCTTCATATGCAGGAATGAAGGCTTAGAAAAGCTTCATATGCAGGAATGAAGGCTTAGAAAAGCTTCATATGCAGGAATGAAGGCTTAGAAAAGCTTCATATGCAGGAATGAAGGCTTAGAAAAGCTTCATATGCAGGAATGAAGGCTTAGAAAAGCTTCATATGCAGGAATGAAGGCTTAGAAAAGCTTCATATGCAGGAATGAAGGCTTAGAAAAGCTTCATATGCAGAAATGAAGGCTTAGAAAAGCTTCATATGAAGGAATGAAGGATTAGAAAAGCTTCATATGCAGGAATGAAGGATTAGAAAAGCTTCATATGCAGGAATGAAGGCTTAGAAAAGCTTCATATGCAGGAATGAAGGCTTAGAAAAGCTTCATATGCAGGAATGAAGGATTAGAAAAGCTTCATATGCAGGAATGAAGGATTAGAAAAGCTTCATATGCAGGAATGAAGGATTAGAAAAGCTTCATATGCAGGAATGAAGGCTTAGAAAAGCTTCATATGCAGGAATGAAGGCTTAGAAAAGCTTCCTGTGCAGGAATTAAGGTTTAGAAAAGCTTCCTGTGCATGAATTAAGGCTTAGAAAAGCTTCCTGTGCAGGAATTAAGGCTTAGAAAAGCTTCATATGCAGGAATTAAGGCTTAGAAAAGCTTCATATGCAGGAATTAAGGCTTAGAAAAGCTTCATATGCAGGAATTAAGGTTTAGAAAATCTTCATATGCAGGAATGAAGGCTTAGAAAAGCTTCATATGCAGGAATGAAGGCTTAGAAAAGCTTCATATGCAGAAATGAAGGCTTAGAAAAACTTTCATATGCGAGAATTAAGGCTTAGAAAACTTTCATATGCAGGAATGAAGGCTTAGAAAAGCTTCATATGTAGGAATGAAGGCTTAGAAAAGCTTTATTTGCAAATCTGGAAAATGCATGCTATTATATAACTTAGAAATCTTTAATATGGTGACCAAGACTGATGATGATATATAAACTATTACTATATTTTGTCAACAAAACAATAAAATCCAATTTCAAACCTTTCATCTCTCCCATCAATCATAACTTGTTGCATCTGACAAAGTATATTTTGCTGCCAAATAACATTCAACATAAATAGAAACATTTTTACGTACATCCTGATTTAATCATTGCGTACAAGTTTACATTTTCTAAAAAAAAAAAAAAGTGTTGGTGCAGTTCAAACACGGATCTTCTTATGTAAGTGCATACATAAGCACATACGACGTGTCCACGCCCAAAAAGATGCACACATCACAGCCATTAAGTTAATAGGAGAGGTTTTATACTCACCCAAATACTTGCATATATCAAGATGCACACATTTTGCAATTGAGAAACCAAATGGAAAAAAAAGGTAAATGATCCCCCCCCCCAATGAAAAAGAACTAAAACCACAATAAATGAAAACCAGTTAGAATTTCTGTTTGCAGATTTTTTTTTTTTGTGAAAATATGTTCACATGGCCAATACTTCTAAGATGTTTCTCATACATGCACGCACATTCACACAAACATATAGATGCAAACGTATAGACAGACAGAAATGTATATCAAAATGAAAAATGTTTACAATATTTCTGTTTTGTCAAACTAAGTGTAGATTCAGTACCCAAATTATACTGAACGTTGACAGGAACGAGTTTAGCATGACATCATATCTCATTAAAACACTTAAAGATATAATAGATATAGATTGTTTTGCTGGAAGTTGAAAGGAACAAGTTTAGCACGACACTGTATATGATGTCACTCAACAGCCACACCTTCCTGAACATACACTTAACACACATTTCAAAATATACTTAGTCTTAAAATAAAAATGTCCCCATTAAAACGCTTTAAGAAATAAATATAGATTGTTTTGTTCGCAGTTGAAAGGAAGGAGTTTAGCAGGGAACCGTATATGACGTAACTCAACACTCACATTTCCCCAAATGTATACTAGACACATATTTTTTAAAAAATACTAGAACTCGGAATAAATATATGAGAAAGCTTCATACTGCATGAAATCTTTAAAATATAAATCCGATTGGATTCATTTTATTTAAAGTACCTTAAAAACCATGTTAAAGTTAATAGAAAAGATTCCTTATTCTGAGATTCTAAAAATTTTGTTAAATTGAAATATAGTATTTATTTTTTTGTTGCTAAATATATATATATACATATATTTATCCATTACAATTGGTATATACAAACCGAGTACGTTTCAAGTAAATGATTAACCTATACACATATATATAAAACCAAGAAAGGTAGATATACATATTGCAAGTAAGGAAGACACGTATACTTAAAACCTAATAAAATTTGAATGTTTTTTTACGTGAAAAGCACCAAAGAAATTTTGGACTTCACAAGAATATAAAATCAAAAAGTCTAAATCATCTTAGGAAAGTTCGTATGTGTTGATTTTGAATTCTTGGAAGTGATAATATGCTTATTTAATCTGTATCAACCTACTCTCTCTTTCTCTCTCTATATATAAATAGATGTATACATTTTTTTACAATATATAAATATATATATATATATATATATATATATATATATATATATATATGATACACCACTTTACAAAGAACAGACACTCATATTTGTTGCTCATTTTCATTTTTATTGATAACAACTAATCATAACATACAATTAGTCCATTAATTATAATTTTGTACAACTGGGAACTATCATCAGCGCATAAAAAAACAATTTTCCAAAGTTTTCACATTCCATGAACAGGACTCTCTTATTAACATAGCAAATATTCACATTGTTTTTTACATACATGTAATGCGCTAAGCAAAAATTATCAATATATTATAATAAAGCGCACTTGCCTTTTGCATCCCCTTATCTGTATTAGTAGCGACTTCTTTGCTTGTTTTTGACTAGGCTTCAATTTTTAACTTCTGGAGTCTAATGTCAGGTTCACAGCAGCTTTTTATAATTCAATTTCAATCAACCCACATTATTTTTCAATATTATTGTTTAATTTTTACCAACAGATTTAAAATAAATAATTGTAATCATACAGTTGTGTTTACAACCTCGCATGAGTTTGTTTACATTTTGCAATAGATTCAAATATAAGTTTTGCAGCAGTTATTTTTTATAATTCAGTTTCAAACTGCCAACATTTTTATCTATTATTTATTAATTAAATTTAAAAACATGTTTTATTATTTTCAGATTTCAACCCTAATAATTTTAAGCAAACCAATAAAAGGCTAACATTTCGAAAATGACCAACAAAATGAGCATCTGTTCTTTTGTAAAATGGTATATATATATATATATATATATATATATATATATATATATATAACTACTTCATTTACACACAAATTAATATACGAAAGTATAGATTTATGCGTAAACTTAAAGTATTTACTTCAAAAGTGCTCAATATGTAGGTAGAGCTAGTTAGTAAGTTATAAAATATATATGGCGATTAAGCTACACTGAATATTCAGCGTTTCATCCACTCTAGGATTCTTCAGGCTTATGCGCATAAACCTGAAGAATCCTAGAGTGGATGAAACGCTGAATATTCGGTGTAGCTTAATCGCCATATACATTTTATAACTTACTATATATATATATATATATATATATATATATATATATATATATATACACACACACACACACATACGGATATTTAGTAATCAGTAAATATAAAATTTAAGAATATTTTTAGACAAAATATTTGGTAATTTGTTTAAAATGTATTCTTGACTTGACGTTTTTCCAAAGAAACATATTGGAATGAAATGTCCAAATGATGTTCAAGAGTTCTACTTGAGTAAAAACCACAGCTGAAATCCAATTTCAAATCTTTCCTACGACACATGACTATACTCACTATACTCTGCAATATACCATCAAAGAATTAACATATGCTATAGCAAGAACTAACACAGCTAGGACATCACCAGACTTATGCATGCCCTTATCCCTGAGTGGCTTCCGGGCCTTGATAAGTGGTGATCACTGTGTAAAAAAAAAAAAAAAATGCCACTGGTCTAAAGTTATATTCAACAGAAAAATTTCTTATTTACAATAACTTAAGAATCTTTAACATAGGTAAAAAAAAAATGGAAATTGTGAAACATATTTTAAATAAATAGAAATTATGATAAAAAAATTATTATCCTGAAATTAAGTCAACTTGTCGTATAGGTGACGGACAAAGCCGGAAAATATCAGATCTGGGCAAAACCAGATGTAAATTGGATTACTGGCAATGACATCAACCCTACATTCCAATTGAAAAATCAAGATCATGAAACAAGGAGAAGAAATATTTTAACTGGATTAGAATTGTTAATAAGGCAGAATAATAAACATTCAGAATTTCAAATCGAAGATCAAAATAAGCAAACAACTAAATTCCAATCAAGGAATGTGGGGTGATGTAAATATAAGTCAAAATAAAGGTAGTCAGTTAGACAGAAGAGAGAGAAGAGCCAACACACTTCTGTCGTCGCCATCACACTGACCGAACTCTCTCGCTTGTCATATTTCACTGTAATGTAAATAAAACTTTGTTGATTTAACAAGTTGTTTGATTACAAAAAACACGGTCAAAAGAGTGCATATACTTTGGCATGCATTTTGTAAAAGGGCAAACCATAAATTATATAGATGACAATATTACAAATTTGCAAAGAAATATTGAAATAAATGAACTTATTAAAATTAATCTAATACACACCAAGTAACTTTAAATAAATAAATATAACAATGAATAAATTTAACATGGAATTATTTCGTAATTTAAAAAAAAAATATATCTATTTAACCGTGGGGTCATTGCAGCATTTACAGCAATCATGCCAAGATAAATATTACCTGTGATTAAGATCACACGAGTTTAAGGATATTTAAAATAGCTACATTTTGATAAAGAGGTTTTTACCTCGAAATATATTATAGATTACATTACTATACAGTAGATAAATCACTATACAGTAGACAGGACTGAATCTAGTAAGATTTACTAAAAAAAAAAAAATAAAAAATAAAAAAATAAGTGACATATTTTCATTTCTTGCATTATGATTGCCTTCTGTGACATCCCCCCTCTATTCAATATTCTTTTGTTTAAATTTTATGCAGATATCATATGCAGTGTCAGGCTAAACTCGTTCTTTTCAGCTGCTAGTATAATTGGGTTTTTGAACATACACTTGGTTGTTTTTGTCTTTTCATACTGACAAACTAGCAGAGATTTTTTCTTGTGACTTTTCATTAGACACAGGTTCATCATCGGACAAATTCTTCGGACGGTTGACCACAGGATTTCTTGTGTAGAGAAGTGTTGCTAGCGTAACAATTACAATTGAGATTGTTGTGTAACTGTCGATTCGGATACCGAATATAATCCAGCAGAGAATGGCAGTAAACATGAGTTCCAGAGCGCTGGCAAAAGTCTTCAGGATCGAATTGAGGTAGTGCAAGAAGAGGCTGACAATGATGCCAATGCTGGCATTGTTTACCATAATTAAGATGACTTTGAACTGGAATATCGACACAAGACTCGACCATGTAAAAGTCTCCACAATCTGTCCCTTGAATAAAAGCAACGATGCATTGCATAAGATCGACTGCACATACATAAAGACATTCTGAACCATTATGTGCACGTTACAGGCTTTGTCTTTGAGAAGGTATTCATTGTAGACACCAGCAAAACAAGATGAGAACACTTGAATGATGATAAAGAACAATGGAAAACCAATGAGATTGGCGGAACTGTTGCTGTTAGGGCTGACACTGTGGCTGGTCGGAGAGAGCGTAATACCACTGCTACTATGGGATAATTTGGTCACTTTGATGTGTCCAAGCTCCTTAATAATGCAACCAACCGTGAGTAAACAGATAGAGGCCCATTGAATGAAGCTCAACTTTTTTTTGAAGAGAAGCTGAAAAGGAAGAAAAAATATTGTTAAATATAATAGAAGTCATTATGATATAGTAGGTGACCCGTTGGGTCAGTATTTGTTAACTTTATTAAATACTATCTATAATATAAACCTCACCTGTTTTTTTAAATGTATGTATGTATGTATGTATGTCTGTTTGTATGTATGTCTGCCTAAAACTTTTGACAGAGGCAACGGATTTTCATGTGATTGGTATTGTTTTGAAGCTCGACCTTTCAGACGACAAATATCGAACAATTGGCTAAAAACATTAATTCCTTCACTCTTAACTGGGTACTTTTCTACAGGAAGGGGTCGCCTTTTTCGCTGATATTTTCAAAAGTCACCCCCTCTTTTCGATTTACTAGCCACTTTCGGTTTGCCGATGGACGCAAAGACATCACATTTTTTTTCACGTTCTTTTCCTCCTACCTGCCTATTACTACTTTTTTTTTTGCTCCATATGCACCTCCAAACACCCAAACAACCTCGGGCACCCAGGCTAGTCTATAATATAAAGGAAAGTGGTCTAAAAATAAGAAAAACCCATAAAGCTGATTTTTGTTTTCAACATTATCTTGCATAAAGTATGTACAATTTTTTTTAATATTTATTCTTTTGGGGGATCTGCAGGAATAGAATTAGTCAGTAGATAGACGGTTGACATTTAAAGCGATTTTTAATGTTTTTATATAGTAACTAGACTTTTTAGGGCAAAAGTTACAGCCCATTAACTTAGACTAAGTGTTTAATGCCAAATTGATGGTTGAATATGTTTAAATTTGTGCTCATTTCCGCATCAAATATTAATTCTTATTAATTTGTTCTCACTTTTGCATTAAATACTAATCCCTATTAATACCTAATTGTGCATCAAATGGAAAACATAATACTTAGTTTGCTGCACCTTATCATAAAAAGGGTCCATAAAAAATTTCAGCCAGTTCTGTCCAGCAGTCTCCAAGAAAAAGTTGAACAGACAGATAGACTAAGAGAAATATAAAATAGATTCGGCAACAAATGTTTTCTAGTTGCTAGAGAAAGTAAAAGAGGGAGGGGAGAGAATGAGAGAATAGGGGAGTGAGAGGAAAGAGGAAGAAGAGAGTAGGAAGAGGGGGAGAGAGAAAGCAAGAGAGAAATTGTAAAAGGTGAATATTACGTACACTTTTTAACTTTACTATTTTGTTGTTCAATGTCCCCAGACAACGCCGGGTAAGCATGCTTTTTTTTTTTTTTTTTTTTACAAGGGTGTCACCACTTATCAAGGCCCAGAGGCCACTCGAGGATAAGGGTTAATAGGTATACATTAGTCATTGTGATTTTAGCATAGTAAACAGTGGGAATTTTGAAACTTGGATTACTTAGGGGGACGATTCAATTAGAACTTGCTGAATATATAGTTTATTAGCATTGACACTGTAATCCTTATAAAACCATGATTATCAACCAAAGTCAGAATACATTGTGACGTGAAAACAGACCCTTCCCACTCCCTCCCCCTCCCTCTTATTTATATCATTTCATTCTCTTATTCACATTATTCTTCCCACCATCTAAAGCATTCATGTGCAGAAAAAGTATGCAAGTGACAAGCAAAGAAATACCATCAAACGTCAACCCACAATATATTTTGTGTATAGGAAAGATTGCTTTCAGTAGCTGTTTGTGACCTGTTTCAAATTTTATTAACACTTCATATTATTTAGATTCTTCATTCCAAGTGTTGACATTTAAAGCGATTTTTAATGTTTTTATATAGTAACTAGACTTTTTTAGGGCAAAAGTTACAGTCCATTGACTTAGACTGAATGCTTGATGCCAAATTGATGGTTGAATATGTTTAAATTTGGGCTCATTTTTTGCATTCAATACTAATCCCTATTAATCCCTAACTGTGCATCAAATTGTGCAATGTTTCGGTCGATGTAACCTTTCACCTTCTTTAAGTATATCTTGCCAAACCTGGCAATCTGCATGTCAAACCCGGGAATCTGCATGGAATTTTGAACAGAACCCTTTAGAGGAAAGCATGTTCTCATTCCGTCAGCTATGACCGAGTAGAAGTCCTAAGTAATTTTCAATTGTATTTTTAAGTCGCCTGCACTGAGGATTGAACCTTCAACCTTCAGGAGCGTAACTTTTTTTTGCAACTGAATTTTACCAAGTACTCTATTCACTGCATCATGATTCCTTGATTACAATCAAGGTAACCATCGACTTTCTTCATATGTAGCCGCAAGGACTCATGATGCAGTGAATAGAGTACTTGGTAAAATTCAGTTGTAAAAAAAAAAAAGTTACACTTTTGAAGGTTGAAGGTTCAATCCTCAGTGCAGGCGACTTATATAAACAGCTACGTGAAAATGATACTCAAGACGAGAACAGTAATCCAAAGAATCCAAATAATCAATCCTCATCTAAAAAATTCAGAACCATAAAATATTCACACTTCTTTTGTACATACGTGAAATAGACAGTCATTAATTATTATACACCCCCAACCACCTGGTATCCGTCAACAATTTATAAATATTTATTTATTTATTTTTTTTTTTTACAATATTACATTATCAGTTAATAATAAATACCACATATCTGAGGTGTTGGTACATAAAAAAAGATGAAGTAATTGACAATAGTTGAGCTGATCTGAAGGCTCCTTTTTCATTACCACAAGATGAATTTTGGTGATTTAGAATTGGTGAATGCAGAAGAGAAGGAGGTTTTGCACTTTAAGATAATGGAAGAATCAATTCAACATGAACATCTGCTACTATTACATAATGGCGATTATATTTGGATGGAAAAGATTGAACGACACGTTAAAGGTCAGAGGTGATCTCAGAACACAGAAGTTGACAAAAACATGTGACTTTTTTAACAAGGATTTTCAGTCTCTATTTCAGAATCTATTTCAGAATCTATGTTATATTTCTCTTAGTCTCTCTGTTCAACTTTTTCTTGGAGACTACTGGACAGAACTGGCTGAAATTTCGTATGAACCCTTTTTATGATAAGGTGCATCAAACTGATGAGCAAGCTGCTGAGACTTCAAGCAGAAAAGATGTGTCTGGGTGCTGTCCCCAATGGGGGAAGGGCAACACACACAGTGTGGCTGAATGTAGGAAGATGAGCTATCCATCTACGTGTCTTTTTCTCTCACTCACACGTACATAAGTGGACTGTCGTTTTGATGTTTTATGTGACTGTCTCTCCGTTTTAAATAAACCTGTTTTTATAAACATTGGTGTCCGAATAAGTTGATCAGCAGAGAAAAAGAATCTGGGTTCACAACGACGATGGAACGATTGTGTATAATGGTAAACAATAATGTAACGTTGCAAGAAGCAGACAAAAGTGATTCCGAAAGACTTAGCACAGAAGGAGTATAACAAGGGGCCAGAAAAGACAATTGCAGAAGTGATTCAATTTATGGAATATCGACTAGTATTCAGCACTCACATTTTAAATTGTCTTGCCAAAAAATTAAAAAATAAAAATAAAAAAAACCCAAAGAAAATGAAAATCAAAAAGAGAACCACAGAATCAAATTGATACATACCAGCACACGAATAGATTACTCACTTGACTGTGTTACAGCAACCTCTGCTCAACCGTTAGATTGTAGGTTAGGGTTAAGTATGCCATTGAGGCTCGTTTGCATCGAAAGATTCACTGGTTGAATCATGTTGTATGTGTTTATTGCATCATATTGAATTTAATAGTGTCTTACCACCTGACTAGTTGGGCTCAACTAAATAAACCAAGACAGAATCCCAGACAGCTGGCATGTTCCATTATTCTTAGATGCACAAATTCATTCTTTGGGTTCAGATTAACTGCTCGTCAATGAATGGAGAATGTATTATAGAGCTCTGATGTTGATAAATCTCAATTTGATTCTACAAAATTAATTTAAAAAATATAATTTAAAAATCTTTTAGAATTTTTTCTATTTGTTACAAAACTGATCTTCCAAATTACACGTCTTGGGGAGGCCTCATGTTTTGACAAGCTTCAGGGCTTAACCTTTACTCCTGATCTTAAATGGAACTCATACATCAAATCTGTTGCCAAGGCTGCTGGAAAAATGGTGGGATCCTTCTATCAATCCAGTAGATATCTCACTGCTGATGAAATTCTCTATCTATATAAGAGCCAGGTACATCCAAGGATGGAATACTGTTGCCACATCTCGGCAGAAGCTGCTAGAAAGGACTTATCCTGTCTTGATAGAGTTTAAAATAGACTTTGTAGCCTCATAGGAGATGTCCTTTTCTCTTCCCTACAACCTCTATCTCACAGAAGAGATGTTGCGAGTTTGTCTCTACTGCATCGTTATTTTTTATTTTTCGGTTGAGCTTCAATCTATGGTCCCTCCTCGCCAAACTTTCATGAGAAACACTTGTTTAGCTGAAAACACTTAATAATTCCCCCACTCTTTATCTTTGCCTAAACCTAAACATAGATTCCATGAGCAAAGCTTCTTTCTTAGAACTGCACGCCTGTAGAATTGTCTTCCGTTTCCCTGCTTTCCAGCTCACTACAATATGGTTGTCTTCAAGTCTAACGTAAACAAGTTCTTGATTAGCCGTTCCACTTAACAAATTTACCCAATTTCCATTTACTAACGATTACTATATTATCCAATTTCTACTGTATACTCTTTAACCCTTATCCTCGAGTGGCCTCTTGGCCTTGATAAGTGGTGATGCCTATGTAAAAAAACAAAAAAAAACACATTTGCGAAAACTTTTTACTTTCATTCAATCTTGGATTACAAAACATTTACAATTTAAAGTAACTTTTGTAATTTAGAATTTTTACAAAGTTTTTTTTTTTCAAGTTGATGCTAGATTGAAAGATTGGGTTTGGTTGGGTTTGTTTTATGGCAACACTATTTTCGATTATTTAACACCGAATTCAATAATTTTGGAAAAAGGTTTTACACTTGTTTATATTTTCAAATATTTATTCATGATGTTTGGTTTGGTTGTTTTGTTTTACGGCATATCAAACCTTTTTCGAGTTATTTAATGCTGAATCCAGTAATTTTAGAAAAAGATTTTATGCTTCAAGTTGTTTATTCATAGTGTTTTATTTGGTTGTTTTGTAGAGGAAAATTTTGGGCTTTGCAGAACATGATTGAGTTTTGCAAAAGTAAAAGGAAAAATAATAACATTAATTTGAATAAAATATGCATCAAGTGCGCTTGAAAGCCAAATCACAGCGTAATATTAGGAAAATAAACAAATATTTTACTTGTTTGAAATTTATTACAAATATATTTCAGAGGTATACTCCATCTTCAGTGTGTTGTTTTGTTTTTTTCTTTCTTGCCATATTGTAAAGTTGGAGAAAGAAAAGTTTGTAAAGAGCCACACGTTGTTTCAATATGAACTCACACCCTTGAAATAATATTAATGTTTGGTACATTTTAGGTCAGGAAACCAGTATCTTTGACAGCTTGATATAGTAGCATCAGTATTATTGAAAGAAAATGTAACGTTTTCAAATCATGCAATGAAAACACATTTTTCATATATTAATAACCCACTACTTATCAAGGATAAAAATCACTCAAGGATGAGAGTTAATGAGATTGTCAATGATGGGTAGAATGAGCAGACTGATTACTTTAAGATGACAGTTTTACAAGTGTTTGTTTACATTGTACTTGAAGACAACCATGTTGTAGTCGGTAGAGAAGCGGTCCTGTGGTATTGAAAGATAGGAAAGAAATTCTGTTCATAGAAGTTCCATTTGGTTTTAGATACATAGAGGAAAAAATTTCCAGTTGTGGTAGATAACGAGTTCTTGCTGTTAATGTTTTATCGGCGGGGGGGGGGGCTAAGAATTAGAGCTCAGCCGAGCATCTGCCACGAAAATAACAATGGAGTCGAGAAAAATTAACGTTTATTTTGTTAGAAAGGTGATGTAGAGGAGAGAAAAAAAAAACTCATCTCCACTAGATTGTAAACCCGATTTTGTACTCTGTCAAGGCAAGGCAATAAAGGATGTTCTGAGTGGCATCTCCTCAGCATGAAGCAAGAGGATTTTGAATGCATCTCTCCATACCATGCACATTTGCAGTTTCAATTTTGAAAACTGCAAATGTGCGTGGGGATGTGCATGGCGTGGAGTGATGCATTTATTTTTACTCTTTTTCATCTCAAACAAGGCAGATTATTTGGGATTGTGTCTTACAGGGAACTGTGGGGAGTTGAGCTGTTTATTCACATTACATTTAAACTTCTGCAGGTAAATACAACCAAGGAAGCAGGAAACAAATAAGAAATTTCAATGTCTTGCTTCCAAGAGAAGAAACTATTAGAATAAAAGACTTTCTGGCATCTAAGAACCTCAATAGTGGAGGGGTGGTATTTTGCTGCTTGTCAGGTGAGTCCGGGGGGGGGGGATATGTATGTCATCACCGATATACCTTCATTAACATGTCTGACAATTTTTCATAGAATTTCATACATTTGATGCTACGCATTCAGTTGTTAACATACAAAAACTTTGGACATCGATGACAGACAAGAATTAGATAAGAATGGTTCTAGCAGTTGTAAACAGCCTGTAAAAGTTCTTGAACTGTTTGAACTAGGAATCATGACATTGCAGAAATTAAAAATCAGAGATCAATTTTATAGATGCTGCGTAATGATTTGGTTTGATCATTTTATGACATGTCAATCATTTTCGAGTTTTTTAACGCTGAATCCAATAATTTTGGAAAAAAGTTTTCATGTTTCAAGTTCTTTATTTATTCAAATATTTATTCATCATGTTTGGTTTGATTGCTTTGTTTTATGGCATGTCAACCAATTTTTGGGTCATTTAATATTGAATCCTTTTTTATAGAAATTGCTCCAGGCAAGGTATGAGGCCACTTGATGTAAGGAGTTAAAAAATACTACTTCAAGCTCAAAAATTTGCCAAGAAGTGTTAGATAGAATAGATTCTGACCCGGAAAACAGCAATTCTTCCCTCTTTGTCAGAAACATCGATCATAGAATGTGAAGACTAAAAGACAAAATATGGGAAGTGAGAGTTACGCAGATGCTGAAACTAAGTGCAAGATCCATTTTATATTCTTAATTTTTGAAAAAAAAAAAATTATACTTTAAGTACTTTTTATTTTCAAATATTTATTTATGGTGTTTAGTTTGATTGCTTTGCAGAGAAAAATTGTTGTTTTTGATTTTGCAGAATATGATTGAGTTTTGGAAAGGGAAAGGAAAGATAAAGGAAATCAATGGTTAGTGCATTTTAGGTTAGTAAGCTAGTATCATCAGACAGCCTGATCTGGTAAACCAACAACCAAGATAATGACGATTCTTTCTTTTGTCCTTTTTTGTTTTATGGCATATCAACCCCTTTCAAGCAAATTAATGCTAAATCGCAACAACTAATGTAAACGATCAATTCATCAGTTTCGTTTGTTTTATGGCATATCAACCCTTTTTTTAAAAAAAAACATTTTTATCACAAACAAGACATATTACAACAAAAAAAATACAATTCACCTATTGTAAAGGAATAATTATATTTTACTTGTTTTAAACAAATTAAAAATTATAACTTTTTGTTTTCTCTGATCCTCCATACATTTGGTTTTAATTTCCTTCCATGGTATTTTAAAATGTGAAGAGACCAGATAAACCACACCTCTTTCTGACATGCTAATTTCCATGGGAGATTTATTTATTAATGACCTAGTTATGTGACTGACTGACACACACACACGCGCGCGCACACACACGCGCGCGCGCGCACACACACACACACACACACACACACACACACACACACACACACACACACACACACACACACACACACACACACACACACACACACACACACACACACACACACCTGGATGTAAGAATAGTATGAAGTCATTCTATTAAATTAACAACTCAGAGAAAGGATTTACGTACCTGAAAGATTATACCTGTAACAACAACCCTGAACTGCAGCAAAACATAGTACGTCGTTGGGTCATAGGTTGCTAAGTTGACAAACTGCAAGTTGTTGTAGAGACTATACAGTGCAGCTGGGACAATGTACATGACAAAAACTGCAAACAAATACAAAACAAAATGCATTTAGAGAGAATCAATTCAGGAACAAAAAAAAAAAAAAAACCCAAAGAATTTAAATTTTTCTTCAGTTAACAAAATTTGTTTTATAGACTCATCACAATCAGAGATGTAAAACACGATTTGAAATTTTAGGAGATCCCACTCCAATCTCAGTATTTTTTATAGCAGCAATAACTTATGTATATTATTATTTAAAATGCTTAGCAAATGCAGAACAGTTGAAAAAGAAAGCCAAGGAAAACATAAAAGAAGTGATCAGAATAACAAAACCAATTAAAAAAAATAGAAATATCTAAATATTTGTTTTGCAGTTGTTAAAAAATTAACTCAATTCAAAATTGGTGGCAAAAAAATGGATAATAAATTCTAAGACGATTTCAGAATATGCATTCATCATCTAAATTAGTAATTCTCGATTTTTTAAACATCTGAAATTCAACTGATTACATGTAAGAAAAATATTGGCACTTTGTTTCATATTTTAATTATATTATAGAAATTAGAAAGCCAAATATTACTGTTTTTTTCTCTCCCAAATAAATTACTTATCTTTTTGTAAATCATCTTTTCTGTTGGAGTTATAAAATCCTTTGTGGGTAGTAGTGTGTGTAGGTGTTAATCACAATTGATTTAAATGTGTTGTGCCATACATAGCTACATGGTATATAAACAGTGTCCATCGCTTTATTGCAGATTAATAAAATATCAATATTTCACTAAATATACGTCAAAAAAAAAAAAAAAAAAAAAAATGAAATTTGTATCATCAAATGACTCTTTCAAGGTTAGTTATTTTCCAAAATTTTATTCAAATCCATGTGATATTCACGAAGTTATCACATTTTATTTATTATCAAGTAATTTATACTGTCCATCGCTTTATTGCAGGTCTTTTAAAATGCAAAAAAAAAGGGGGGGGGCGATTAATGGTTATCAAACAGAAAAGGATTGTTGCTGGACTGGTAAAAGGATTGTTCATCAAAGATTTAGCTATGGAGCTGGAAAGGGGTCCAAGAAGTTTGGCTTCATTCATGAACAACCCCAAATCCAGAAAGGACAAGGGCACCAGGAGAAACCTTTCACATTCGTCGGAAAGTCAACCAAAATCCAAACAGCACCAGTGCTTCCATTTTTCCAAGAGCTGGAATCACTCCAAGATTAAGGCAGGCCCGATGTAATGTGTTGAATGAGATGGCAAGAAACATCAAAACTATTTCAAGGCCTCCATTGAGCAAACAATATAGTGAAAAACGAATGGCTTGGGCACAGAATTACATGAAAATGGATTTCCAGCATGTCCTATTTACAGATGAGACTCGTGCTACTCTTAACGGTCCTGATAGATGGGCCAAAGTTTGGAACTCGAACGGAACTTCAATCTCTTACAGAGTTCCTCGCCAACAAGGAGGTGGACCTATCATGTTTTGGGCGGGAATCATTGGGGATAAGTTGGTTGAGCCATTCCAAGTTCCAGAGAGTGTAAAATTTACCAGCAATGCGTACACGGCCTTTTGGGATAAATATTTGTCACCATGGTTAGATGACCTACTATTGTTAAGTCGCTTTCAGATGATTTTTATGCATGACAATGCACTATCCCATTCTGCAAGGGCGACTGCAGCCTTCCTTGAATTTATGGGCTTCTTTGGAGAAACCCTCATGAGCTGACCATCATGTTCTTCGAATCATAACCCCATTGAACATCTCTGGTCCATATCGAAAAGAGGTGTTTATGAGGGAGGAGAGCAATTTACTTCAAAGGATTGCCTGTGGAGGAAAGTAGTTGATGTTACCAGAACCATAACTCCTTTTCAGATCAAACAATTGAATTCTTCAGTGGACAAAAGGTTGTTTAAAGTTATTTAAAAAAATGGTAAATATGGCGATAAATAATTAATTTATTTGAGGCTTAGCACCTAGGATGTGCTTTGTTTATTCTTCTTTAACAGAAAAATATAATAAAAAGTAAAGTTTTCATGATTAGACATTGTATTTTTGCTTTAATACAACATTTTAAGAGACCTGCAATAAAGCGATGGACAGTGGAAATTCCTTGATAAAGAATAAAATGTCATAACTTTGTGAATATCGCATGAATTTAAATAAAATTTTGGGAAATAACTAACCTTGAAGCAGTCATTTGATTATACAATTTTTACATTTTTGTGACATATTTTTAGTGAAATATTGATATTTTACTAATCTGCAATAAAGCGATTGATGCAGTTTATATATATGATTGGGCAGGCAAGGTCACAAGGGAGATAACCGAAGCAGCAAAACTGAAGTTGCCTGGCAGGACACTATATATACAAATGTAGGCAAATTTGGGCATATTTTATTGGCTTGAAAATATTGTTCTTTTTTACCAATTACCATAAAATTTTTACCATAGAATAGTTTTATAATCATCAAAAAGCCTGCAAATTTTCATGTAGTTTCATAGAACCAAAGATATGAGCATTTCAATATTTAATTTGGCTACAAGTATATATATATATATATATATATATATATATATATATATATATATATATATATATATATATATATATACACACACACACACCACCTTTTTGACAATTTTATAAGTTCCAAATCTCAGTGACTATTGATCAGAATTTAACAAATGGAGGCTCGCTGGAAAGGTAATAACCTGAATGGTGTAGTAGGTTATGTGACATTTGCCCTTAAGGTTGCACATTAAAGGGATCATCCATCATCCAGAGCCTATTTTTGGCACTTTTTTACAGTCATAAAATGTTTCCATCCTAGTCATTTGTTTTCCTAGTTTTGTATATGAATTACAAAATATCTGATATTTCCCCAAAAACTTGATGGAGGGGACCACTAAAACTTGCTATGATTTCAAATCATCTGAAATAGCAGCAAGAGGAAACTTTTAAAAATAAATTAAATATTTCTCATATGTTATATATCTCCCCTCATTTGGAAATAGGGTACGATTATGAATATTTCCAGTATCAAATAATCCTTATACACTGAAATTTACTTTATGTATGCAAACCAAAAAGAGGAGATATAACATATGAGAAATATTTGGAATCAAGTTATCTGTTATTTGAATCATTTGAAACAATAGCAGCAATTTGAGTCTCCCTTCTATCAAGGCCAGATGTTTTGGAGAAATATATATATGGTCTTGAAAGTTTTTTAACCTATAAAACTATATAAAACAAGCCTTGCATGCGTGGTCTCCCTGCACGTGAGATGACGCCACAAAAAAATAGTGAAGAAATGATGAATGTGAGAAGTGTGAAGGGTCAACATTGCCTTCATATTTTCACAAAGTTTCAAAATAATCTAATGTATGGGGCAAAAGTTATGGGGTAAAAAGTGTAATTTTTTGCAATTTGGGGAAATTTGTGACCCCTTTTGAGATCCTGGGAAAATGGACAAACGGTGCAGTTTCATGCCTTAAATGTATATTTGAATTTAGCCCGATGGAAAACCCCTATATAGACATACATATCAAGTTTTTGAGTAATATGAAAAAATAACTCTAAAAAGGCATATTTTTTTAGCCCTAAAAGCCCCAGAGGGATGTGAACCAGAATTTTGCCAGGGTCACCCATAATGAATTTATTAAGAATAACGGCCTCCACATTTTGGCCAAGTTTCAGGAAAATCTAATAGATGGATCAAATGCTAGTGTAATTTTTGGCCATTTTGGGGCAATTTTTACCTCTTTTGAGTGCCTGGAGATGCTGAATCCCAGTGTAAATGAATAACAGTGTAATTTCAAGCCTTAACACATGCACATTTGAGTTGACCACCATGTAAAAACACTATATAGTCAGACATATCAAGTTTTTGTTGAGAAATATGAAAAAAGAGCCATAAAAAGGGCGTTTTTAGCACTAAAAGTCCCTGGGGACACAAACCAGAATTTTGCCAGGGTCCCCCATATTGTATTTATATTAAAAACAATGGGCTCCTCATTTTGGCCAAGTTTCAGAAAAATCTAATGGATGGATCAAAAGTTATGGCGTAAAAAGTGTCATTTTTTGCAATTTGGGGGCATTTTTTTTTTTTTTTTACCTCTTTTGAGCCTCTGGGGATGCAACGGGAATTTTTGCAAAAAAAAATTTTTTTACTGTGCACATCTATTTAATGAAATACAATTTGTGGTAAAATTTTAGGAAAAACTAATGGACGGTTATCTGGCAATCATCTGGAATAATGGATGCACGGACGCCACTGAAAACATAGGTCCCTTTCTGATAAATCAGGGGACCAAAATATATGTATGATGGTTGTATTACAGTTATTTCCTAGATGTTAATCCAATAAAATTCCAGTGTTTATAAAATATCATGCAATAATGGGTAGAGCTGTATTATTGTGAGGACATTGCAAAGGCTGCTGCAAAGAAGATGGGTTCCCTCTATCAAGCTAGAAGTCTATTCACACCTAAGAGTGTCCTGTACTTCTACAAAGCCACCATTCACCCATACATAGAGTATTGTTGTCACTGGTGTATCTACAACTAGTCTCTCTCTCTCTCTTGGATAGGGTTCCATGTAGAGTCTTCAATCTAATATATCCCACCTTGTCAACTAAGCTCCAACCCCTGTCCCCTCACTGCAATGTTTCATCTCTGTGACTGTTTCACAAATATTTTAATGGAATATGCTCTGATGAACTCATTGCTTTTATGCCCCCTTGATGTACATACCCCCAACAAACTCGCTTAGCAACAAAATCACACCCCTTCACTGTAAAGATCCCTAAATGTTGGAAAGCTTTCTACTCTTAGAGTTTCTTCCCTCAGACAACTAGATTTTGGAATTTCCTTCCTGCTACCTGCTTCCCTGATTGTATTGACGTGCAGAAGTTTTAATATAACAAACTAACATCTTGCTCAACTCCTCTAAACAGGGTTCCAAATAGTAGCCCCTTTTATCCAAGTGGTTATATGCCTTGTTTGGAGTGAACACAAGTTAAAAGAAAAGAAAAAAAAAGTTTTTTAGTGGTGTTTTTCTTTTATCTTGTTATTCATATAAATTTATATACAAGATATCCCATTACCACCAATTAAAGCTTTATGAATGCCAGGATAACAAAATTTATGATTGAGTGCAATGACATTTGTGGAAACAAATATCTTTAAAAAAAAATGTCATTGTTGAATATTGCAGTAGCAGTTGTTCCCCCTTTCTGAATTCTAAACAAACAAAAAGCGCAAAAGGATTTAAATATGAATCTAAATATTTTATTATTAAATTTTTTTTGTTATATATCTTCTAGGTTTTTGTTTTATTAAGCTTATTCTATGTTTGCATCCGGAAGGCACATGTGTTTGCAAGTAAAAGCATAAGTAGTTTCTTACCATGTTTATTCCGCACAATTTCCTTGTACAAACTGGAGAATGTGTTGCTGAAAGAAAAGAAAGAAAATGGTATTTGTGTTATAGCTTAAAAAAAAATAAAAAAACTTGTTATGGCAGATCAATTTTTTGGATTAAAAGAATAATTGATAAAAACAAAAAGAAAATTAAAAGGAAGCAAAAAAATTGAAGAGAAAAGAAAATTAGAAGAAAAAGAAGAAAAAAGAGAAAGAAGAAATAAGAAAAAACAAAATGAAAAAAAATTTGATTGAATTGTACTTAAAAGTCCAACAAGTAATTCTTGTCCGTTGTAAACACTTTATTGAAGACAAGTTGCTATTATTACCCTTAGCTTCGATGTTCAATACAGAACAACCTAAAAATACATATAGCAAACATTTTATTTTTTTTTTATTTTCAATATTAATTATTTACATGTTTATGACAAATGAACTTAGCACAATGTTTTATCTGCAGAACTCTTCTTCCTATTTCAATTTCCTCCTGGAACTTAAATTCCAAGTACAGCAAACAGGAAAATTTCAACAAAATCATACAAACAACAATAATTCGTCTCAGAAATATCAAATATATAAAATATTTTTTTGATACTATGTTTAAATGCATGGCATCAGTTATGTGTTATCTCCCTTTATTAAAAATATTCACTGATGTTACTCAAGATATAGATGCTTTCTCATGACAGGCAATGTACAATTCGCCAATACAAAAAATAAGGGCATTAAATAAACATCAAGATGTTGCTGTTAATTCCCAACTTCGACTTTGTCTTACAATATTACAAGATAATGTTCATAATGTAACTAAAACTATCTATTTCAAATTAAGGTTTCTTAAAACTGCTCTAAATATAATACTTTGAGGACATCTTGTGCTATACTTAGGCAAAGACACACATATACAACATAATCATTACGCTGTGACAACAGAATATTCTTTTCATTCTTTTGACTCAAGTATATATCCGACACAGTCAATCAACCGAGAGCCACATCAGTCTATATAAAAACATATAAGATATTAACGGATATATACTCAAAACTCAAAGATTGTTACAGCTCTAATAATCATGTTAAATCACTAAAGTTAAGCAACGTTGAGCCTGGTCAGTACCAGATGAGTGACCATGTGGGAATACCAAGCACTGTATGTAAAAAGACGCAAACACTTCTCTGCAAGAACTGCAAAACAAAAAAAAAACTGACGTCTGCAATATGTAGCTTACAGTTTGAAAGTCAATGTCTAAAACATGTTTAACCATCGTTTTACCAACATGTAACATCAAATTGTAAAACCGAATACAATAATATTTAAAGTAAGCTTTAAATATTGGAAAGAAACGTATATTTTTGAGTCATTAATTTAATCGAGCATCGAAAGTAAAAATGAAACAGATAATACTTACTCTTTCACGTAGATGACAATGGCTACCAGCAACTTGAGGAATTCTGTAAGCATAACCACTGTGATAATGTTGTATGTAAAAGTGTTTGCTGATGTTTTTGTCGAAGTGACCAAAATACCTGTTGAATAAGAAAACGATAAACTTGAGTTATTTTATAACACCTGTATTTTTTATTTTTATTATTGCATCAAAGAAACTGCCCATCGGTAGGTTTTCCACAATTCAGTTGGAAATAACATTTTCGTTGCTAAATGTGCAGATTACATTTACTGTTGAGGCAGCACTTATCACGGCCAAAATTCACTTAAGGATAACGGTTAATAACAATTAATCAATTCGATGAATTTATTGCCGTTAACAAAGAAAATTGTTCTGATTCTAAAAAATAGAGGCTTGATATTGTTCAATCATCACTTATGAAGGCCAAGAGCCACTCAAGAATGAGGGTTAATGTGCTGGAATGATTTTCAGCCAAAATTGACCAAAGTATTGAACTAAGTTTGATTAGTTATGGAGCAGTTTATGACAAGTATTTGTTGCCTTGGATTTGGAGATGACCACTTTGTAATCTGCAAGGAATCAGTTCTATGATAACATGTTCCACAAATGAGAAGTTCTTGGAAAGAAACTTTGTTCATAGAAGTTTCATTTACTTTTAGTTACACAAGGAAAAGAATGAAAAAATAAATATTAGAATTTTAAGATTCATAATGGGGATTAAACTAAAAAAAAAAAAAAAAATCTTTTTTGAAGCTAATTACTTCACTAGTCTAAGCTCTATTTTTCACACAATTTTTACCATTTCAATTTTTGGTGGCTATTAAGTATTTTGGGGTTTCAACTTCTTTCCGTTATTAAATAACCTTCAACGAATGTGCTACAATTCACTCATGGTGGTTTGAGTTGGCTTCCTCTTTCAAGGCCAAAATCCACTCGAGGATAACGAGCAATGAAATGGAATAATAGATCAATAAGTATAATTATTTATGGGACGACAAATACTTCTTGACATTCAATTTGAAGACAATTACGTTGCAGTTTGCAGAGATGCAATTCCGACAAAGTGGGGGAAGAATTGCTGTTTTCTGACTCAGAACTATATCAATCTAACACAAGGTTGGCTAAGTTTTTTTTATGTTGAAGTAGTATTCGTTAGCTCTTTACATTAAGTGGTTTCATACCTTGTCTGAAGCAATCCAGCAGCATATAAAATGAACAGTAAGCACTTTCATAAGACAGTGACCCGTTCAAAATGAATGTTTATGCTAGAGCACAACTGGGCTATTATACTCGACTTTAACATTTTAAACTTTAATTCAAGCCATCTATATATATAAAAGCAAAAATGTATGTATGTGTGTATGTTTGCATGTCTGCTAAAAACTTTCGACAGACACGACAAAAAATTCACAAACTTGGTATCACATCGAAGCTCCATCCTTTGATAGAAAAATATCGAAAAATTGGCCAAAAACGTTAACTTTTTCACCCCGAAATCGACAAATTTCGACAGGGGGGGGGTCAACAAAAACGGTCCTCTCGTGACAATGACCGATTCTACGCATGCGTCAGATGACGTCGTGACCTGATTTACTTTAAATAGTTGAAAAACCAAACAAATTTCGTGTACGTCGCTTTAGCTCAGTTGGTTAAGGCCTTGGTTCATTATCTAAAAGTTTTGAGTTCGAATCATGGTCTGAGATGTTTTTTGTTTTTTTTCGATTTTTTAAATTTAAATATTGAATCAGTATTATTTAAGCCATTTTTCACATAACGTTCGTTTTTCTGTTTTTTTTTTTTTTTTACTTCACTTATTCTTAGCGACACCCAAAAACACCCGGGTACCCACCGAGTTTTTAAATTTTAATATCGAAACAGGCTTATTTAAGCCATTTTTCACATGTTTGTTTTTCTGTTTTCATCGTTCGTTTGCATTACGTTAGTTTTTTTTCTCGCTTAAGTGTTAACGTTTTCTTTTTTTTTTTACTTCACTTATAACAAACAAACCTACATCATCGTCGTAACGCTCGACGACTTCCGGCCGCGCACCTGTCAATTTCGTTCTTAAATAAATTCAAACATCTTTCACTAACTCATTCTGGCTGGCCAATTTTATTTTCAAACTTTGCCGCAGAGCTTCGGGTTCGATCCTACCCCCCCCCCAGTTCTTTTTTTATTTAACACCACACACATATACAAACACCCGGGCAACGCCGGGTACCCCCGCTAGTTATATATAAAAACAATTTCATAAAATCAACGGTAGGTTCTCTTCAGTGCAATGTAGACTACAATGTATTGTGGACTAAGCAGAATCGTAATGAATTGATTCATTTTCAGCAAATTTCAACCTTAGTGTTGGAAACATTTGCTGTGCCAGTTTTACAACTTGTAACAAATGTTGTATAGCAGGTGGATATACAATATATATATATATATATATATATATATATATATATACACACACATATATATATATATATATGTGTGTAAAATTTTGTTGAAAATTTAAAGACTCACGTTTTCTTTTTATAACCTTCGTTTATTTCCTGGATTTTTTCCATTACAGCTGTTTCATTGGTGAGTAGGTAATTTTACGATTTATGTTTCCATAAAAATATCCTATGTGTGTGCGTGTCTTCTAGTGGTTAAAGTGTATTAGAGTGTATATACATGTCACAGTATTCTATATGATACGTGTATATACGTGTGTTCTGTATATTTATGTGTCTGAATTCGTGCTTCGTCTCATGGTATAAAATGTTCTGTTGTGTATTGATATGTTTATACATAGTGCAGAAATATTCATTGTGCATGTATTTAAAATATTTGTGTGTGTGGGTGCTTTTTCACATATACATGTAGTTAACAAACGTGACACAAACTTTTATAGACAGCTTTTTACAAACAAACGATAACAATATGTTTGCTCATCTCAGACCAAGAGAATCACATTCTTATTGGTCCAAATTCCTCAAAGAATGCCAAAATAACGAGTTATATTTACACGAGTTTTATTCATCTTATGGATTCCTTTGTCAGAGTTTGGCATGCTGAGTCTCTTTCTACATGTTCATTCTTTTATCCTGTCCACTTCCAACAGTCATCTGCACATCTGTTTGCTAACATGTTTTTTGCCAACTCATTAGTTTGATCTCTGCTAACTATTACATCAGCAAAACCCCAATCACGTGTTCAAGGACACAAAACAGGTGATATCTCAAGTAAGTCTAAATTTGTTTATTTCTAACGAAATCTACTTTAAAATTCCTAAATCGACTTTGTTTATTTTATTTCTGCTTAAATTCCTGGCTAAACATTCCAAGCTGTCAGTACACATTTTCCAAAATCTAATCGAGAAAGATTTTTTTCTTCTTAAAAATAATAATAATAATACGAGAAAAACCCAGGTAACCCAGTGTTGTCTGGTCAATATCTAACACAAAACTGGAAGTTTACATTGCAACAGCTTTGGTGCATGCAACAGAAGTAGACATAATTCTGTTTCTCATTGTGCATCTACCTTTATGTCAACTTATCAGGTGACGTCAAGACACCTTTGTCAGCAGCACCTATTGCACATAGTACAAAAAGTCGTTTTTGACACTCACTTCACTTTGAGGCATGCTCCAACACTCGTCATCAGCTTGCAGTAACAATCCTACCTGTAACACGAGCAGCAGTTCTGATCCTGCCCGTAGTATCAACAGACTCAACGATGATAGTAGCAGTACAGCCAACCCCCTCAGTGATTCCTGATGACTGCTGACATATCATGATCATTCACTGCAGTAGCTCTTTTCCTGCATTCACAATATCAGCACTGACTTAGCAACAACGTTAACAGTATAATTTCAAGTTGACATTTGGCTTTTGGGCCAAAATCACAGTGTAGTATGTGCTTCATCTTTTCTGTTCTTGGTTCGTGTAGGAAAATCCTTCATGACTGAAACAATTTTTATTTTTATTCTTATCCAGAGTGCCCTTTATAGAGAGCTGGATTTTTCCCCACATTAAAAACCGACCTTGCGTCTAACTCTGCCCTCGCGGGGAGGCAAGTAAATAGAAACATTAACAGTACAACTTAGTTATGACATATCAACATTGCTAAGACAAATTTTCATTATCAATTGCAAACTCATAACGATTCATAACACAAATAAAACGAAGTATTTACCCCTCCCCCCCATCGCCCTGAAAAAAAAAAGAAAAAAAAAGACAAAAAAAAAAACACTTCTTTTTTCCATTCGAATTGGTCTCCTTTCGTTGTTATCACATTCATCATGCCATTTTTTTTATTTTTTACTTACTAGTTGAGAGGAAATCATGGTACACAAGACAAACAGGTCATGTCATCACAACTGCCCTTTTGCTTAAATGTATTTATTTTTAATGGTAGCAAAGATTAAACACTGTGACAATAAGGAAAGGGGTGGGAGCAATCCGGTGCATTTTTTTTTAGACTTGATAAGAACAACGTTTTTACTGTAAAATGAGTTTTTTTTTTCTTTTTCTTCGTAAAAAGAAAAAAGACAAAGGAAAAGAAGGAAAGAAAAGAACAAGCAAAGGAAGATAATAAGAAAAGAGAAAAAAAAGAGGGAGAAAGAACAAAGATGGAAGAAAAGGGAGAGGGGAGGAGAGGGCAAAGCAATGAGAATAAAATAAAAAAAGGAGAGAAAAAGAAAAAAAAATCATGATTAGAAATTATCTCAAAAAGTTAAATATTTTATCAAACTGACAGTCCAAGTTTTTTTACAGGCAAAGATTTATGTTAACTTTGTGTAAAATAAATAAATCATAAATTTATTCCTACAAGAAATCCAACAACTTGTCAACCATTTGCATTCACTCTTCATACGAATAATTGATTTCCTTTTTTGTTTAATGGCTATTTGTATAAATGACAATCATGTTGACAGCATACAGTGGTTACCCTGTTAGATCATTGAAGTTAAGCATCATTAAACCTGGTCAATACTAAAATGGCTGACCACTTAGGAACGCCAGGTGTTCTCCGCTTATCGCTTATCTCGGTATTGTTTCCTTGCTACTAGAATCAAGTAGTGTCAACTCAGGGCAGAAGGATTAGCGATTGCACAATTTGTATTTTTAGCTCGTTACATCAAATGGCTTCACGTTTTGTCTAGAGCGATTTCATAAAAAATATATTGTTCAAATGTACATCTATAAAGTTAGAAGATAAATTAAAACAATTAGGTTAATCTAACAGAACTTGGGACTTTACGAATAATGTCAAATTTAAAAACTAAAATCTAACTCCACATCCTTTTTATATCACGTGACCAAACTAACCAATCAGATCCATTAGGATACAAATGATTCAAATCACTACGAATAATCGACAAACTATATTTCCACTTAATATGAAAATTTATACTTCCGTATCATAATGTGTCATAAACACGGTAAAATCACGTTGACACACCAGTTCATGAAGTTAAGCATCACTGACTCTTGTCAGTATTAAAATGGGTGATCATTTGGGAATATCAGATGCTGTATGTACTCTCTGCTTATCTTAACATTGTTTCCAGTCGTCCTGGACTTATTAGTGCCACTAGAATTAGCCAGTGACAACTCAAGAGAGGTGTGTTGGAGATTGCGCAACCCTTGCTTCATAGTTACATGTGAAGGAACCCTTACAAGGGGTATCCATTGACTCTAGAGACAGAACGGAAGCTAATGCAGTGAAGAGCTTCTTGTTTGAGTAGGGAGAGAAATTATTATTAAAAAAAAAAAATAGATAATTTTAAAATTACCACTTTTGGATTCACACAACTGGCAAATAAATGTAATGGTTTTTGGGTGAGAGACTTAATTTTTTTCCTTGAGTGACAAGACATTAAAAGCAAAGGAGGGGGCTGAAAGTTTTATACACAAATACGTTTTCAAAAATTAAAAAAAAAAAGGAAAGAAAATCCTCTTACTTAAAATAATAATACATTTAATTTTCACAAAGATGGAAAATTAGGGAAACTTTGATTATATTGCTTGTATTATTAGATTGTTCAGAAAATTTGTCTAATCTTCACATGCCTAAAAAGAAAGAAAGAAAATTTTTTTAAAGCATTTTCAGAGTTAATTATTTAGAGATAAACTTTTTATTTGCTGAAATAATTCATTAATGTTTCTCACACTAATCGTTTCTTCAATAATTCTCTGCATTACCATTCTTCCAGAGAACGTATCGAGCCTGCTCTCAGGCAGCAAGGCATTTGCTAGAATTTGCTGTTTTTTTTAAGTTGATGAAGTTTGTCTTATCAAAAATGGTACATGCTTAATAATTGTTATGCATTTTTTTTTTAAATATAACCCTCAGACTGTGGGAACGTGGAATAACAGGAGTTGATTCAGTCGGGTTCGTGGTTTGTGAAAACAACACATGTTTTGTGAGCCTAACTTCAATCTGAGGTCTGGTAACACTGTGGGGGACACAAAGTAGAGTCCTTTAGTGTGATACTAAGGACTTTAGTTAAGTTAATCAAGCAAAATATTTGTAATACGTGAAGCAACAATTACTCAACTTAAATACGCCTTGACCAATCTGACTATAGCAAAATCTCACCCCTTCAATATAAATAGCTCTTTTTTTTTGCTTCAGACAGTTTACATTTGGAATTTCCTCCCCACTTCATCCCCAAATGTATGAAGATGCATAACATTTAAATGTAATGTGAACAAACAACTTGCTGCACAACTCTCCACTTAGTAGGCCCAGTATATATCTGGTTCTTACACACGGTAATCACTTACATTTTAGTAATAATATGCCTTGTTTCGGATGAGGTAAAAGTAGCTGAGAAGTGTCTGGTAGTAAAGCCGCAGTTAAAGCTGCCTTAACAAACATAAGTAAAACCGTGTATAAGTAATAATAAAAACACAAAGCTATTTTGCTCCGCTATACAATTAGACTCTATAAACGAAAAGACCACAATGGCGATGAAGGCAGTGAGGTTATTAATCTACAAAACGATCCAGAAAGAATAATACCATAAAGTAAGGCAGACATTAGTCATAAAAATCGTTCAGTGAGAGAGGATAAAAGAATGAAATTCGTGACCGGAACTGTAACAGAAACTCGCTATGTAGCAAGCGGACAACAAGATATTGTGTTTTGAAAGAAACAGCTTACTTTATAGGTTTGTATATAATCATGTTTATCAGCTGTTTTCACTTGTGACGTATTAAACTTAAAATAAAAAAGATTATTGTTCTGTTTAACAAGGAATACATCCAGCAACATTTATCTCCTCTTGACGACTCTTTTTCTTAGGGTGTTTCCTTCAGATCCATTCACTAGCTGAGCACTTCAATGCACGTCTTCGATCCCTTTTTACTGCTTTAATCATGGCATGATACTTTCTATCCCTTTAAATATCTCAACATTTTTGAAGAATTATTGCCTTTCTCCTCCCTTAGCATAGAATAATGTATTCTTTTTTTTTAGTATTATTTCTTATCAACACTATCTTGCTATATGTAAAATATTAATCTAAACTCCCGTAATTCAGCTGTTACTTAACATAATTTGTATTTGTAGCAATATTTTTTATGCTCAAATGCTTTCTAATCTGTAAGTTTATTAAATCTACAATCCTCTTCTACAGGTCTTTGTAAAATTGTTGTCTACCTTGTTTTCATTTCATATTTACATGTTTCTAAAACAATGTGTTCATTATTTTTCAGTTTTACATTCGGCGGTGATCAATAAATGCTAATAAGAGGTTATGCTATCGGAGAGTTGCACATTTTCTGCGAATCATGCATCCTGTAGGCAGACATCATCTCTCGTTTTATGAACGACAAAAGTATAATACCTTGTAACCATTTATGCATTGTCAGAAATATAGAAATATGTTCCCGCACGGAAATACTATAGCAAGCCCCACTCTCCCCAATGGTTTACTTCTGCTTGTGCAGCTGCCATTTGTCAAAGGCAGCATGCGTTCCGCAGATTCAACCGACATAAGTCCAGCTCAAATAAACAGAAGTTTATAGAAGCTAGAAATAATTGTAAGAGAGTGATAGACACAGCTAAGACAGATTACTCTGAAACCACCAGAAAGCGCATCGAAGCACAGAAATTAGGAACCCGGGATTTTTGGAAAATCTACAACAGCATAGTTAATAATGGACAGTCAATTATTCCCCCACTAACAAACAATCATGAGGTTGCTTGCACGGCAACTGACAAGGCTAATCTGCTTGCCAGTCGGTTTGCCTCAAACTCCACACTGAACTCGGTACACCACTCACTCCCTGATTTTCCTCTGCGAACAGACGCCACACTTGACGATTTGAAAATCACCCCTTCTCAGGTACATGCTATTATAAAAAACCTAGACACCTCAAAAGCATGTGGACCAGATCTCATCCCGGCTGTGCTATTAAAAAAATGCTCTGCCGAGGTTGCTCCAGTTCTGTCCAAACTTTACAAACGAATCTTGTTTTCCCGACTGCTGGAAAACCGCCTCTGTGGTACCAGTCTTCAAGAATTCTGGTGAAAGAACTGACCCACTAAATTATCGCCCCATTAGCCTCTTCCCGCTTTTCGCCAAAATATTTGAGTCCTTAGTTAATCAAGCCCTAGTCCAGCACCTAACAGCTGCTAAACTCCTGACTGACAAACAATATGGATTCAGGCAAGCCCGTTCAACAGCAGATATCTTAACTGTAGTTTCTGAACGTATATACCGTTCATTGGATAAAACAGGGGAGGGTAGAGCGGTGGCCCTTGATATATCTAAGGCTTTTGACAGGGTATGGCACGATGGTCTTCTAAGGAAAATTAGATCATATGGAATCACTGGAAGAATTCATAATGTAATTAAATCCTTCTTAAGTAATAGAAAAATCAAAGTTGTCCTCGACGGACATACATCCAAACAATATGACATAAATGCGGGAGTACCTCAGGGGTCTATCCTTGGACCTCTATTATTCCTGATATTCATAAACGACCTCCCTGATAATATTGTTTCGGAGATGGGTATATTTGCCGATGACACCACTCTCTATAACAGATATGAGGGGAAAACAAATGAACACATATCCACGGAAATGGCAGAAACACTAGAGGACGACCTCCAATCCGTAGTGGAATGGGGACAAAAATGGTTGGTCACATTCAATGCTGCTAAAACTAAGCTTGTTTCCTTCAATAACTACAAGAAACCTTCTCTATCACCAATAGCAATGGCCAAGAACACATTGCCTGAAAGTACTTCTTTTAAACTCCTTGGCCTAACGTTTACAGGGAATATGAACTGGAATAGATACATTGAGAGCATTGCCAAGGCTGCTGCAAGGAAGGTTGGCTCCCTCTACCGTGCTAGAAAACTACTTACGCCTGCCAGTATCCTATACCTCTATAAGGCAACCATTCACCCATGTATGGAGTACTGTTGTCACATCTGGGCTGGTGCATCTGCTGCTTGTCTCTCGCTCCTGGACAGGGTTCAAAAAAGAGTTGCCAACCTGATAGGTCCTGAACTGTCATCTAGGCTTCAACTTCTGTCCCATCGACGAGATGTTGCATCCCTCTGCCTGTTCTACAAATACTTTAATGGTGAATGCTCTGACGAACTGCAAACACTTGTACCTCCCCGACGTAACTACCCCCGACAAGCTACTAAGTCTCATCCCTTTACAGTAGAGATCCCTAGGTGCAAGAAAGCCTTTTACTCCAATAGTTTCTTCCCCAGAACTGCGGGTCTTTGGAACTCCCTTCCGGGATTCTGCTTTCCCAACTGCAATGATATGCAGAAGTTCAAGTGTAATGTTAACAAACATCTTTCTACTCTTCTCTCTTCATAATGACCCCACTAATTAATTCCCTAATAGTAGCCCCCTGCTTCAAAGTGGCACTGTACCTTGTTTGGGGTGAAAATTGAATAAAAAAAAAAAAAAAAAAAAAAACTCAACTTCAATTTGAGGTCAGCTAAGACTAGAGGTACGAACTAGAATCGTGACAATGATATATATATATATATATATATATATATATATAGATAGAGAGAGAGAGAGATTTATATATCTATCTATCTATATATATATATATATATATATATATATATATATATATATAAAAATGTAATATTTGGTTCATTAAAAGTGAATAAAACCATATTTCTACGTTACCAATTTAATTGAAATTTTCAGAAAATCTATTTTTAAAGTAAAAAAATGTTTGCATGTTATTAAAATAATTTAACATTGCGAATTATAAAAATATTAAATTATAAATGAAAATATTTTTCGTAACTGCGAGATTGTCCCCAGTTCATTTCCGGTAGAAATGATTATTGAGATAAGTATTATTTGTATTAATTTTTATGATGCTCATGCAGAGAGTGATCCGTGCTGAAATAATAACGTTATTATTTAAAAAACCATTCTTAACATGGAGAGGGGAGGGTGTTTTGTACCTATTCTGTACTTTAACCTTACAATTGAATAAAAAAAACATCTTAAAACTTGAATTTGGAAATACGATTTAAAAAATAGTGCAGATCACTCACTGCATTTTTTCCTTTTATTATTCTTAAAGAGTAAAACTTTTCTTATTCATGAAAAGAGTTAAGCCTACGTAAATAAATAAATAAATGTTTGTACACGTGACAAATTATCAATAAATGGTTTAGTTACTTTTTAAAAAAATTATTTATGAAAAGAGTTAACGTAAATAATCTTTGTAAAAGTAAGTTCAAAAGTGCCATAGTTGTACTCCCATGCGTAATTTCTATACTTATGGGTTTTTGGAAATTTTTTTCACTGGATTATTATTGATTGGACACTAATTAAACAGATTATTAAAAAAAAAAAAGTCTAAAAAATAAATCATTATTTCGACATTTGAAAGTGGTGCTCACTTTTTAGTTACAACGTTCTGATAAATCAGTCACCCATTTTGTAACCAATAAAAACGCGGTATATCAAAACCATAGAAAGTAAAAATAATATGAGTCTCTACCGCATTTGTAAGTCAGAAATATATTTGTTTCTCAAAGAAAAAAACAATAGATTGAACATGACTTTTTTATTGTTTTTATGAAAATAATGTTTCGAGTTTTTAAAATTCTTTTTTTTTACTTATTTAGTTAAAAGTCAGTTTGTGGGTGTTTTTTTTTTTTTTTTTTTAAATAATTTGTTATTATGAAAGGTGAGGGTTTTTGTTTTTTTCAAAACTTGTTTTTTTTTTAAAATTTTTTTAAGTATTATAAATTTCACTACCATGCTGGAGAAATGTTGGTGCTAATGCAGAGAGTGATCCGCGCTATTTTTTAAATCTTATTTCCACGTTTAATTAAAGTTTTATGATGTTTTTTTTTATTCAATTGTAATTACGCGTGAGCATAAACGAAAACTGTTAAATATGCACTCGCATACCAAACTGCCTAGTCAAAAAACCTTTAAGCCAATAAACACGAAAAAAAATGCCCCTTCCCTGGGTGACCAGAAGTGGGTGCTCATTGGTAAATTTTTAGATTAGGTCCACCTCCTCAATTTTCTTTTAAATGACGACTTGTAAAGGTTTTCGACTATGCTGAATACGAAAATCGCATTGAAATTTTGCAGAAATAAGTAGTTATCAAGATATAAAAAGTTGTATTATGCATTGTAATCTTTGGCGGCCATCTTTTTTACACGCGTGCATTTGTTTATGGCGCGTGAGTTTTTTTGTTTGATTTCTTTTGTTTGGTAATAACCCCTGAACTCTGGGACTA
This sequence comes from Euprymna scolopes, assembly GCF_053919585.1. Classification (NCBI taxonomy): domain Eukaryota; kingdom Metazoa; phylum Mollusca; class Cephalopoda; order Sepiida; family Sepiolidae; genus Euprymna; species Euprymna scolopes. The sequence continues at coordinate 11,555,892 of NC_136503.1, read as the reverse complement.
TTTTCCATTTCACAGCCGTAGCCTTCGTTTACGCTATGCGTGAGCGTAAACGAAAGCTGTTTAGCCAATAAACATGGGAAAAAATCCCCCCTCTCTCAGGTGGCTAGAAAGTGGGTGCTCATTTTAAGTTAAATTTACATGGAAAAGTGATCGCCCACTTTTCGAAAAAGTAATTTCTTCATATCATAAAAACTATTTTTTTGCAACGGAAACGGTTAGCAGATTCGTTTTTAGCACACCGAAGTCTACAAAAAAAATTTTGTTATATAACATATATTGAGTGAGTTCCTAACAGTATTTTGTATAGTTTTTTTAGTTTAAACTCATTTTCCCAAAATTTCCCCAAACTTAACGTATTCGATACAGTCTTCCGCCATTTGAATTTTTCAGATATACCGATAAACATTGAATGTTTTTGAACCAATTATACATTACATAAAAACACTAAAATCTTATCCAGTTAGGTAGAACATTTACTTTTCTTGCCTTTGATAACATTTGTTATATATTTATTTTTTGACAACTTTTTTGTATCTGTGTTTAGTAATATGAACCCTTTTCATTTAATGTTGCGTTTAGTCGGCTTGAAAAACAGTGTTTATCGGTGTATTTGAAAGCTACAAATGGTGGCGGACACTGTTGATTACTTTAAGTTAGAGAAAGTGAGTTAAAACTAAAAAACTATACAAAATTCTGTCAGAAACCCACCGATTATGCCAGCCTATGTCATGGTAACATATTTGTGGGGTTTCAGACACTGTTTTGTATAGTTTTTAGTTTTCAACTTACTTTCCCAAACTTAACGTATTCAACAGTCTGCAACCATTTCTGTTTTTCGAGCCGATTAAACATTTTACATTACATAAAAACACTAAACAATTATCCAGTTAAGTAGAAACGTAACTTACCTTACCTTACCTTTGCTTTCATTTATTTGTTTTTGGACAACTTTTTAAAATCTGTGTATAGTAACCCCCCCCCCCCATCAACCAAATATTAATTACTAACTCACATTTTTGTATACAGAAAACAAAAAAAAAAAA